>NC_136729.1:47171965-47391965 GCF_936440315.1 Barbus barbus
CTATCTGTCTGTCTGTCTGTCTGTCTGTCTCTCTGTCTGTCTGTCTGTCTGTCTGTCTCTCTGTCTGTCTGTCTGTCTGTCTGTCTGTCTCTCTGTCTGTCTGTCTCTCTGTCTCTCTGTCTGTCTGTGCGTCTGAGAGAGCAGGTCTGAGCCGCTGCATTCTCTGATTTATCTTGCTCTGTATGGAGCAAAGAAACTTCTGATGGGTCTGATGTTCAAACTAAATGCAAATAACTTTTTACAAGAAATCAGATCCAGATCTTTGTTGCTGATGTCCAATCGTCCAGTCAAACTCTACACTAGTTCCCTAGCAACCACACCCTGGCAACAACATTACGCAATATTGCGTTATTCAAATTCTGTCATTCTGGGTTTAACAGAAGAATTGTTAAGAAGTGTTTTCTCAACATTTCAACATTGCATAGACTAATGAAATTAAAATGAACGTGTTTATCAGTAATCACAGTGGATTATTTAACCATGTATTACTCTCTCTTTGGAAGCCTTTTGTCTTTTAAACACATTAAAATGCATAAATTCTCACTATTATTATTATTATTTTTTATTATTATTATTTACTTGTAATGCATGCATCCCTAATCTTTTTTGTCAGCTGAACGTCTTTCACCTAATATATTCATATTTATTTGAAAATAGATATTTTTAATTAGTCATTTAATTTGGTTGTTGTTATTTTAAAATTATTTATTTTAATTTTAATTTTTTAATTAATTGTTATCATTAAACTCAAAAACTTGAAGTAATGGAATATTTACTGCACTTCATGTTGTCAATAACAACTAATAGTTTATATTTTTTCTCTGTGTGTTTTTATATCAATATGGTACATGATTATGCTATTTAAATCGATGAGATAAACAAGTTAGACCAAAAGTAATATAACAATAATCCGATTATATTACCTAAAATGTGTAATGTAATGGATTACGTCACTAACTACAATTTTTGTCATGCAATTTGGAAGCAGTGACGGACTACAACTGGCATGTAAAGTGTGTTGAGCAATGGATGTCTGCTGTCAAATCCAGTTCTGAAGCAAAACCAGTTGAGATCCAGACAGTAACAATGATCTGGACAATCACTTAGCCGTTCTGTTGAAGGAAACGATGATTCTTGCTTCGACTGTAAGGAACCTCGCTGTCAGCCAATATCAACACACATTTCTGTTATTAAAGGCTCAGATCAACACAAAGCAGATTTCCCTTCATCTCCTGACATAAAAGAGTTTAAAACTGACTTACAGAACGCAAAACCTCCCCAGTGAAGGGAGCAATAATGAAAAATGAGCTGCAAAAATATGAGGAGCCAAGTGTAACTTTGCCAAATTCATGGAAGGAATGAATTGTGACTAAATTGCGGCTTCACTTTAATGCATTTCGTGCACAGAAAGACAAAAGTCAAATTCCTTTCATGATTGGAAATATTTATTGTTGTGTGTGGAAATATTAATTGCACACCTGACGATCCTGAGCAGAATGAAGCATTGAGAACATTGGCGTTCTCTGATGACCGAGGGAAACGTTTGCTCTCGTCTTCGTCAGGGTTAAACGCTCTAACTCGCTCTCTGGAACTAAACCCATTTAATGGGCAGAGAAGAGCCAGAGATGTTCAATAGTTTCTCAATGATTGTGTCAGTGTTAGTCCAGAGAGAACGGTTTGACAGAAGAACGCTAGCTGCTTCTATGAAACGACACACAAACACACACACACACACACACACACACACACACACAGGATTTAGCTTGAACAGCTGGAAGTTGATGATCTGACTAGAGCCGCTCAGGAACTGTTAGCTGGAATCGCTTGGATTGGAGGATAAACAGCAGAATTGCTTCAGGACTCTGGGTCTCTGACTGGACAGGATGTTTCTAGTTTTTATGGAGTACACACACACACACACACACACACACACACAATATCAGTTAGTTTAAGCGCAGCTGTGTAACTAAAACAGGCAGACTTAGGGGTACTTTAAAAAATGGTGGCCAACAGAGCAAGAAATAAACCAAACATGAGGCAAAACACCTCAATTATTTAAATTGTGACTTCTGATATTTCATAATATTGTGTTTTGAGCCTCATGTTGGGGTTATTGCATCTGCACACATTGTATAAACAAACAAATAAATTACTAAAATACTCTGACAAAAAAAAAATCTACGTCTGCACAATTTGGCCAAAATTATTATTTATTAAAGGGGACCTATTATGCCCCCTTTTTACAAGATGTAGAATAAGTCTCTGATATCTCCAGAGTGTGTATGTGAAGTTTTAGCTCAAAATACCTAACAAATTTTTTTTATAGCTTGTTAAAATTGCCACTTTTAGGGTATGAGCCCAAACACGCTACATTTGAGTATGTTGCTTTAAGGGGAGGGGGGGGGGGGGGGGTTCTCATGCTAAGCATGGACAACGTTTCAAAAAACAATTTGTACATATAACAGAGTATTTCTGTGCCAAAAATCTTGTTTCGGAGAGTTTTTTTTCGATCATGGCTCTTGCTAAATTCATGAAGGGTGGAACTCCTCATTTGGGCATTTCTCCCAGAAGAGCGCGCCCGTGCACGCATCGACCAGAGCGAGAGCGAGAGGAGCCCATCAACAGCTCTATCTTTCTTTTATAAATATGATAAAACTAAAAACTTTTTGGAGACATGAAGGATACAGTACTACTCTATAGGTACTCAAGATTAACATGAGATTGGGTGAAACTGTTTGTGTTATGTCCCTTTTAATGCAAATGAGCTGTTGCTCCCGGAGAAGAAGGCGGAGCTTCAAGAGCTCAAGCTCCATTAGCCGTGCTAGCCTTTGCAAATAAGCATTCCACTATTAGTACAAGCCTGTTATCTTTACAGAAAACTACTCTGTTTCAAAGTCAGTCATCTGATTATACTGTTCATAATAAATTCAAGTTTATGAATTACACAGACGGGGAGCACGGCGGGATAAAAATAATAACATGATCTCATGCTATCACAAACTTTATAAGTCTCACTTCTGATCATGAGCTCGACAACTTCAAGAGATCGACTCACATTGCTTTCATATGCAACTTTTAACAACCACATTCCTATTTAAGATCATTCTGATAGCACTTGAAGGCAGCATCAGTGAAAACACACAGAGACAGTGATAGCTTTAGCAATAAGCCTTACAGAGTGACAAGAAGCTCTTTCAGAAGGGCAATTTGGAAAATAAACGCGTGATACTTACTTTGTCTGGAGCTGACGTTTGCGCACAAAGTATTGGTATTGATTCCTACACGTATTGGGGACTTTACCGATTTTTTCCGGGACATTTCCTTTGACAATGAAACTTAACCACAGTGTCCTCGGCTCAGACGGAGACTCCTATGTTCATTAGTGCATCCAAAAACACAACACTTGAAAAGCCTCTTTGGCGCTGACTGTATATATCTCCAGCAGCGACAGCAAGTTATCAGTGATGACGGAGTCGTACCGCAGCTTCTCACTCAGGGCTGTCTCTATGCTTATATGGCAGCGTCACAAATGGGCAGGACTTTTTCCTCTCGGTGACGTGAACAGAGGGAGAATCTGAAACTGCTCGTTCTGAGAGACTGTTTAGGATTTTTTTCGATTATATAAAAATTAGTTGGTGGATTTTTAGCATTACATGCTGGTTGTTTTCACACACTGCGGCCACACAACTGTGTTCAAACACCTTATAAAAGTGATTTTTGCATAATAGGTTCCCTTTAATATAATAACTATAAAAACTATGACAATAATAACTATTTGTTATATAATAACTATAAAATATTACTATAATAATGTGTTAATCATTATTATTATTACTAAAAATATTAAACATAAATAAAAAAAATGCATTACCATTTAAACACAAATTAATTTTAAGCAAGCGAGATGCTCACGTGTAAATAAACACAGTGTTGCACTTCACTATGAAACGCATGTTTGTTTATATCACATCAATTACATTAAAACCCAGTTTGGTGGTAGTCATTAATAAGCTAGAGTGTTTATTGTGGTATTAGAGCTTATGCACCATTTAAAACTATATATGTATTTGATGTTGATTTTATTAAAGGTCACAGACATAATTAGTCTATTACTTAATTTAAGCATTTTTTTTTACCAGAATTGTGTTTTATTGAAAGGCAAAATGCCCTGTAAGTCAGTTCAATTGGGAAAATACTAACCCCTGATTTCAAAAAAAAAAAAAAAAAAAAGGTTTATTATGTGGCCAGAATCATTACTAATACTTGTATTATAAGACTCATTCAGAGCATCTCCACGATCACGATCGTTCATCACTCGCTCCTGCACATCTGCTCACACAAACAATGCTGAAATCATGTTTTAAGTGCTATTTAAATTTGGACTTAATGAGCTTCATTACAATATTAACAGAGTCCAAAAGGAGTCACTCCCAGTGACAACAAAAGAGCTTTTGTTCTGCGGTCATGACTAGCTTAAAGCCAAAATTCCTCAAGAAAATTGGTAAATATAGCTCATAAAGCCGACAGCGAGAGAAAGAGTATGAAATGAAACTCAGTGCTGAGAAGTTCAGGGAGTTGTGACAGGCTCTGAATTTATCTGAGAGGTGTCAGAAGAATTAACAGAGATAAGAGTGGATGTGACAAAAATTTCTGAAGTGTCCAAGACCGAGAGAGAGAGAGAGAGAGAGAGAGAGAGAGAGAGAGAGAGAGTAAGAGAGAGAGAGAGAGAGAGAGAGAGAGAGAGAGAGAGAGAGTAAGAGAGAGAGCGATATGACGGGTGGGTTGAATTCATTCAGTGGCGTTCTGGAATCGCAGCCCAGGGCCAATTGTATCTTTGCTCTGCCTAATATTAATCTCTGCCATTGGCTTTTTATTTCTCATTTAAGAGAAAGGGAAGGAGCCAAAGAGAGCAAGGGAGGCTTATTTTTAAAGGGACAGTTCATGCAAAACTGGATCCTGTCACCATTTCTCTTGTTGTTACAATCTCGTCTGAATTTCCGACTTCTAAGGTTGAAATCAGGAAGAATACGCTGCTCTCATTCATATGACAGTTCATACTCGACATAGCCGTCATCCCAAAGATGTCTGCTTTATTGAATGTGCACTTTAAATCTTAAAAGTATATTTAAATAAATAACACTGTACTGTTTATTAATTAAATAAAAGGCCACTTAAGTGACTTAAAGAGAGACACTTTCATGACTGTTTCTAAACACACTTAAGTACACTTAAAAAGTGACCTTTGTAATAATGTCACATTAAAAACGTTACTTTAAAATGCATTTTAAAGCATTGTTTTAATAATATTTTTGTGTTATTTTAAATTACTCTCATTCTGATGTGTAGACTAACATACTGAATCACACAACACAACTCCATTATCATTTTAACTGTAGTGTTTTATTTTATATTACATTTAAAGTTAATATATTTTCAATGCACTAAATTACAACTTCATAATTGCAAATGTATTTAAATACATGACATACGTCAGACTACAGTGAATAATAAATGCACGAAGAAGATCAAGTCAAATAGTCTTTAATTAATCCACAAGAAGGTAAATGCACAGGCAGGCAGGAGACACACGTATGGAAGTAACCGACCAGACAGAGAGACTCTGAACAGACAGGAACTAAATACACTGGCAAAAGAAGATAATTGATAAGACACCTGAACATAGGTCAAGGAACAATAGGGCTGAACGAAAACAAACTCAAAAGTCCATGAAAACTAAGGAACAGAACATAACTGTGACAAGTTTCAATAGAAATAGCACTTACGTATATTTTAGTTGATCAATAGAAGTAATTATGAAATTACATACAAAGATGTGCTTAAGTCCTACTTCAGCTAATTGCATTTAAATTAAATTTAATATATATGAAAGCTAGTGTGTCTAATTCCATCCTGGGGTCTGTTCTTCGAATGTCGCTAACTCAGCTGGATTTGATTGTTGATGATTTGGCTTGATCTTGGATTGGTTGGTTCTTCGAAGCTTATCCTGGACTTGCTGTCATAGCAACAGGTCCGTAAGTTTAAACCTGTCGGGAGCATGCTTATTTCATGTAAACAGGATTAGATTGCATTTTTGTAAGCAGAATTGATACTTAAAGTCTGCCACAGCCACTGCTACTTTATTACAAGAGTAGCCTACTGATCCAGGGACAGTCATTTAAAATAATAATAATTTAAAAATGAATTTGTTGTGTAGTCAATAATACTATAGACACAGCCAGTTTTACTCATTGAAATATTTATTCATGATAAAATAATTACTTTATAACTGTATTGGAGTCTTACACACATGCTATACAGTTAATCTGAGTCGTGCATTAATTTGAGTGGTGACAGATATTATAGGAGAGGCTTGATGGAGTGCAGCAGATGCAGATAACATGATCTTGATGCTTAAGAAACTTTAATGCTGGCACGTAACAAATCTCTTTCAAAGATAAAATTAAATGAATTGCAAGTTACATCATTTAAATAAAAATGTAACCCTGTACAAATACTAGAAATCGTGAATATAAATAATTTGGAATCATGTAAAAAAGATTTAAATAAAATAAAAACACATTTCATTTATCTATTATACCATTTATAGTTTTGTTCGCCTGTTTTTGTCCTTATAAAAGTCCAGAAATGTGTCAAGTTTTTGGTCAGGTGTCTTTTTTGATTATATGATGTCATTACGTGGCTGTCCTGCCACCAGCCAATCATTGCATTGCTGATTGTGGTTTCGTGTATTGATACATCTGCACTTTTCGGGGAATACGAGAATATGCAGTAATCCTAGACAACTTAATCCAGATATTTTAATCAAATCCGCAAATTCGTTTGAAGAATACCTGATTTTTCAAATCCTCTCAGATGTACTAAGCGATGTACGAAGAACAAGCCCCTGGATCCTGGTTGTCTTCAAGCCTCTCCTGACTCGTTCACAGCTAGTTTTGTTTGAGCCCGTCATCTTATTTGCTGAAAGTTATTCAACTTTTTAGCCAGCCTATTGTTCGCCTGATATTATATCAGCTCGTTTGTTATCTCAGGTCTAAAATGTGGTGGGTTTCACAAGGCAGAAGTAGTGGATTTATCTATTTATTCACTGTATATTACGCTGCTACCACAGAGATCTAATATACTGTATGTAAACATGTGATTTCTTTCCCAGCTGTTTACTTTCACAGAAATAACCAACCGTTTTTCTAACTCCTGTGTGTTTTTATCATAAACTTGTGTGTATTTGACGGTTTAGGCACAATAAGACATAAAAGAGAAGTTTAGTTTAGTAAAAGTTTAGTTTAATTTAGTATAGGGGTGACCTCAAATAATCGAAGATTTGATGCTTCGATATGAGGAGCCTGATTCGAATGCCAATCTCACAGTCGAATATTCGCGGGTTGTTAAGATCATGCCATTTTGGCTATATGGGGGTGCTCAAATGCCTGATTACACAAACTATTCGTTTTCTCCCTATAAGTTAATATACAGCCTATTATGATAATGATGTAAATAATAATCTGAACGGCGGCTGTCTTGCGTTGGGCGCGAATGGTGGCGGGTTCGGGAGAGCCACGAGTGGCTGAATAACGTTGGCCGCTAACGGCGGCTGTCTTACGTTGGCCGCGGACGGCGGCACAGACTTCGCCGCGGGCAGCGCTGGGCTGAGGACCACAATAGAGCTGCAAATGGTAAGCGGATGGTTGGGGCTGGGCAGGCGTTTCGAACCGTTGGTGCGGTATGTGGAGGTTCTTGGCGTGTGATGAGCTGGCGTGACGTGACGTACTTCAGCGGGACTGAGCAGCGAGACGGAATTCTTCAACAACTTCATAATTAGAACCATTAAGAATAGGATAAGATTAATCAATTCGACTAGGGAGAAATCAGAAATGGGAAGCTCAACTCGGATAGTCTTGCGGTCCAGCCTCAGCTGAAAGCACGCACCCAATCTCAGTGAAATCCTCCAGATACCGTTCCAGCTTCCGGCCAGCCTGCCGCAAGCCCCACAGCTTGTCCTCAGCCGTAAGCATTTTCGGTGTGGTCAGGTCTTCTGTTATGTATTGCTCCTCCAAGGAATACGGGAAACAGTAGGTAAAGTACAGGCTTTTAATGAATCAAAGCTTTCCAAAATACAAGACATGAACATCAATCTAACGTTAAGACTGGACGAAGACTAAAACAAAACTGAATGCTTATAAAGAAACGGAAACAATTTAAAAATTGTATTTAGAGACTGAAGAGTGATGTGTTCTACTGAAAAATAGTGAGATGACATGAAGTCGAGTAAATGCTGGCAGAATTTCATTTTTGGATTAAATATCCCTTTAAAAGCATCACAAACACAGATGACTGATGATCGTGGAACTGCATTACTCAAACACTCCAAGATGTTTTAAGTGTCTGTATTGACGAACGTTTATGATGCTTTCAGGAATGAGCTGTGATCCATATTTGCTGGAGCTCATTACTGAAGACGTACAGTCCTTTAAAACACTAAAGGCGCCGCTCTCTCATCATTTAAATGAAGCAGACAAACGTCAGAGATTGGCATCATACGAGAGGTGTTATTATTAGACAAATACTTGGAATAGATTACTGTCCAAGGGTTGCAGGTTTTGCTATTTAGTTTTTTTGTTAATTTTTTTTTATATCAGACTTCAATGTCTAGCTATGTCTAGCGTATGTTAAGTGCATTGATTTAATCAATAATTATTTTTATTTCCTGTTTCCTAAAACATGTCCTACAAGTACTCAATTACTGGAGGGAAAACTGCCGTGCAAACATCATAGGATGTTGTGTGATGTTTTATGGTTTGTGTTTCTGTCAAACATTCATCAAATGATCAAACAACAGTTCAATAGTGCCAGTAGTTTAAAAGATGATCAGAACAGTCTTATATTTACCTTTTTAGGCATACTGAGTTTTCCAAGTGGACGGCTAATTAATGTATTTAGCAAGACAAAGTTGAAATCAGCTGCTAGAAAAGTAATTATTTACATATTAATAAGCAATGAATGAACCGACCCATTTCCGCACATCTGGATGATCTTACTGAGCAAAAAACAAAGCAGTCGAACATTTCTTCTAGAGTTAGATGAGAAAACACCTCATGTTGAAATCAAGGCTTTAAATGTTTCTCCACATAACATGTGTTAAACTCATGAAAGAATGAAATCCAACATGTGATCGCACCTGTAAATAACACCCTAAAATGAGATGAATTGTTCGCTGGTGTTCAGTATTCAGTCCGAGACTCCTAGAGGAGTTTTTAAAGTCATTTTAAGGAAACGGCAGTGGCAGAGTCTGTTTTTGAAGCGGTTTTGTATAACGTGATCTCTGGAGAATCTCTCCATGTGAAGGAGTGTTTTATCAAAGGAAAGCGTGTATTTGTGACAACCTCTGATCGGCCGAGAACATCCTGCAGATTCGTCCTCTTTGGTTTAGTCGACAGCTACACGCCGCCGCTCGCAGAGAGAGCCTGATGGTTTATTCAGGACTCCTGTATGTCGCTGACAGGACGTTCTCATCTGAAAACTGTGTGTTATGACTCTCATGTAAACATTGAGACGGCTGGATTCGTTTGTGCGTGGCGTGTAGATGAACGTGCTGAAACACTGCCCCGCATCTACACAAAACCAGCTGCAATGCAAAGTCTGAGACTGATTTTAGTGGTGTCAGTGTTTCTGTTTATGATGTTTTTATTAATCTGTTGAATCTAAATTATTGGAGGCTTCTATGGCCAGAATCTTGAGAATAATTTAGGGGAGGAACACACCATAGAACTTTATTCACAGGCATTATTCATTATTCGAAGGCTTTATTCACAGATTTACTTAAAAAAACAAAAAAAAACAGAGAAAATCTTAAAGAGTCTTGTTTTGAGGATAGAAATATACAGTAAATAAATGAAATATGAACTAAAATAATATTAGAATATATAAATAATTTTAAATAACATAAAAAACAACATTAAATACAAAAATAGTATCAAAATTATCAGATTGATTTACTGTTTCATTACTTTGGGAATGCCTTACACTAACGTTCCATTTGTTAACATTAGTTAATTAGCTAACATAAACTAACAATGAAAAATACTTCATTAATTAATCTCAGTTCACATTAATTTCAACATTTACTAATGCATTATTAAAATCAAAAGTTGTATCTGTTAATGTAATTTAATAGAACTGAGCTGACATGAACAGCTGTAATTTTATTAACTAACATTATCTGACATTAGGAGAGATTATTAAATACTGTTACAAAATGGTTGAAATTGTTATATGTTAGTGTTAGTGAATGCATTAATTAACATTGACTAATGCAAACGTATTGCAAAGTGTTGATTATACGATATCAACCTTCATGCATAACTATCAAAACAATTAAAATATGCATGACCTTGGAATTAATTGAAGCTCAGGTTTGCGGACCGGCTCATCTGAGAGCAGGCCAGGACCAGAGAACGTAGATCAGGTCTGAGATCGAGAGAGGTTTAGTCCACATTTAAAGAGAGTCTAAGAGCTTTATGAAGCCCTTTGCAATCCTGGTGAATTTGTAGGGGATCTTGTGAAGGGATAGATTCATGTTCATTTTAAACATATTTGCTGCTTAGTATAAAATGAGATATGAATCATAAGTTAGATGAAGTGAGAACTATTTACTGAGTCTGACATCTGAAGACCAAAGCAGACATTAACTGAGGCTGATTCAGTACAGCGGCGCTTAACACGAAAGCAGAGATCTAGAGCAAGTTCAATATCTAATGCACAGATTTAAATGTGTTTGAAGGAGGATTAGGAGTCACCGCACAAAATGGAGAACAATGGAATTATATATTTATGTAACTAGTTAAACTCCCCAGGTTAATCTCATCTTAGTGTGTTTTTTTTACTCAGCAACATAGTGACCCTGTCCATTTTTACCAGTGATTCAGATTTTATACCAATGTGTTTAAACTATATATGAAAATGAATTAACTTTTATGCTTTATGTTTTTCACTTCATGTTCTGTCAGTTTCACTTTTATGTTGTTGACAAATAACTACTCAATTGATATACTGTATATATATATATATATATATATATAGCTTATTACTTTAGCTAAATTCAAATATTTTTCATTTATCAAAAATTAATAATAAATAAATAAAGTATTTATGTCTTACTTTAGTTAGATATTCCCTGTTCTGTTTACAGTATTAAAGCTGATCCTGCCTTCAAGCCACACAATATATAACATATTGTCCTGGTTTCACAGACAGGGCTTAGACTAAGCCAGGACTAGACAATAGTTCAATTATGACATTTAATAATTTTTATTCACATGCCTTAGAGAAAAAAAATATATAAACATTACCGGTGTGCATCTTGAGACAAAACAAAGGCACTGATATATTTTAAGAGAGCAAGTTTATTTCCGTTGAAACAGCTCAGACTTGCACTTTAGTCTGGGACTAGGCTTAAGCCTTGTCTGTGAAACTGGGGGTATATGTACTACATGTCTTTATTTTGTATTTTCATAATTTTATGTATTGGTAAAGCTACTTTTTTCTGGTTCAAGAATCAAGACTACTTTGAGTCCATGAGTCTGGTCTCGAGTACTACAGTACTGAACACTCATACTTAACTCAAGTTAAGCTGAGTTGTAAGTTGAGTTTAGTTTAGATGGTGATTGCATTGCCGTGTCTAACTAAACATTGTGATGTTTTCCAGCAAGAAACAGTACTCAGGTAAACGAGTGTTTGTCCAGTATATAACAAGCACGTTGTTACCTGCCTTGTGTTTGCGTGTTACTGTGGCGGTAATAAACCTCCATTCTCAGGGGAACGATAGAATTTCCTTCAAATGTATGTGCCATTAAACTTGATAGCTGGAGACATAAAAATCTGACTTACTCAGCAAGAGTCCCTTCAAACTGTTGTTCCACCATGACAGCAGTCGACCTGAAAGAGAAAACAAATGCAGATAGTCCATGTTGATGCCTGATTTAGGACCAATAAGAATCCGACTTTATTTTTCAGAAAGAGAGGTGATGAATGACTATTACCTCGGCAGTGAACTCTGATTTGCTGTTGACAGTTCAACACTCTTGACTTCTTCTTTACCTTAAACACCCTTCGATGCGACTCCAAGGTTAATCTGCTCTGTGTGAATGTGTTTGCTGTGGGAGTCAGTCTCTGATCATAATCCTGTTGGAAATGCAGGAATCAAACAGTTCCTGTGCCACTCACACTGGGTATATCTTTTCCAAGACAGTTACAAAAACAAGTTCTCTGATGCATCTGAAGAATGTCTTGCATGCTGTAAAAGAGTGAACATTTGTATGCTACTATTGAATGGATCCAGCCAGACAATGAAAAAAAGCTACACTTGCAGATAAAAGTGTACTTTATTGTACTTAAGTGTACTAATGCCACTTAAGTGACTTTCATATTTCATAATCCCCACCTATGAAATACAGCTGAGCAAATTGCGTGTCCAGAAACGCAGTGGAATATTCTGGTCTACTTTCGCAGGTTTTTCTCCAATATATTGCAAAAAAGATTAATAGGCCAAATGGCTAACAATAAATATTCAATAACGTGTGTCCACCAAAGAGTTTTTAGCCAGCTGAAAAAATATCAGGTGCTCTTCTGAAAACGGCCAGCTGGTGGCGCTTGAGAACGCTTTGGTGGCACACCGTTTTTCCCATAAACTTTTTATTTTTCTCATAAAAACATTTCCGGGTGTCGATTTGGCTGTGATGAAGTGGAATATCCACGGCAGTACCGTATTACGAGTATCTCATTTTGAAGGATATTACTGAATATAAAAATGCAGTAACCAGTAATAATAACTTCTCTATTGTTGTTCAGTTGTTGTTCAAGTAGGATGATTGGTCAGTGTAGTATTTGTCCCGCCCCTCCTCCATTGATTGGACGGCTGGCTAAAAAGTGACAGTGGCAAGCGGCAAAGCTAAACCGTAGCTAAACAGTTTAGCAGCTCTTAGCTACAAAAAACAAACAAACAAAAAACAGAGCAAACAAGCTTGTAAAATATTATAATGGCAGTGCATCAAAATTCAGCGCCATCAGTTTGCCAGAATCATCTCAGAACATGTTACGCATCATTTACACCTGGTAGGGAGCAGGTGTAAATTTATTTCTTTTTTTTTTTTTTTTTTTTTTTTTTTTTTTTGGCCTGTCAGTAACACAGATAACACATGACAGTACGTATGTGTAGTTATGCTATCATCATTCACAGCCTTTTTTTTTTTTTTTTTTTTTTTATATTTTTTTTTTTTTATTAATTAATTAATTAAATTTTATATACCCTTTTATTTAACCATACTATGACCGACAAGACCAGGGGACAGAGAAAACAAGAGAGAGAAAAAAAAAAAAAAAAAAAATAATAATAATAATAATAATAAAAAAATAATAATTATAATTATAATGATAATAATAAAAATAATAATAAAAAAAAAAAAATAATAATAATAATAATAATAATAATAATAAAAAAATAATAATTATAATTATAATGATAATAATAAAAATAATAATAATAAAAAAAAAAAAAAAAAAAAAAAAGGAATTAGAAAAAAAAAAAAAAAAAAAAAAATTGTGGATAAAGTCAACAGAGAAGGGGGAGAGAGAGAGAGGAAAAAAAAGAGAATGGGGGATAGAGAGAGAGAGGAAAAAACAAAAAAAAAAAAAAAAAAGACAATTTGCTTCGATACCTGCTGACAAAAAGAGAAAACAACAGAAGACACAACAGAAGACACAACATCAGAGAAACTGCAGCAACAACCAACATCTGTATGAATCACAATAAATTCTAAATGTTAAATGTTATTGAGCAACACGCATAACTAATATTACAAAATAAGTTTTGAAGCAACAGCAGATCAGAACAATGTGTGTCTGTGAGCACCCGTTTTTACACCAATGTGAATGCTTGAGTGTACACCTGTGTGTGTGAGCGCGCTTGTGTTCATAAGGTTCCTCCATGTAAATGTTTAATAGTGTGTGTGTGGGGAACAACAGCCCCATCCCGCAAGGCATGAAGCAGGCATGGAAGAGACCCAGGCCCCAAACATCCGGAGGCCCCCCAGGGCACGGGACCCCCAGGGGAACCACCGCAGGGACAACTGCGGCCCCCACCCAGAAAAGGGCAGAGGAGAGCCCGAAGGTGGGACATCCGACAGCCACAGTGTAGACACCCCAGGGTGCCGTGGCGGCAAGCCCGCAGGCTCCGCCGGCAGCCGACCACACCAGGGCAGACCGAGCCCTGGGCCCGGAGATCCAAGGGCCCCCCACCCCCCAACCGGGGCCCAGCAAGGCCAGTAGGGCCAGGCCCCGCCAAGCGACCGCCGAGAGTGGGCCAGCGCTCACCCGAGCATCCTGCCCCGGCGCGAGAAACCACCAATGCACCGGCGGCATCCTCCACCGGCAGGGCATGGTGGTGGGGTGGGGGTCGACTGAGATGATGAGTGAGGTGGAGTCTAAGGCCCGACCTGACACATAGACGTAGACGAACAAGCACACATATACACAAGCATACGTTCCCACCCTCATGCACGCAACGAATATTCTCACCCTCACCCCACATGTAGACACACAAAAATGGACATGGTACCCACACTCACACTCCCTATATGCACTCTATACTCCTAGATCCAGGCACCACCACCCCCAGAGGGGTAATCAGCGCCCGATCCCGGAGCTGAACCCCCTTCGCTCTGGCGTGGGGACAGGAAGACCACCCCGGTCCCCGCAGCAGCAGAGAAGACCACCAGCCCAGACCCCGACCGGGCGGCCAGCTCATCCTCGCAGCCCCCGGCCCCGGACAGAGAACAGAGAACAGGGGTGTGAGATAAAAAAAAAATGTATTTCATACCAACTAACGTTTTGAAAACACGAACATTTTCATGAATCCGAAAATTTACGTCAGAAGAGCTTTACGAACGATTCACACAAAAATGTGTTCTGCTCGTGTTTCATTAATGTGACTCAATATACGTCATTTCAGTTACAGCACTTCTAAAGATGAACTTAAATCCTACTTAAGTGGGTAAAAACACTCTAAAGTTCAGCTAATTTGCATTTTATATAACTTTTAGCTATAATACACATTAATTTAATTGCAATTAACATTGTGTTTGAAAACATTACATTCTGTTCACACTCAAGTATGTTCTTTTAAAGTATATTATTTTCATAATAATAGAAAAGTATGCTAAAATGTAATGAATAATAATAAAGTTTAATAAGTTAGCATTTTAGAAAATTAATTCCAGGTACATCTGAAAACTCACACCTGACTTCATCTTAAAAAAATAAAAACAGTTTTTTATGATCGCTATGACAATTTTTTCAATATTTCTAACAATTTTCCTAAACTCTTAATGCACCAACACACCTTCAACACAAAATTGACAAAACTATACACTAACACAATGCACTATATCTACCAAAACACTGCAAACATGTCTCAAAATCTAATTATTATTCCAAAACACTAACATATTCTCTTCCCACAGGAACATTTAGTCGATCATAGCACAACATCATAAAAACACTAACATCAAATGAATTACAGAAACTGTATTAATTTAGGTGTCAGGTCTGACCTTAAGAGACAGTATATTGCATTGATCACAGTTTGTGTTTTACACTACGGTTTCTTTTGAAGCCTCTCTACATTTTTATTTTGTTGGGTTTAGTAAAGCGTGTATTTTGTTTATTTTGCTGCAGAAATTCAATACAAAAATCGAATGACCCATCTCAGAGTATCTTTATAGCATGAACGGATTATGGGGGAAAAAGACAAAGACAGAATTGCTGCAGTAAAGGCTTTATTTGCAACAGGCCGTTTGAAAAACAAGAAAAAAAAATAAGAATGCAAGAAAACAAAAAATATGCGATATAGCTGTCATTTATTATGAGAAAATGAGTTTAGGAAAATTGTTAAAGCTATTGAAAAAAATTGTCATAGCGATTGTAAAAAACGAATCTTTCCCTGTGTATCTTATTTGAACAATGTCTGAAACATATATGGTATTACAAGCACTTCCTGTGTCGATTTGCCTCTGTAAGATGAATCGCTTGATGTATTGCCCAATTATAAGTCGCTTTGGATAAAAGTGTCTGTTAAATTACAGGAAGTGGCATCTACTCAGCACAACTGGAGACATGAAATAATCGCATTTAATTAGTTTAATTAACTCTTCCTTGATCAATTATGACTGGCATTCTTTCATCATCTTCTCCATTAATGCACCAGTAGCGTGATCGCTCTTGAGGAAGGTTTTATGATGATTGTGTGCAGAGGTAGAACACAAATAAATGTAGATGGCACCTTTACATCAGCAGCGCAGGAGCAGCGACCAGGTGGGAACTGAAGCAGATGTGGAATTCCTGCCTATAATCCGATGAGTTTTAAAAAGCTAGAAGGATAGTTTTGATTTTAATCCCTGTTTAAATTAAACTGAGCTGCGATCGGCCCACAGTTTCCTTGCTGATAATCAGATCTGGACATTCGGCGCTGTTTGGTCACACTCCAGTGTTTTATGGGTTCACGCAGGCGGAGGAATCTGTGTTATTTTTCACACTCCTTTAGAGGCCGGAGAGCCATTTTTAATCCCGTGAATTTATCACGCCGAAACCGGATGAGGAATTTCGGGGGAGGCGATTGCCAAAAAAATCTATAAAATCGAATCCTATTAAAGCACATAAACAAAAAGACAGCACTTCCTCCACACACACACACACACCATCAGCGGAAGAGAAATGCGCCTCTTTCTCAGGCTCAGCTCTTGGTAAATCACAGCTGTGTGTCGCTGTCGTGCTGCCGCGGCTGTTTTTCTCATGTAGGCCTATGTTTGATGGTTCATATGTCTCAAGAGATGGATCGTATTCTGCGCCGTCTCTCTTTCCGAGTGCATTCTGGGAGTGAGTGAGTGAGCTGTGTCGCGTTTTCTATGGTTTTGCATTAGAGTAACATCTGTTGCATGCTTATAGTGAAGAAATGACAGCACAAGACAAAAGCTGTGTTCAGATCGGTATCATGAGCCCGTTTCTCTTCTGAAGAGTGGTGTTGAAACGGGGATCAGAAAGTGTATCATTTTAAAATGGATTAATAAACTGCTGGGATTTCTCAACTAGGTAGAAAAACAGCAGCTTTAAAGCCAATCATTCCTTAAAGGAATAGTTCACCCGAATAGTTCAAGTGAAAATGTGTTCACCCTCAGTTCATCTGAGATCAGGATGAGTGTTTCTTCATCAGGTTTGTATAAATGTGTCTCTGCATCAGTGTCTCAGCAATGGATGCTCTGCAGTGAATGGGTGCCGTCAGAATGAGAGTCCAAACAGCTGATAAAAACATCTCAATAATCCACACCACTCCAGTCCATCAGTTAACATCTGGAGAAGACAAAAGATCAAACAAATCCAGCTTTAAGACATTTTTACCTAAATTCGAGTCCATAATCCATAATAACGCTTCCTCCAGTGAAAAAGTGCATCTCCTGTCGTCTCTCTCATCAAAATCAGCCACATATTGGTTTGGAGCTGTTTTGGCTTGTAAACGCTGCTTGATCTGTGCAGATTTCTCTCCTGATTCACACCAGAACACTTTTTATGGACTATAGACTCATATTTTAGCCAGAAGCAACAGTTTGAAGTTTATATATAGAGAGAGAGAGAGAGAGAGTGAAGTGACATACATAGAGTCTTGTTCATGTAGTCTGATGTTTGTAATGTAAATCAATGAGATCTTTATAACAGGACAGCATATACTGACATGAAGCAAATCTCCTTCCATAAGAGTGTTTTCTATGAGTATGTAAAGTATGTATTCTCTTCATACTTTGGATCTAGAGCCCCGACTGTGTCTCCAGTCTTAACAGTCATCGCTGCTCTTCTCTAAGCATGAGCTGCTGTATTTTCCGATAACCAGAGAAATGCATTCTGGGAGTCACATTTATCCACCAATGTGAATAAAAAGTTCTGGATGGAAAAATCGCAGGATTCAAAACATCTCTGTATGACATTTCAGATTTTCATAACTCAAATTATAATCGGTAATGTCGTGTCTAGATTAAGTGCCGCAATCATATTTGATGTATGTTCAAGTTCAAGTTTATTTGTATAGCGCTTTTTACGATACAAATCGTTGCAAAGCAGCTCTACTGGAAATTAAGTTTCCATAATATATTTATATATTGCAGAACCTTAATATATTGAACTTATTGCAAAATTTGGTAATTCTGTATGTTGTCTGAGCGTTGGCATCCTCTGAGGTCCTCTGAGGGGTTGGCATCATCTTTTCTCAGGTGTTCGGTCATCTCAGATCATTTAAGGGTTGGATCCAGACTGAAGCTTCTGTCATTCCTAGTTACCACGGGATGATAATCAACAGAGAAACAAATAGAGACATAATTAGCGTAGCTGCTGTTCCATCTAAGCAAAAATTATTTGTTTTATAGGCAAGTAATAATATTTTGTAAATGATATGCTTACATATTAATTTCTAATGAAGGTCTCATATTGCTCTTGAGGTTTGTGTGCATTTAAATGTCCACACCAGTTTTATTTTAGTTTTAGTTTTTATGATTGAGGCTACTACATCTTTTTAAATTAATGTTTGAATTATATATATATTTATTTATTTAGTCATTTAGCAGACGCTTTTATCCAAAGCGACTTACAAATGAGGACATAAGAAGCAATCAAAACCAACAAAAGAGCGACAACGTGCAAGTGCTATTACAAGTCTCAGTTAGCCTAACGCAGTACAGATAATTATTATTATTATTTATTTAGTTTTTTTAATAAAAAGACATATAGATAAAATAAAATTAGAATAGAGAGTGCTAGAGTTAGAGGGTCAAGTAAAGATGGAAGAGATGAGTTTTTAGCCGTTTCTTGAAGATTGGTAAGGATTCAGCTGCTCGGATTGAGTTGGGCAGGTCATTCCACCAGATGGGAACAGTTCATGAAAAAGTCCTTGAAAGTGTTTTTGTGTGTCTTTGGGATGAACATTAATGCCTTGAATTTAATGCGAGCAGCTATTGGTAGCCAGTGCAGATTGATGAATAGAGGCGTGACGTGCGTTCTTTTCGGCTCATTAAAGATTAATCTTGCAGTGGCATTTTGGATTAATTGTAGAGGTTTGATGGAATTGGCTGGAAGAGAGCATTGCAATAGTCCAGTCTGGACAGAACAAGAGCCTGAACAAGGAGTTGTGTTGCATGTTCCGAGAGAAAAGGCCTGATCTTCTTATATATATATATATATATATATATAATTTTTATATATTTTCTGTTTCATTTAAGTTAATGTTTTAGTAAGTTTTGTTGTTTTGTCACCTTTATTAGTTTATTATTATTATTATTATTATTAAATGTCACTGTAGTTTTTTACTATTATTTTTGTTTAGTTTCTTTTATACTTAAAATAAGAAGAGTTATTTTTAATAATAATATTTTTAATAATAAGAGTTGATTTCACACACACATATACACACACACACACACACACACACACATATATATATACACACACACATACAATCACGATTTTGGTCTCTTTTTGAAGGAGATGCATTATTATTGCATAATTAATTATGATTTATTATGTTATAATGAAGGAGATGCATTATTATTGCATAATTAATTATGATTTATTATGTTATAATGAAGTTTATTATTATGAAAAAATGCACAAAAATAGCATTTGTAAATTTTATATGGAATTTATTATCTTTCTGAAACATTTTCGGGCTGTATGAAAATCAAAGCCATAAATCTAGACAAGTTGAGTTCCAGATTTGAGGTTGATATCACAAAAATTGAGCTTTCAGTGAGATTTTGTTTGGGAATTTGTGTGCCATCTTTTTTTGAGGGGGGGGTGGTGGTTTTGGTTTTAGGTAGTTGTGTTTCGTTTACTCTGGATTCACACAGACTCTCGTCAATAGTGTCAAACGCGAGCGGCTGTTTCCATGAACACTTGCGCCCGCAGTCAAGCCACCTCTCCAGTGAGAATCAAACACCTCTAAACCTCCCGCTCATATTTACTCCTCTGATTGACGCTCTTGTTCTCTCGCATCGAATATTCTAGCTGAGACCAAACAGCATGCTTGGACAACTCCAGACGCACGCTCTCAGATCGTAGAAGAGAAAGCCAGTTTGGTTAGGCGTGTTTCTGTAAATGTCACTCGTCGCTCAGGTGTGCTGTCACTCACTCTGACACATGGTTACCATGGCGACGCTCCTTCACCCGTCTCAGCACCACTCATGCATGATGGGTAATGAAGGAGCGCAATTAGCCGCTTTTAATAAAGGTTAATTGTTTTCTTTCAGAATATGATTCATGCTGTTCCTTTATGTTTGTCGTAAACAAGCAGGAAGGAGCCGTCACTTTCAAACAGCACTGAGGTTACATTACGGGCCACACTGCAGTCACGCAGTACAAAGAGGGATTTAAAGCACATATGAATTGGGAATTTCCTAATATGATGTTATGTATCTTAGCTGTCGCAATAAATGCCAAAGGAAAACCAGTCTCCTCTTGGCTTATATTGAAATCCTCCAACATTTTTCTTAACAAATCATCGGGTTGTACTTTTAATTCGTGACCGGCATTTTGTTTTGTTCTCTCTCCGCGTTCGTCACTAATCACACAACGCCGACGTCCTCGTCATCCACCCGAACGACTTCCGCTTATGGCAGATAGATGAAGTGAGAGATGTGTTTATTATGTTTGAAATATGGATACTTTTTCTTACAAAAACGCATGGATTCGCTACAGGAGGCCTTTATTCACATCCCGAAGCCGTGTGAGGCATGTTATTTTTATGGATTCGTGCACTTTATTTTACGTGTTTTGGACTGTATAACAGAAAAACCCACTGACTGTAATAATAGAGCTTAGAAAAGCCAGGATCATTTTTAATATAACTCCGATTGGATTGGTCTGAAAGAAGAAAGTCATACACCTAGGATGGCTTGAGGGTGAGTAAATAACAGGATCATTTTCATTTTCATGTGAACTAACCCTTTAACATTAAGACATTTTTGTATTTTTAAAACAGAAAGACTGGATTTCACGAAATAACCCGGAAGAGTATTAATATGCTAATCCTATAGTACTGGGTATGGTCTAATGTTTGAAGGTAGGCCTGCTATCGTGGTTTTCCCAAGTGCCACTGTACCTTGATTTTTGTTTAGCGGTGATCTCTCTCTCTCTCTATTATTCTGTAATGTCCCTTGCCTTCATTGTGTCGTCCCATGTTTGTCCCCGGGTCGCCTGCGTTAGTGTAATGGGAGAATCGCAGCGTGTCACAGCAGAACATCAGTGAATGCAGCAGCAGGGCAGAGAAAGGCTTCTTCATCGCTCCGCTGCCTCAGGTAGGACATTCGCTCCGAGAGGAAAATGGAATTGGCCTCAGACGGCGGAGGCCCGGATGAGTAGAGCGCTGGGGAGACTATCAATTTCACAGCGTCACAAAACAGCTCTGCAGGCCTGGCGCAGCTCCGGCTGACTGACAGACGCGTAACGAGCTGGGGCTGTGGAGAATTAGAAACACTCACCTGCGCCTGTGGAAAAAGCCTTGTCCAGAAAACCAAACGCTTGAGCTCACAATCAAACGGGTTATTTTTGGGTGTGGGGCCTTTCCCCTCTGGTCTGCTAGAAACCTCTGTAACATCAAACCACAATGGACTCTGTTTACTTTAATACTTGTCTCAGGTTTTCTTGTTAATGGGAAGGTCATCATTACGAAACAAGTGCAACAGTCGGGTCTGGAAGCACAAATCCCATTCACTTTCTTTATAACGAGATTGATTGATAACTTAGACATAGTTAAAGACAGACCTAAGAGGTTATATTCGATATAGCCTAGTTGAGTAGTTTTATGTTTCTCCATATTTTTATTTGATTATGCCATTCGCAGTGCTACATAGCATTGTAGTTCTTTATGTCGTTAAAGCTGTTTTCACAGTCTTGAATTTTTGGCCTTTTTCCAATTTTGATATAATATTGTTTCAAATCAAAGTTTGTAATTTTGTGATTGTCCCATAGCTGGTTGGTTTGTAACATTTTAACAAAGACTTCCCAAAAATCCCAACCAAGGCTGCTGAAAAAGCAGGTGGACCCTGGAGCACAAAATCAGTCTTAACTGTCAATTTTTCCAAAATTGAGATTTATACATAGTCTGAAATTTGAATAAATGCGCTTTCCATTGATGTATGGTTTGTTATGATAGGACAATATTTGGCTGAGATACAACTATTTGAATATCTGGAATCTGAGGGTGCAAAAAAATCTAAATATGGAGAAAATCACCTTTAAAGTTGTTCAAATGAAGTTCTTCGCAATGCATATTACTAATCAAAAATGAAGTTTTGATATATTTACGGTAATACATTTACAAAATATCCTCATGGAACATGATCTTTACTTAATATCCTATTGATTTTTGGCATAAAAAAAAAATAATCATTTTGACCCATACAGTGTATTGTTGTCTATTGCTACAAATATACCCCAGCGACTTCAGACTACTTTTGTGCTCCAGGGTCTCACATATACACAGTGCATATGTATGTATGTATGTATATATACACACACACAAACCCGATTCCAAAAAAGTTGGGACACTGTACAAATTACGAATAAAAAAGGAATGCAATATTTTACAAATCTCATAAACTTATATTTTATTCACAATAGAATATAGATAACATATCAAATGTTGAAAGTGAGACATTTTGAAGTGTCATGCCAAATATTGGCTCATTTTGGATTTCATAAGGTCGGAAAACCATACTGGATGCCCGTGATCTTCGGGCCCTTAGACGGCACTGCATCACATACAGGAATGCTACTGTAATGGAAATCACAACATGGGCTCAGGAATACTTCCAGAAAACATTGTCGGTGAACAATCCATCGTGCCATTCGCCGTTGCCGGCTAAAACTCTATAGGTCAAAAAAGAAGCCATATCTAAACATGATCCAGAAGCGCAGGCGTTTTCTCTGGGCCAAGGCTTATTTAAAATGGACTGTGGCAAAGTGGAAAACTGTTCTGTGGTCAGACGAATCAAAAATTGAAGTTCTTTTTGGAAAATTGGGACGCCATGTCATCCGGACTAAAGAGGACAAGGACAACCCAAGTTGTTATCAGCGCTCCGTTCAGAAGCCTGCATCTCTGATGGTATGGGGTTGCATGAGTGCGTGTGGCATGGGCAGCTTACACATCTGGAAAGGCACCATCAATGCTGAAAGGTATATCCAAGTTCTAGAACACCATATGCTCCCATCCAGACGTCGTCTCTTTCAGGGAAGACCTTGCATTTTCCAACATGACAATGCCAGACCACATACTGCATCAATTACAACATCATGGCTGCGTAGGAGGAGGATCCGGGTACTGAAATGGCCAGCCTGCAGTCCAGATCGTTCACCCATAGAAAACATTTGGCGCATCATAAAGAGGAAGATGCGACAAAGAAGACCTAAGACAGTTGAGCAACTAGAAGCCTGTATTAGACAAGAATGGGACAACATTCCTATTTCTAAACTTGAGCAACTTTTCTCCTCAGTCCCCAGACGTTTGCAGACTGTTATAAAAAGAAGAAACATGTGGTAAACATGGCCTTGTCCCAACTTTTTTGAGATGTGTTGATGCCATGAAATTTAAAATAAACTTATTTTTCCCTTAAAATTATACATTTTCTCACTTTAAACATTTGATATGTCATCTGTTGTATTCTGAATAAAATATTGAAATTTGAAACTTCCACATCATTGCATTCTGTTTTTATTCACAATTTGTACAGTGTCCCAACTTTTTTTGGAATCGGGTTTGTATATATATATATATATATATATATATATATATATATATATATATATATATATATATATATATATATATATATATATATATATAGACCACTGCTAAGTTGTCAATCTCAGAGAACCCATGTACTGGTTTCTATATGAGTTTTACCTGATCTTGGATCAGTTATGTATTGGAGATATTTTAATGATTTATTTTTAACGAAAAAAGTGATTCAATTGATTCTGAGGGGCTGCTTACACAGCACTGATTTCAACTAAAAACTTTTTATGTATTTTGGCCATTCATTTACATCACAACAGTGTTTTGGGGGCCTGAAAAAAAAATTATGAGAATGGGAATTCTTTTGTCAATGTTGACGCCTCACATTACTAACTACTAATAAAATGAAGTATCTTTTACTACCGTTTCACACTAAAATACATCAGTTTACACATCTGGGTTGTGAATGCTGTGTATGATTGTGGATATTAAGATGCAACATGAGCTAAACTTCCGTTCAGACTTGCTCAACCATTTGCAGCTCATCAAATATAATCCATGAGCATTTCTGCAGCCATATGTACATCACAGCAGTTTTATTCCTAATTATTATTCTGTCCAGGCTTCCAGAAAAAGCCTGATAGGGTTCCAGCAGGGCGACTATCAGCTGAAATTATCCCGAACTCCAATCCGCCTCTGACTGGCACAGGGAATAAAAGATCAGCATTTGACATCTTATTTGAATTAGAGACTGATTCTCTCGCTGCAGGGAACAGCAGGAACTGTGAAGTTCCCACTCGATTTTCCACACACCATCCCTGAGAAATGCACTTTTCTCATTACAGCAGTTTGGTCACAGCCGGTTTTATGACAGGAGCGTGGGTCTCAATGGCGGTCGAGCGGTGTATCGTGGGTTCTTCGGCCAAACCGGCTCTGAACGCTGAGTTGCCACATCTGCTCCTGCTGTAATGGATTTGCTTGCCGTTAAGAGGTGGTGGGTCTCGGGGGAAACGGCAAAGAGCTTAACGCCGCTCACTTTCTGCTGCTCTGGTGATTTATTTTGATTAGGCTGATGAAGTCTTCGCTGTTGCCAGCCCAGAATAATCGACACCGTGTGCCCGGAGGTCAAAGCCAACGGCGCAGGCTATATGCAGGCACGTCACGTGACGCTTGAATCGATATCAACTGACTGCAGCTTCATGAGTGCGATGGAGCCCATTCAACATCAACACGAACCACAAGTGCCTATGGAAGCTACAATCAATCAATCAATCAACAGCATTGTAAAATGTAAACTTGCAGCTCTTAGAGAAAAGAAAAAAAAGCGAAATTGTGAAATGTAAAATTGAAGGGGGAAAAACAAAAATTCAATATGTAAACTCATAATTCTGAGAAAAAGACAGAATTGCAAGATGGTAAAATTGCAATTTTGTGTTTATAAATTGTGAGATTTATCAGAAAAATATCAGAATCAGAGAATATCACTGTTTATACCATGCAAGTTTTGAGATATAAACTTGCAATTCTAAGAAAAATGTCAGAATTAAGAGGAAAAAGTCTGTGAAGATAGAATTGTGAGATAACTATCAGCTTCCTTTATTTTATTTTATTTAATACTATGGCAGAAACAGCATTGCAATGTGTCCAGAATTCTGAGGAAAAAAAAAAAGTAAAATGTAAAATTTACAAGATGTTAACTTGCAATTACAAGAAAAAAAAATTCTGGCATTTCTGATCTTCTGAAAAAGTCGTAATTACTTAAAAATCAAACCAAACATCAGAAGTGCAGCAGACAAATGCTAAAAGTTAGACTCCAACATACACCTCTTAAGCATTGCTTACCTTATCTGTTAGTTTATATCTAGATCTCAGCTTGCTGTCATGACAGCACAACTCCAGAAAACATGGTAACCTTCAAAAGCTAAATATAAAGATTTGTGAAAAGAAGATTACGTCTGTTTGCACCAGGAACACATTAGCAGACCTTCAGCCACCTCCTCACCCATTTAGACACTTTACAGTGCAGCACATTAGAAATGGCGTTTTACAGAATAATTCATACAAAATACAAACTTCCCACATTATGCCCTCTGGTATGCCTTAGATATGACGTAATTGCAGATTTCTTTCTGCTAGACAACCTGAAGGAGAGCAGGAGACTTTTGAACACAGAGCAAAGGCATTGAAGGTTAATGATTCACATGTGCTCAAATCCCACATTCCAGTTACTGCGGCCCGTGCTTTCTCTCTCAAATCTCCATTTGCTCCCATAAGCGCTCTTCTTTCATCAGATCATTCTCCCTGTTTTGTTTCTCTCTCGTGCGACATAAAACATCAGAAATCTCTGCAGGATTGGACAGGACGCTCACGGAGGGAATTTACACTCACTTCACGCGGCTTGATTCACTGGGTTTCTATCCGATTTACATTTGGCTTCACAAAACAAAATGTGCTCTACTATTGCAGTGCAACTTCCTGAAGATGGTTAAAAATATGAAAATGAATGAAATGTGAAAATTCTTACAGCAGAATAAGAATGCAATCAACAAATCAACAAAAAATAGACATTTTGAGATCGTTTCATCTTGACATGCTTAATACTTGAATAAACAGACAGAACACTAATGTAGATATGGAGAAAAAAAAAGTCAGTCGAGTTTTGTGACCTTTCCTTTGTAAAAGAACATGTTGAGCTGTTTGCATGAACCCTAAAACCTAAATACAGCCACTTAGAGCACCTCTTTTTTTTGGGGGGGGGGGGGGGGGGGGGGGGGCATTACTAATCATAAAGGCAATTAAAAAAAAAAAAAAAGATCAATCAATCCATGACTTTTATCTTTTTAAATGTCAAACTTTTTACATTTAAAATGTTACGGGGTTGAAGGTGAGTGCAAAAATATCACCAACCAGTCTTAACTAGCAAATATAACCGCACCACACTATCTTTACCTACTGTCATTATTTTTGTGCTTTGTACAGTGCCAGAAATAAATAAAATCCATGACTTTTCTCTTTCAGAAATGCTTTGAGTCAACTCTGTTACATTCAAAATGTAAAAGGATTGAAGGTCAGTGCAAAAATGTCAAATAATCGCTTAACTACAAACATAACCACACCACATTACTTACAGGCAATATTTTTCTTATCAATCAATTAATTAAAAATAAAAACAATAAAAACCACTGCGATGTTTTCCCATAACAGAGTTTAAGTATTTCTGGATTCATTCCAGTTGATGGTCGTCGGCTCACAGGAGGGAAGGAAGGAAACACGTTTGCATAACACTTACATTTTTTAATAGAATTCATTTATAACAAATGGAACTTGTGTCAGCAAAGTACAGAAGGACGGCTTCTCGTACAGATGTGTCTTTTCACCAATGTCATCTAAGTATGAAAATAAAAAGCACTCCATTCATTCAGAAAGAAAAAATAAAATAAAAAACAGTATACATTTACAACTAATCAGAGGTAATTTCATGATTCTTTTTTTAACAAGCCATTTTTCTTTACAATTGAATTGAATTAATTTCAGTCTATGCATCCAGATGTGAGAGTAACAGGGAGCTTAGAAACACCACGTGTACGTTTGCGCTCGTGACGCTTCAGTCTTTCAACGGGGGAAGAAGTGACACTTTGAAATCACTTGCTAAAGATGCTCTTTTTTCGCAACCAATTTGATTTTCCTTTCTCTTAATCATTTTTTTCTCTCTCTCTCTCTCTCTTATTACTTGGGTAGTCTCTTTTCTGTGTTATTTACATAAACACCAAGTGAAGTCTGAAGGAGATTCGTACAGTCGGGTTCAAGTAAAATCCGTAATGGGTGCGGAATCAGTAGGGCAGTGCATAGAGATAAAGAGATACAAAGTGCAATTCTTCCTACTCGCCCCCACTGCAGTTGAACTCATGCATATCAAATAAGATCCAGAAGAGGGAAAGAAAAGCTGACATGGAGCACATTGAAGCGCTGAACACTAGGTGGCGCTGACAGTTTCGCCACGGCTGCCTGTTGCTCGACGTATGATGATGTAAACATCCGAAATCAACAGAAACAGAAAGAGTCAAAACAATAAAACGCTTTCTCTATTCGAAACAAGGAAGGGAAAATAAGCATCTGGAATGCACATCCACAAAGCCAGTGAGGTTCAAGTGTCGAATCGTAATATTCTAGTCGTGAAATTCGCACGTTAAAATACTTAGTAGCTTATCGGCAAGAGCTTTGCCGGTTTTTCAGGGTCTTTCATTTATTTTTGCGTTTATTTGATTTCATTTTCCGCCACGACGACTGAAAATGACGGGGAATTTGACGCCAAAGCTTGGTCTTAAGACGTAATTAATTCATCTTGGTGCCTTTGGGGAGCTAATATAAAATAACAACAGAAATGACTTAACAGTATCGGGCCTGACGGTTATCGTGCGCTTTCTTTCTTTATCGTACCCTTGTCATTTTTATTTTCTCTGAGCCAAATTAAGGCCACAGAAAATTAAACAGTATTGATGGAATTACGTATTTGCATATATAATTTCATAGACTATAAATCCGTACGCGTGGGAAATCAATCGATAAATACTCGTACATGAACTACTTAAACTATACACGTCGTTAAATGAATATCGTAGAAAAGAACAGGCATAAATATAAGGCACTCTAAATGCAAAAGAATGACCACGTGGACATCTTTGTACCTGTGGCCTAACGGATGCACGACGATGACCTTTGACCCATGAGCTCGTGAACATGACGACGATCGCCCCGCCCTCGTTAAACCGATGTGAACTGAACCCTCTGGCCGTAAAACATCTAGTTATTGCACAAGAAAAGACGCGTGTCCGTCCGTCCGTCCTGCTGATGTGCATTCCAGCGGAAAACCCACCATCATTTTCATATATTATACCATCTATATTTTGTGAATATACACTTCGAGGTTATATAAATAAAGACTTTATTAATATCTCTCTCTCTCTCTGCTCATGGAAGAACTGAGACATCTTCTAACCTTTATACTCTGCCCACCCCATGATTCAGCGTGTGTTTGAAACAAAACGCCACAAACCACCAGCAAAACGATGAATGAAGGAGGGCACATGGGTGCAGACATCAGAAAAAAACATGAGAAATACGGTCAGTGGACGCTGATTTCTGTCATAAAAGAGAGGAAAACACCACGGAACGTGAAACAAAAGCTGGTATGCATTATTTGTGTGGTTTCTCCAGACGTCTAATCGAACGATCGGCATGTTGTAGTTATTACTTCAGCTCTGTTCGTTTAGTTTTTTTCGATGATTGCGATGATGATGATGGTGGTCGTGATGAAGTCTCCTCTCTTCATCAGTGACGTATCTCCTCGTGTTGATTGTGGAACACAACAAATTCTCTTTACACCGTGTCTCGAGCTCCCCGTCTCACAGCGTCTGTGTTCGTTGACTCCTTTATGATTCATGAATCCTCGAAGCAGCGATTATTCCGCACTTCAGCAGTCTAGATTCACCTGTCTGAAATTATTATCATTATTATTATTACTATTTATTTATTCATGATTTACTTTTTGAAATCAGATCGGGGTGATTTTTCTTGGTCCACCTGGATATTTGTCTTTTTATTGTCGTTTGTAAGTATTTCTAGGTTTACGTTGCACATCCAACATGTAATGGAAGAGTTTAAGTTCTTTTCACAAGCAGGTATTTATGGCTCAGAAGAATTAAATGACCGCTGGATGTCCGATGGCCGATCCGTCTCCCTGACAGTGTGACGAAGATCTTATGTTGCATAGTGGTCGAAGCTCCCAAGATACTCCAACCCAGCTCTGTAACAAAACTGGTACTGATCCTGAGAGACAGACGGACAGAGAGAGAGAGACAGACAGACGGGTCAGATCCATGCCAAACATTCAGTCAGATCAGATGTGTGTGTTCATTTAACTTAAACCTGCGTAACTAGTCATCTAGATGTTTTAACTGAGATTTAATGTATGTTGGACAGAATTCAGAAAGGTAACAGGGTTGACGATAACAGCCAGGACAGTTTTGTAACTACATGGTTTCTTTAGAAATACAATTCAATGCTGATATAACCTTTCTACATGTAACCTTTTTAATTATGAACCATTTACTATACAAAATCATGGTAACAGTGTTGACATTTGAAGATCTTCCCTTACTGTCAAGCATATGACTTTAAGAAACCCTTGTGAAAAAGCGCACTCCAAATTTTAAAAGTATATTTAAAAACATACTTGCAGATAATATAATATGAATGCAAGGCCACTTAAGTGACTTACAGAGAGACACTTTCATTACTGTTTTTATACATGCTTATGAACACTTTTAAAATCTGACCTTTGTAATAATTTCAAATTGAACGTTTTACAATAAAGTACATTCTAAAACACTGTGTTTCAATCATCTATTGCCATGTTTAAAAAGAGTACACTGACTAACATACTAAAGCACATGCAAATAACTTGATTATCATTTTAACTAGTGTGTTATTCAATATTACATTTAATGTAATATATTGTAAATGCTCTAAATTACAACTTGATCATTACAAACTGTAATTAGAAATATGTTTAAATACGACACAAAAGTTTCAATAGAAATTACATTAAAGTATATTTTAGTTTCAGTCATCACATTCACATTCAGCAGTACTTTAACAATATTTTAAAGAGAAAACATTAATTATGAAATTATATATTTATACTTGAGTCCTATTTAAGTGGATCAAAATACTCTACAGTTCGATTAAATGCATTTAATATAAATTAAAACCAATACATTTACATTTAATTAGAATGAACATGCAAGTATGTTTCAGAAAACATTACACACAATTTACACAAAGTATTTTATTATAAATAACTTATCAATTATAAAATTTTAAAAATGTGGTAAAGAGTGCTTCTTTTCACAAGGAGAAAAATATGTGCTTTGAAGAATTGTTTTAATAATGATTGTGTTCCGAGTTTTTTTTTTCATAGTATGTAATTTAATATGGCATGCATATAATGGTAACAGAGCTGATGCATAAGCAGAGGATACCAATGCAGCATGTTTAAATCTTGCATTCTTAACCACAGTCTAAAAGAATAGAGAATAAAGACAAAATTCACTCGACTTCCATTGGGAAGTGTATTAGACATGTGGTAAAAAAAAAAAAAAGAAAGAAAAGCATTTCAATGCAAAATCTTGAAGACAATATGGAATAACATGCATTGATGAATCGCTCATGATAAGAGCAGGAACAACAGTTCAGAAATGACATGATAAATTCATGATAAGAGTTTAGTTTTCAAAAAGAAGCTGGATTTAGGCAAAGAGAAACTATGATGTTTGAAACACAATCTTTCGGTAAAGCACTTGCGTGATGTAACGTGACATCTTCTGAACGGCGTTATGGATTTCTCTGTGAATTCACAGATGCGAGGCTCCTCTCATCTCCATAGCAACACATCAACTCGGTGGCCTGTGACGTGAAGGGTCACGCGGCTCTAATGCTGCGCTTTTGTGTTGCATGTCTGCGAGGTGAAAAGCAGGGATTGTGTTGCGCCGAGCGTGAGATTTGAGCCTCATCACCTCGCTGTCCGCATTGATCGCAGAAAATAATTTCCCCCATTGACGCTGGGAAAGGCTTAGCTGTGAAATTGCTTATCTGAACCAATTTGCATGGCTAACCTGAAGGGTTTGTCATTATAAATGAGAACAAGCGTTTGCGGGCCGAACAAAGCCATGCATCCGTTCGTTCCGTCGCAAACTCTTCATTGGGAAACTTCAGACTAAAATCATAGAGGACGCCTGAAAGCCTGATCACTAACCTGACCTGGACGTCATTAGCTGTAATGTGCTGTTTTAATCTGTGTTTACATCCTGACTGAAGTGACGAAGTGTGAAATGGTTACGTACTTCGGTCTGGACCATCGCTGGCCGCTGTGTTCTTAACATCTTGACCGTCTGGAAGATGTCCACCACTCCTTCATAGCGCATGCGCTCCAGAACGATGCTGAGCGTGATGAAGACGCCCGTCCTGCCCACGCCAGCACTGCAAATCAATCACAACACAAACCATCAGCTGGATCTTTGATATTCCAAACCACAACATGTGAACAAAATTGACTGAATCTAACTAGGATGTGAAGTGGCCTATTTGTAATATTTTGCTAATTTAATTTGAGGCCGGACACTGCAAGCAAAACCCCTGTTTTTCATGTACTGTTCAATTTTAAGATGCTGGGTTATTTTCTTCCAGGGTAGCAGTATTAGGGGAAGGAAAACATTGAAAATACACATGTAAGTGTTTGTTTTATTGCACTTTATTTGTTTGTGTCTTTAGATTTAAGTTCCAGTCCATGTCTTTAAAGAGTTTTTTTCTCCACTTCAGCAGCACTTGCATGCACCAACATTTACAGATTAATTCCTCTCTATATTCTGAAGGATTTTACTGAGGGGTTTGTTCATATATCACTCACACTGATTTATACAATAATTTATTCCTAAAAACATGGTGAAAATACATACATTTAAAGACTACGAGTTTGTTTCTCCTATTCTGCAGTACTTACATACACCAACATTTACAGTTTAATCCCTCTCTATATTCTGAAGGTTTTTACTGAGGGTTTGTTCATATATCATTCACATTTATTTATACAAGATGTTGTTCCTAAAAACACGGCTTCATGTATATTTTCTGGCTGTTGTTAGTATTTTCAGATTTATGGAGTAATAAAAAAGAGAAGTTCAAAATCCCCTCAATAAAAAACCTTTAAGTCTAATATATCAACAAAATCAAACAAGAATTTTGAACCATGATTTCAAAATCTATACAGTGGATATGTATGCAAATTTGTTCACAAGTAACTAGATAATGCATTGTTTATATTTAAACATTACATTATAGAAAACCTTTAACAAAAAGAGTTGTACTGTGATTAATCAACTGAAAAAGTATGGTTATATCCATTAGATACATTTCTTACCCTGTTCATCTGTGGTGTCTTGCCTTAAACTTAGTAAATCACCTTTGATCCCTTGACCTGTGCTCATTAGAGGTTTGTGACCGTGTGTCAATGTCATGGTTGGCATTAAATCATAGATCTGCTGGATTGAGCTTCAATGCTTAAGTGTGGCATTCTCCAATCAATAGGGTAAAAACAGGCCCTAAAAACGCTATTTGTTAACTTTCTCAAATAATAGTTAGTGAAAGGAGCTGCTCAACCCTCAGAAAATGTTGACTATGGAGTTCAGGAAGTATTAAATATTATATGAGCTGTTTAAATTTGCATTTATTTTAAACAAATGTGTCAAATTATGGTTTAAAAACACAATATTTAGTTATTTTATAGCAATAAGAATGGGTAACAGGGTTGAAGATGTAAGCCGTCACTCAGTAGAGGCCAAGAAAAAAAAAAGAACAAAAGTATCTGGGTAGCACTGAGCAATGTTTCTTCAGTTGACATTAGTTAACATCAACACACAATGAACAACACTTCTATGACATGCACTAACATTAACGAAGAATGAACAACTGTATTTTTATTAACTAATATTAACCAAAATGAATAACTGCTGTAGGAATATATTGCTCATTGTTAGCGCCAGCTAATTCATTAACTTGTGTTAACAAACAAGAGAAGTTAGCAATAAACTGATATTACAGTGTTACCAATAAGTGTTTGATCATTAATGCTATCTTAAGTGTGGAGTGGTTGAGCTTAATAAATACAGTCAACGCTATTGTGTGTAGACATTGAAGAAAAGGGAATTAAATCATGTATTTGTTTTCCTGTCAGAACACATGATCAAATAATATATCAGCCTGTTGGTGTAACAATTTCAAGAAATGTCATTTTTGTAATTGTGGAAAATCAGGTGGTAACCGAGTGTGTTTTTTTTATTTTTTATTTTATTTTATTTATTTGATCAGGGACAATGCACAAAAAACATTAGTCTAAAAAAGAAGAGATGTCATGTGCCAGGTGTGTGTATGCACAATACAATACAATACAATACAATTCAATTTATTTATGCTTATATGCTTGCAACTGTCTGACCCAGAGACTTCTGAACTTCCTGGGAGGGATAAAGACATTTGATGTGTTGAAGTATTTGCTATTGGATAAGATTTAGTTCCCAGAGCAAAATACTTTTTACCCATGAACAGTGGCATCTGCTTGGTTCTGTTTTTCTCACCAAGACTCGTGTCTTTCTTACCTACAGTGGACCGATATGGGTCCATCCTGACCAAACTGCTCTTTTGTTTTATGCACTTGGCCGATGAAGTCGATGAAGCCTTCCCCTGATTTTGGCACGCCTTGTTCTGGCCAGTCTGTGAACTGGAACTGCCTGACGGTCCGTGACTGTCCGTCCTGAAAGCAGAGAGAGAGACGGATGAGAAGAAAAGAGCTGCGACGGTTCTCTGACACGTTACAACAAGCCATTACATTCACATTTACAGACGCCGCGCTTGTCAAACCGATGACGAGTACATGACGCATCTTACACGAGTCTGAGAAGCGCAAGAAACAACGATAAGAAACGTCATGTTGATGCTGAACTAATGCCTCAGTGCCAGAGAGATATATTACTGATATAACTTTAAAGTTTGGGGTCAGAAAAATTTCATTTATTTCAAAGAAATTAATGCTTTTATTCATCAAGGATGCATTAAATTGATGAAAAGAGACAGTGACTGCATCTATAATGTTAGTTCAAATAAATGCTGTTCTTTTGAATTTTCTATTCATCTGTGAATCCTGAAAAATTAAATGCATCACAGTTTCCACAAAAATAATGTGCAGGACGACTGTTTTCAACATTGATAATAATCAGAAATGTTTCTTGAGCAGTAAATCAGTATATTATTATGATTTCTGAAGATCATGTGACACTGAAGACTGGAGTAATGATGCTGAAAATACAGCTGCAGATCACAGAAATAAATTACAGTTTAACATATATTCACAGAAAACTGCTGTTTTACGTAAGGAATAATTGACGACGGACCGTTGAATTATTAGAAAAATAATGCACACCCGAGGTGTAACGGCCACGACGCGAAGCGGAGTGGCCGTTACACCTCGGGTGTGCATTATTTTTCTAATAATTCAACGGTCCGGAGTCAATTATTCCGCTTATACTACGGTTGCCACACCTCAAGACATCGATCAGATTATATATTTCAAGGGATTCGTCCGGTTTTTCTACTTAAATCGCTATTGTGAGTAGGATTATTTCTTCCGCATCTCATCCAACGACTCTTTTGCTAGTTCCAAAACGTCATTTTAAAGCTGGCAATGGAGGCTTGAGCCGTTGATAGCAGACTAATGCAGTTAATAATGAAGTTATTAGAAAGAGAGCGAGAGAGACAGAGACACAGAGAAAGAGAAACAGAGAGAGAGAGAGAGAGAGAGAGAGCTTGTATGAATTAGGCTACCTCTGTGTGTCCCTCAACAGTGTTCTGAAGCACCGTCTCTAAACTGTAAGTCTGCTTTAAGATGCAGCGCTGTTATTACCTCGCTAGTGAGAAATGTCATGTGTAGCCTTTAAGTTGCTACACTAGGCTAACTGATAAAATCGTCAGGGCAGCGCTGACAACGATGCGAAGTGATATGGAACTGTAATGCGGTCAAGAAAGCTGCCTGGAACTACGTTCGCCGTGCGTTTCCCTGAAAATAATTGCACACCTCAGAACGTTCGTCAGCCAATCAGATTCAAGCATTCAACGGCCCCGTAGTATAAATTAGAATAATATTGACACTTTTTACTGTATTTTTGATCAAGTAAAGGTAGCCTTGGTGAGCAGAAGAGACTTCTTTCAAAAACAGTTTTAAAATATTTAGCATATGGTTAGAGCAGAAGGCCAGGGAAAGCATCACATATATATGGTGATATTTGGTATTGAAATGCTAAGTTTTAAAGCATGGTATGAGCACGGCAGTTTTGGGTGTTTTTCTGTTTTGAGCTCCAGCCGCCCACAGCTCAGAAGCGTGTCGTTTCACCTGAGAGCGTGAATGAGCGACTCCAGACACTAATTCCTCTGATGTGGGCGGCTGAAAAGCTCCTGACGAGAAGCTCGGAGTGTTCGCATTTCTTTAGTGATTTTGTATATCCCAGATAAGTGACGTGAGAGAGAGAGAGAGAGAGAGAGAGATAAAATGGTAGGAATGTGAGAGTGTTTATCAGAATAAATGCTGTGATGGAATTAGAGGCCTGCCAGCTCTACTCGGTCTGCATATGCACTATAATACATAAAACACAGAGCAGAGGATGGGCCAGGGGTCTGGTGTCTCACCCGTGCGTCCGTCACTTTAAACTCTCGCAGGATGTACTGCGGCATGTTGTATTCAGCCATCGGATCCACCACGAAATACTGATATCTGGCTGAACGCTCTGCTGGCCAGTACTGATGGCACTTTTCCTGATGGACAGACACAATACATCAGTCATGCGACGGCCAAAATACAACCAGCGTGCAGAAAGCATCAGCACAAATACCAGCTCTGGCAGTTAACACTGGGGTTTAAGCAAAGGGAAAAATGAATAAATGTGCACCAGATCTATTTGAAAGACAATCACTCTGTTGAATCACACTGTTTTCACAACGGTGGCACAAGAGATCATACAATTTGTGGAAATTTCTTTCAAGTTAGGCAAAATTTGGATATCACATTTATTCACGGCAAAAATAGTATTAGCATAAATGTGCAAAATGATTGGACGAATCAAAATTCTTTTGAAGATCCTGGAGACACTGAATTAAACAAACAACCATGGAAAAGTGTCCATTTTGAATTTGGACTGTAGAAGTTGCTGATATATAAATATATATAGTGCTGTCAAACGATTAATCGCATCCAAAATAAAAGTGTTTGTTTATACAATGTGTGTGTGTACGGTGTATATTTATGTGTGTGTGTGTGTATATATATACACACACATGCATAGAAAAATATGTTACATTTATATATTAAATATATAATATAATATAAATTATATGAATATAAATATAGACATCTACTACAAATGTCTCATCTAATTCAAATGCAATGTGAGTGAATTTTTTCTTAGACCATTTTTTTCTCATTGTACTTTCTTCAGCAATAAATGGATGAATAAATAAGCTGCAGTCAAGCACTCACTCTGCCCATCTCTCTGAGTTTGGTCAGCATCACGACGATGGTGGAGTTGTGTTCCCACAGCATCCTCCAGAAGTCTTCTGTGGTTTCGGCTAAAGGACCCTGCGTGGCGATGTAGGCCTTCTGTTGCCTGACACACAGCGAGAGAGGATACGTGTTCACCTTCACACTCCCACACACACACAGCCGGACAGATCCGGGCTCCTCGGCTCACCTGTATCCGTCGATGAAGCTGGCGTTGATGTAGTCGGAGCCCTCGACTCCTCTGATTGGCTGCAGACAGACGCGTGTGGACTCGTAGGGCATGATGTTAACCAGTCTGTTTTTGAATTTGTTGCAGGGCAGATTGGCACTGATGAACCGTGACGTGTGGGCTTTTGTGTTCGCTAACCGCTGCAAGAAACAAATCGGAAACAGCATTAAAAAAATAGCAAAAGTTTGTCTAGACACACGCTGATATTGACTTGAAAACAGAAGTAGTAGTAAAGTTTGAAGGACGTGTGAATATCCGGGGACGTATTCACAAAACATCTTAAGGTTAAAAGTAGCTCCTAACTCGCCGATTTAAGAGACAATCTTAAAAATAGTGGGTGTGTCTGTCCTAAATTTTTTGCTCTAAGAGTATTTCACAAAGCGTTTTAGCATTAAAACTAGCTCCTAAATCTGTGAAATGTTAGGAGTACTGAAGAGGACTCCTAAGTCACTAAGACCAACTCACAACTGTCCTAAAATAGCTGTTGCCGGCAATCTGCTCAGAATATAAACATTTTAGAAACATTTGACTATAATGCGCTTTTAAAAAGGTATCACCTTTAGGTTTTGGATGTTATCCCAACTCCAAATTTTCCTTTGATTATATCCTTTTCATTAACCAGTTGGGCAAGAAGTTACAGCTTTTCTTGCGTCCAGTTTGCTTTTCTTTTACGTTTGCATGTCTTACTATCAGCCATGATTATTCTACTCTGTTAATTAAAAAGCTGTTTATATGCATATCCGCTACGAGAAGCATACATGCAAGAGGTTTTAGCTGAACATATACTTGTTTAATTAGTGCACTTTAAAATCTTTTAAAAAGCCTGCATTTTAAAATCTTTATTTGAATGTGGCAATTCAAATTTAATTTTTAAACCTTTATTTGAATATGGCAACATAATATTGCACTGTAAATTATTTCTAGGAATCAATCTCTGACAGAGACCCCTCCCCTATCAGCCAATCACTGTGTGCATTGTTAGTAAGCATGCTGACATCATCCATAGCAATGAGGTCAACCCCGCCCCCTTATTCTTAGCTTAAGACTTCTCTCTGTTCCTTAGTAAAAGTTTGCCTCAGCATCTTTGTGAATAGGTTTTAAGAGAAAACTATTAGCTAAAAACTTTTACTGCCACTTAGGAGAACTCCTATTGGTAAGAAAAATGTTTTGTGAATACGGGCCCTGGACAGACAGATGGACAAGCGGATATATAGTAGGATAGACAGACAGATAGACAAGCGGATATATAGTAGGACAGACAGACAGATAGACAAGCGGATATATAGTAGGACAGACAGACAGACAAGCGGATATATAGTAGGTCAGACAGACAGATAGACAAGCGGATATATAGTAGGACAGACAGACAGATAGACAAGCGGATATATAGTAGGACAGACAGACAGATAGACAAGCGGATATATAGTAGGACAGACAGACAGATAGACAAGCGGATATATAGTAGGACAGACAGACAGATAGACAAGCGGATATATAGTAGGACAGACAGACAGATAGACAAGCGGATATATAGTAGGACAGACAGACAGATAGACAAGCGGATATATAGTAGGACAGACAGACAGATAGACAAGCGGATATATAGTAGGACAGACAGACAGATAGACAAGCGGATATATAGTAGGACAGACAGACAGATAGACAAGCGGATATATAGTAGGACAGACAGACAGATAGACAAGCGGATATATAGTAGGCTAGACAGACAGATAGACAAGCGGATATATAGTAGGTCAGACAGACAGATAGACAAGCGGATATATAGTAGGTCAGACAGACAGATAGACAAGCGGATATATAGTAGGCTAGACAGACAGATAGACAAGCGGATATATAGTAGGTCAGACAGACAGATAGACAAGCGGATATATAGTAGGATAGACAGACAGATAGACAGACAGACAGACAGACAGATAGACAAGCGGTTATATAGTAGGACAGACAGATAGACAAGCGGATATATAGTAGGACAGACAGACAGACAGACAGATAGACAAGCGGATATATAGTAGGACAGACAGACAGATAGACAAGCGGATATATAGTAGGTCAGACAGACAGATAGACAAGCGGATATATAGTAGGACAGACAGACAGATAGACAAGCGGATATATAGTAGGATAGACAGACAGATAGACAGATAGACAGACAGACAGATAGATAGACAAGCGGTTATATAGTAGGACAGACAGATAGACAAGCGGATATATAGTAGGATAGACAGACAGACAGACAGACAGACAGATAGACAAGCGGATATATAGTAGGACAGACAGACAGATAGACAAGCGGATATATAGTAGGTCAGACAGACAGATAGACAAGCGGATATATAGTAGGATAGACAGACAGATAGACAAGCGGTTATATAGTAGGACAGAAAGATAGACAAACGGATATATAGTAGGATAGACAGACAGATAGACAAGCGGTTATATAGTAGGACAGACAGATAGACAAACGGATATATAGTAGGATAGACAGACAGATAGACAAGCGGTTATATAGTAGGACAGACAGATAGACAAACGGATATATAGTAGGACAGACAGACAGACAGACAGACAGACAGACAGACAGACAGATAGATAGATAGATAGATAGACAGATAGATGGATAGATAGATAGACGGATAGATAGATAGACAGACGCTTTGTAAAAACATTGGGCCAGATGTTTTATGTCTTTGAACTTGGTCATGAAAACAAGAGAGTGAAGCAAATGTGGTTTATGGTGAAACAAGTGAGCGCAGTAATGGTTAGCGCTAGCGTGAGAACGGGACAGGGGTCTTTTGGTTCCTGCAGGAGAAACCACAGGCCCCTCACTGTCTGTGGTGGGCCAGAGTCGGCTGCTCCGCTCGCCCAGAGCTCGTCGTGTGGCGTGACATTCGATCACCTTCTTACTCTCGGTAAATAGATTTCTGTTTGACAAACTGCAGGCCGAGTAAAATGTGGTGGGGTTGAATAACAGAAGAGAGACGAGCAGCTTCCTGAGGCAAAGCAGGCGGTTCTGCTGCAGTCATTCCAGAGCTGCGGCCGGACGTCTGTAAACTAACCCTAACCCATGATCGCAGAGTACCAGGCCCCTTCTGTTCAGATGGAGTCTGATCAAGAGTTCCTGTACTAGACACTAGACAGAGAAACTCTGCTAGATAAGACACTACACCATCTTAAGCCTCATCCAAGTACTAGCCAAGCCAAACCCTGTTTAGCTTCCAAGATCAGGCGTATCAATATTAACGAAGTCAAGGTTTGGTCAAGTGGCTCTTTAGTAGGGTTAGGGTTCTCGGGACTCTTCACTCAGCGTCAGATTCCTTCAGTCTATTTGTTAGACCACAAATAGTCAAAAATTCAAATATTCAATCTGTAATAACTATTCGACAGATAAAAACACTATTCATATTTTACTACATGCTGCTTTGCTGGTCATACATGCAGGAAATCTGTAATAAATCCTAAGCACGCAAACTAAAAGTCAGTTATAACTAAATGCACTGGGTGGCGCTGTAGAGCGTGTTAACAAGTGGATCGCATTTGATCACAGAATGTCGTCGTCTGCTTTGCGAAGTTTGGAATTAATTTGATCAAAATTATCCTACAAAATGGAAATACTTTTGATCAAAATCAGTGAAATGGAGTTATCAAAATATCAGCACAATCCAAAGAGCAGTCGACTGAGGAAAGATAGCTGTCCTCACTGCATTCATGGCTACAGGTAAGTGCAGATGTACAATGAAAAATCCAAGAACAGGGCTTATCTGAGCCAAATGATCTTGAGACATAGGGCATATGCTTCCTTTAACGCTGCAGTCCGTAACTGTTTTTGGTTAAAAATGATCCGAAATCAATATTTGAGAACGTACATAACCAGCCAGTGTTCAAAACTATCGCCTTTAGCCCGATTCACAACGGTTAGCTTATAATAAGGTTTTCTTATTTGAGCGGGTACGGGTAGGTTTTCACAGGAAATTCGAGCATGGCACTGCGTCATTACACGTCTATAAACATAAAGAAGTTGTCCCGGCTAGTAGGCTATCACATGTGAGGATCCAGCAGGTGGAGGATTGTTTATAGTCTTTTCTCACAGCAGCTAGAATAATTAAATGTATTATTTTGATGGCGGATTGTGATCCATAAAGGATTTATGAAACACATTTGAATGAAATTAAATTATATTCCAGTTTTAAATGTGCTTCTGATTACAGATAGCCTGGGTTTACACAAGATTTGCATTTTAAAGAAAACCAGTTCGAAGGGAGCATAATTTGCTTTTTGGGTTAAAGGAATTTATCAATATGAAATTTGAATGGTATGACAATTAAATATTAGAATGTACAGAAATTGAAATCTACACGCTAATACACACTATACTCAGTCACGCAATGCTGATGTTTTTAACATTAATCATTTGAGAATAAATTATAACAATAACAATTTGCATGGTTAGATGTGACATGAGCTAACTGATCTTTAGATTTAATCACCATTGGTAGCTCGAGTTATGGTATGCTTATTTCCTCAGTTGGTCAGAACAAACGTGGCAGACTTGTTACTTATTCAGATGACAATATCCGGTGAAAATTCTGATTTGGGTCATATATTCCAAGACGTAGTCTAGAATCTGTGATTCTGAAGTACAGTGAAAATCCACACTGGTGCGGTGACTAACAGCCACACATTCACCTCAAAATATTAGATTGCCGGAACACAACCCCACGCACGGAAGATAATTCTGCATAACTGCAATTCCAGGTTTTCAAACAGAGATGGCGACAAAGAGGCAAAACTTACGGACTGCAGCTTTTGTTCTTTAGATGTATATTTTATGTTCACACACGTTTTCAACCAAAAGAAAACTTTGAAGAATATTTTTGTGTATTGTGTAATTTAGTGCTGTCAAACGATTAACCGCGATTAATCACATACAAAAAAGTTTTTGTTTACATAATGTGTGTGTGTGTGTGGTGTATATTTATTTTGTATATATAGATACACTCACATACTGCATATATTTTGGAAATATTTACATGCATATAAAATATAAGAATATAAATATATAAATGTATATTATATATAAATATATTTAATACATAAACAACATTTTTCTTAAATATATACATGCATGTGTTTGCATTTACATATACATAAATATACACAGCACACACACATATAATATGTAAACAAAAACTTTTATTTTGGATGCGATTAATTGTTTGACAGCACTAGTGTAATTATAAGCTTGTTCAGAAATGGTGAAAAAACTTGATTATAAAAAAATATTTCTCACTAAACCTTATTTAAATAAACTAATATACAAATATTCATTTTTTAATATTCAAATATTCAAATACAATATTTTTTTGCAAACATATTCATGGCATTTATCATGCATCCATCATGGCATTTATCATGAATCAGCTAGCTGTTATTTTGGGGTGTTTCAAATTACGGTGACAAACAGACGTCAACAAACCCAGCTCCCGCTAACATCGGTCTTACCTTAAACTCCAGCTCCATCCCGGTGACGTTCTCTCCGGACTCGATCTGCGTGAGTTTCTGGATGTAGGCGTACAGGTTTCGAGCGGGAACCTCGGTGGTGCCGCAGGTGACGGCCTCCTGGAGCGCGTCGTGAATGAAGACGTACTGGTCTTCTGTCTGGACCATGTAGTTCCTCTGAGCGCGCATGAGCGTCACGTGACCGTAGATGTCCACCGTCTTCTCGTGTTTAATTCGCTCCTGCATGGCATCGATGACGATGAAGCAGCCGGTCCGACCCACGCCGGCACTGTCAGACAACAGGACAAATGTTTGACAGCGTTAGATCTGTTTTGCAGGGATGCTCCAAAGTGGAAATTCTTGGCCGAAGCCGAATAAAATGAAACACTGGGCTGAAGGCGTTACGTTTTACGGTAATACGTTTCAATGAGCACAGGTGTTTGCTTGGTAGCACATGGCACCGAGGAAGGGTAAATACCCAAAAACGTTTTGCACTTTTTTGCACAATTTTGTGACCTAAATGATAAAAGCCTTTTGGGCTATATTTAGATGAGTGCGGATCTCCTTCATCTTTATACCTTTTGTATTTTTGGATCTAAGCACCTTATTTATTGTTATTATACTGGACAAAAGTCAATTTTAAAATATTTAACACTACCAACAAAACAATTTAGGTTAGTAAAATACAATTTTTGGCCATTTTTGAGCCCCCCTTCTTGAATCAGACATGTATTTTTACTGTACAAATAAATGCAGCCTTGCTGAGCAGAAGAGACGTATTTTAAACATTAGACAATATTACAGATCCCAAATTGAACACTATGTGTGAATGTTATATTAAATGCATTAATGGAGCTGTTGTAATTATTAATATCATTATTACTGTCTTATTTATTTTATTTCACAGAACAACAGTAAAATTATAATACCAACATGTATTAATGCTGGTGGAGTTCATTTATTTTGGTGGAAACACTCAGGAAGACCTCAGTGCTTCTTTTTGTTGGCAACAGCAGATCTATAAATTATTCTAATTATGAACTTGGGAAGATGTTTCTCGCACGTATCACACTGTCACACGCCTAGTAAAATTGTATAAAACTGTTACTGAGCATCTGACGAGTAACACTGTTTCAGCACAGATTTTCCTCTTTTGGACTTTGAACCCTGGCTAACGAGCAGATAATATCGCGAGCTCGTGCATCGCTGTCAATACATGCAATAACATTCTGCAGCCTATATACTAATTAAGGCCATTTTGTGATTTCAATCATTATACAGTCCCCAGCATCAACCGCCCTTCCTCTTCTCATCGGAGACATGTGATGCAGTGTTAAACAGTCTCTTGCTGTCGGTGCTTCTAATGATGTTTGCGTCTTTCTCGGACAGTTTTACATGCTTCCACACTGCCCACATATTTGCTGCAATATAAAGAGCGTGTGCCTCTCACTCTACGCTGGTTGATATTTCATTGCTTCACATCATTGTTTGGTACAATTTATTCAGTCTTTTAATTTAATTTTGGTTGCTGAACATTTGGTGCATCCCTACTGCTTTGTGTAGTTTGTGTTGAGATACATTTCCATTGTTTACACACAAGCAAACTTAGAAAACAATGGGACACGGCTAACAGTAAACGATGTCAAATTTATTGTGGTGAATCTAGAACGTTTTCCGCAGTCAAACAGTATTTAATGGCAGAGATTCTGGAGTGAAGCTGTTCTTGATCGGCGTACACCTGTGCTCACTATCAGAGGAAAACAACCCCTCCATTTAGCCTCTCACCCTCTCTAACCTCCATCTACAGACTCTAAAAGCCTCCTACTTTCCTCTTTCCATCACTTTGAAGAGGCCAAAGCTTTGCTAACTTCCTGAAGCGCAGCCATTGACATCATCCACAGGCACTTCTCCATGAAACACCTGAGATCAGAGTCCTTCATTAAGACCAAAGCTCCACAAAGGCTCACATTAGCGCTCTTCCTGCACCAAGACGTGAGCGAAGAGAGAATTCTTAATCAATGACGCACTTGAACCCATGAACACCAGCTCTACCGCACACAGAAGTTTGACTAACACACATAACACAAGTTTCCAAAACCCCTTTTGTGGAGCACCTGACACGAAGAACGTTCATAAAGTCAGCTAAATTATTCCACCACTTTATTTCACCTCTTCAAGGCCGAAAGTTTCTAGCGAGTCTGAAGTCTTGATAAGCTGGTGCATTAGTGTTGGAGCTGGTCTGAACAGCCCCGCTCTAAAGCAACACCACATGTATCTTTCATAGACGAGACAAGAATGCACTGCAGCAAGCATGAATCCATCCACTCAAATTAACACAGTTTAGAGAATTCACCTATGCTGCATGTCTTTGTGTTTCCTCCTCCAAGCACTAACCCAGCCAAACCTTGCTTAGCTTCCAAGATCATTATAATCTAACTAAAAGAGACTGTTTTACTAATTATTTGTGCTGTTCATTGCATCAACTTAAATATAATTTTAAAATTGCAATTTCCAAACCAAGAAAAGTCATGGAAATGAATAAAATCTTAGATCTCCATTCATTCATTCATTGTTTGTTTGTTATATCAAAATCTAATACATTTAATTGGGTAGAATTGAGAATTGGGAGTAAAATATTTTTAAGTGAATTGAAAAACTGTAAAAGTCACGGGACCTTTGAATAAACAGTGGGGGGGGGGGGGGGGGGGGGGGAGTCAGGTAAGTAGCAAGTCTGAAGGCAAGCATGCTTTTTTTAGTCAAATGTTTGTTTTCTCTAGCAGCAACTATTTCAAACTATAGTTTATTAAATTGTGGTCTTTTTCTGTAAATTCTGTCCTCTAAACTATTTTGAACCGAAGGCTTGAATTTTGTTTTCAGGACAAGAGCATTTTTTTTTTCATAAACGCCAGAGCAAGTTGTCACATTTTTATTGGGGGAAGTAGTTTTATTTGGTAGGGTTTGGTATGATTTTTGTACATAACATTTACTCTATTTTTTTTTTTTTTCTTTAATTGTTTCAAGATGGCATGTTGTTAATGGACAATTATTACCCAATAATAGTGGAAATGTTTGTAGTCAAAAAAAAAAAAGAAATGCATACAGTACTTTCATGACAAACCAGCCCTGAAATATGCACTGCCACTAGGCAAGGCTTCATTTGCTTTATGCAAAATCAATGTCTTTGTTTGGACTCGAGGTGAAATATGACAAGGACGTGTTTTTGACAGGTTCATACTTCAGAAATCCCTGCCACTCAGGAGCCCCCCGTCTGTCCGTCCAGTGACCTCCGTGACATTCAATCATGCGCTTGGATGGACTTTCTCTTTTGTTACGATAACGGCTGACTGCATGCGCTTCAGCGGCGACCCACGGGTTACAGGTGACAGCGGTAAACGCCCTCTTTACAGCCTCACACACATACACACACACACACACACACACACTATCAGCATCGATCGCATGATGTCTGGCAGATTTCAGCGAAAGCATTAAGCACATGCAATCTGAGTTTTCTTTCTGCGGCAGGCGAATCGTTTCCAGCGCGGTTAATTACCCACAAGCTCAGGGGGAGGAGGAGCTTTTGTTTGGCCTGACAAACAGCACACACACACACACACACACATATATATATATATATATATAAATAAATAATCTCCCGCCTCACGTGATCCTGCCGGCTTAAAACTTTCTCTGCTCTTGCCGAAGGATGCGTCAACTTTCTGACACCCGCCACGGAATGAAAGAAAGAGGTTTTTTAATGGTCAGACGGGCCGGTGTTTTGGTGCGGATTAAAGTCTCACTGTCCAGCGGTTATCTGATCTGAGCCGAAAGGAATTCAAAGTCTGCATCCCAATGAAGGATATTAATTCCTGCATTCATCGCGCATGCCGACCAGAGAAAAGAGGGGAAATAAGGATTTTTCAATTTCAAGCGCTCCGCTGGGAGCTCTAATTAACTGCCCTATGTGTTATTTTTAAGGGTTTACTAATCCTTGTTTTCTATCTGGCAGTTTTCCGATGGAAGCTTGTGGCTTGTCGTTTTTGCATGCCTCTCTCTGCCTGATGTTTTTGTGCCGATTTCGCTTAGAGGGGAATTTAACAGATGGTTTCATATCTGGGTTTTCCATAAACGCGAGAGTGCCTCATGTTCTGCCATGCACCGAAATCATGTTTTTTTGTACAGAGACACACAGTCGAGTCTCATGGAAGTGTGTGGTTAAAACTTGAGATCAATCACTGGTTTGACAAATCCTTTTTTTTTTACACCCCAGTTTTCTATTTATTACATGATTTTAGTTCTAATATGGTTTCTAGCGATGAATGAAAAGCACACGGCATTGCCACACCTGTGCTCAGCAAGAGACACTGCTTTCTTGAAATATTTGACATAACATTCATTCTTAAATCAGAAACTCGGAATATATTAAACTTCACAGATGAACAGCAGCCAAAAAGCTGGATTTGGAAACACTACAGTTCAAAAGTTTGGGATCAATGCGATTTTGTAACGTTTATGAAATAAGTCTCTTCTGCTTGCCCAAGCTGAATTTATTTGATCAAAAATAGCCTACAGTAAAAACTGTAATATTGTGAAATATTATTACAATTTAAAACAGTTTTCTATGTGAATGTGTTAAACTGAAACAGCATCATTACTCCAGTCTTCAGTGTCTCATGATCCTTCAGAAATAATTCACTGTAAAAAAAAAAAATCTAAAGTTGAGAAAACTTCAAAGTTTAAGGCAACCAGCTTCAGCAGATTTTTGAGTTTTCTCAACTTGTTTTTGTATAAACTGAATACATCAAGTTGAGAAAACTCAAAAGTCTGCTGAAGCTGGTTGCCAACGTTTCTCAACTTTAGATTTGTTACAGTGTTCTAATATACTGATTTCCTGCTCAAGAAACATTTCTGATTATTGTCAATGTTGAAAACTGTTGTGCTGCCCAATATGTTTGTGGAAACTGATACATTTTATTTGTCAGGATTCACAGATGAATAGAAATTTCAAAAGAACAGCATTTATTTGAAACATAAATATTTGGTTACATTATAAATGTTTTACTGGCACTTTTTATCAACTTAATGCATCCTTGATGAATAAAATATTGATTTGCATCTTACTGACCCCATATTTTTGGAGAGTAGTGAACATTTACATTTATATATGTAAAACAAAAAACAAAAAAAACATTTACATAATGCACATCATGTGTTGCAATCTCATGATCATTATCACTATGTTATTAATAATATAAATAGAAGTAAAGCGGCATCAGACCTGCAGTGCACCACCATGGGTCCAGCGTCCGGCGGGTTGCAGGACTTGACTCTGCGCAGGAAGGCCAGGAACGGCGTGGGATGCTCCGGGACGCCATGATCCGGCCACGCCGTGAACTGGAACTGCCGTACCTCTCTCTTCTCGCTGGAGCCGCTCTGAACACAAGAGGGAAAGAAATACTAGCAATATTACACCCAAAAAGCCCTCATTTACTCTTCAGAAACGTTCCTGTACCTTGTAAAGTGCAAACGTCCGGACGCAGTATGTGGCCAGCTCCACCGTGTCCAAAAGCGTGACCTGAATGAGTCCGTAGGTCTCCGTTCCTCTGTTGGGCCAGTACTGGTCACACTTCACCTGAAACACACACAAACACACACCACGCTCGGATGAAGCCGGAGAAGGAGTGCCACTTTTCCCATTTCCTGCTGACAAGCGGATTTCTCAACACAGCAGCGAGTGACAGACACTATAATTACTATCTCCAGCGCTCTGTCGCAATCACATTACAGCCGGTCCTCATTACCATTATAGATGTGGGCTGCATTGTGAGCGGAGCACGTATGTACCACAACCGCCCTGTCAGGAGCAAACGAACAAAAGAGACGCTGAACATGAAACCTCCGGGTTCCCACAAGAAAAACAACACGCATCTCTCATTGGATGCGGATCTGTCTGAATGCAAACAAGAGCTGGATCTGAACTATCATATTCTGCTAATAACATTAGAAGACGGAGATCATTAAAATGCTCCTGCGTTAGTGTGCGTGTCGAGTCTTTACAGCAAGCATCAGTCTATGGATTCATGCAAAGGACAATTCATAAATGCAGGAAAATTCAAGGCATGAATTTAAATTCTGCAGCTCATAATGGCAGCTGAAAACAACACGAGTCTTATAGAAGAAATGAGAAGGAATCTAAGAAACACACATCAATGGTGCAAATGAGGAAAGGATGGGAATGAAATTGTGGGTGAAATCTGTACAAATTGAGGATGACATGGATTGTGATATTAATTAGACCAATAATCAGTTTGACAAAAGCTTTTAAACCTTTTTGGAAACATTTCATTTTGCCATAATTGATGTAATTTGTAAAAAAAAAAAAAAAAAGGAAAAAAGAATGTTAAAGCCAGCGCTTTCCACAAATAGAGCTGATTTAATTTTAATAAAACTGAGCTGCTTTACTCCCAGAAAACCCTCAGAAGGAGAAACTCGATTTTATTTTCTATTCTTTTGAAAATTTGTGTGATTTTGTAATATTTTTGCCTATGAATATTAAATAAATATCAGAATAAAATAGGAAAGTGCTATAAAATATTTAATATATTAATGTATTTCCTATATATTTAGCATTTAAGTTTATAAGACGTATATTTCTTAAATACTTCTAATAATTTCTTAAAAAAACCAGGAACGCACACAAAATGTGAGAAAGTTTTATGGTTATTTCATAATTAACAGTTAAAATGTAATATCTCTTTACTAGATTTGTTGTTATTGTTGTCAATTATCCATTAAATTGTTACATCTAGTTGATCTTTAAGCTAAATTTATTTTATGTGAGATATTAGTTTAATCAAAACATATCAAACAGTTCTCTCCAATAAATAAATAACTATGATATTAATGACAGTGGCAGTAATAGACATAACTGTTATTTATTTATAGTTTATACGTTATAATTATTGCAACAATAATTAAATCAGTAATTAGAACTGTGAATCTGGTATTGAGTTAACTGGACTCATAGTGTGTAGTGTGTGAGCATGCACTTTAAACAATGTTAAATAGGTTTATTTTTCATTAATTGATGTACTTATGCATTCTGCAAATGTGATTTGTTGTGGACAGATTGCATGCCGCTGGAATCGTATTGCATCTCGTTTAATCAGAACACGCCGTAAGCCTATCGAATCGCAGATGAGTGGTGATGTCAGAGCGAGTCGTACCCTGGATCTTTCCTCCAGTTTGGTCATCATGACGATGTTTGCGCTCCGCTGCTCCCAGATCATCCTCCAGAAATCGCCGAAGGTCTCGGGCAGCGCGCCTTGAGTGGCGATGTAAGCGTTCTGCTTCCGGTAGCCGTCGATGTAGTTTGCGTTGATGTAATCGCTGCCTGGAATACCTGCCAAAACACAGAAGAACACACTGAGAACCAGAAACTACTCAACCGTGTCAGTTTTGGCTTGAAGAAGAGTGTTTTTAGCATGTTGCTATTTGGATGCTAAAGTATATTACTAGCTTAATGATCGGTATTTTCTTTTTTTTTTTTGCTTTCTTAACATGTCTTCATTCAGAATAGAGGAAAGAAAACATCAAAAATACATGTTTAGGTGTTTATTTCATTGCACTTTATCTATTGGCATCTGTAGATTTTACTTGCAATTTAAATTTTAAAAGTTAATTTCTGCACTTCAGCAGCGCTTACATGCACCAAAACTTACAATTTAATTCCTCTCTATATTCTGAAGATTTTTACTGAAGGGTTTGGTCATATTTCATACGCCTGATTTTATTGTTGCACTTCATTTATTTGTGTTTGTAGATTTCAATTACAACACATAAAGGCAATTTTCTCAAAATGAGTTTTTTCTCCACTTCAGCAGCACTTACATGCACCAACACTAACAGTTTAATTCCTCTCTATATTCTGAATGATTTTACTGATGGGTTTGTTTATATATCATTTGCACTGATTTACACAACATTTTGTCTGTAAAAAGATGGTGAGAAAGTGTTATTTTCAGTATTTTCATATTTATGGAGTAATAAAATGAGAAATCCAAAATCCCCTCAGTAGAAACCTTTCACTCTAATATGTCAACAACATCAAACAAGAATTATGAACCTGGATTCATCCAACGTTGAGAAAAGTTAAAATATTAGCTCATGAAAAGTCATGCAAATCTAATTAGATAATGTCTTGTTTGCATATCTAACCATAACATTTAGAAACTTTTAAATAAATAATTGATTGTCTTAATCATACGTCTCCTTGCTCGTGTCCATCTGTTTTTAACTTACATTAACTTTATACTTTTTGCACGATGTAATTTATAAAATAAAAAAACTGTTTTTGTAGACTTTTCCAGTCTTGAGTGGATCAGTTAGCCACCCTCTTGCTCATTTTCAATATATATTAGCAGTCAAAGTTCTGAACAAACACTCTCATTCTTCAATATGATCATATGTGACCCTGGAGCACAAAACCAGTCTTAATTCGCTGGGGTATATTTGTAGCAATAGCCAAAAATACATTGCATGGGTCAAAATTATTGATTTTTCTTTTATGCCAAAAATCATTGGGACATTAAAGATAATGTTCCATTAAGATATTTTGTAAATTTCCTACCGTAAATATATCAAAACTTAATTTTTTATCAGTAATATGCATTGCTAAGAACTTCATTTGAACAACTTTAAAGGAGATTTTCTTAATATTTAGATTTTTTTGCACCCTCAGATTCCAGATTTTAAATAGTTGTATCTCAGCCAAATAATGTCCTATCCTAGCAAAAATTATTTATTCAGCTTTCAGATGATGTATAAATCTCAATTTCGAAAAACAGTTCAGTCAAAACATCCAAATTCATTAAGTTTTCGCAAAACGGGCAGAATCTTCATTCCATCCTGTATATATTCTGTGATTTCTGATCAGCAGACCTTCATTCTCTGCGAGAGAAGCAGTGGAATGAACTGAAAGTAAGTGAAGATGTGTGAGATCTGGAGAAAATGGAGCGAGACTTGATTTCTGCTGTTAAACGGCTGACAGCGCGTCAGTGCTGCAGGAGAGCGGCTCGCAGCTCAGCTCACACATGCAGCGGCGAGATAAAACTCATCCGGCATTCCCTCGCCCCCGCGCTCGCTCACTCTGTCTCTACTCCAGGTGAATTATTTACTGAGAATTAATAAATACATTGAAAACTCTGTTTTTCATTTTCTCCTTCATTCTGTGATTGACAGCATAGCAAAAGACAATTAATCCTGCGTTTCCTTCTCTCTGTTATAGACAAAAGAGGCCAAAATGACACACAGATATATAAAAAAAAAATTGTACTGAACTGATGTGTGTGTGTTCAAATAGCCATATTGGGGTGGTGATGGCGCAGTGGATAAGTCACATGCCTTTGGTGTGAGAGACCCGGGTTCGAATCCACTGTGAGACACCAATGTGTCCCTGAGCAAGACACTTAACCCCTAGTTGCTCCAGAGGCGTGCGACCTCTGACATATATAGCAATTGTAAGTCGCTTTGGATAAAAGCGTCAGCTAAATTAATAAATGTAAATATATTTTCATTGTATATTTGACATTACGACTATGTTCCAAAACCTAGTGAGCTGTCTACATAGGGTGTATTTCAAGACAGGATTGCATTTATCCATCACAAAAAAAACAACAAAAACATCATTAAAACAAGATAAACTAACTTGAGAAGCAAAATTGTGAGAGAAATGGAAATAAAGCTAAATTAAAATTAAATATAAAAATTAAATAATTAAGTTTACGTACTAAAACTACTAAGTACTAATTTAAGTACTAAAAACTAAACTAAACTACACTTAAATGCTTTAGCAACTATCTGAAATGATTATGTGCAAAACTGAAATAAAAATAAAGCTTAAAAAACAAATAAAATGACAAAAGCACATAAAATTACTAAAAAATCAATTAACATTAAAATGAGAACCTAAAATATACAAATAAATGGCAAATATTAAAATCAAAATATTAATAACAATAGATGAATAATACTAAAACAACACTGACCCCATTGACAAATGGAAAATGACAAAAATGCTGATTAAGAAAATGATTTCTTGCTTTGACGAGTATCAGTAAGTGGACAACAGAATACATTTGCATTGCTATTTTTGCTCATGCTTATTACAGTAGTGTGTTATTAGCTTAGCAGCACGCTATTGCCAATAGCGTGGATATTGGGATCAGTTGTGAGTCGATGCTTTTCAGGACTGTAGCTGCCTATGTAGGCGGCAAATATTAAGGGAGCACACTAGGATTAAGAAGACAGGCAGTGTGTCTAAGACTGTCTCGTCTCAAAGTGAACAGGCCGCTGAGATCCATGTGTGGCGGGTGAATGAAGCGGATGTGGTGCATCAGGACACACACACACTCTCCCTCTCACACACACACCCAGAGGGCTGCTGGAGTTTGATGTGGATTTTCTGCAGCAGTTCATCACACTATTTCATTTCTCATTGTGAAAATACAAAGCGGGCGCATTTATCAGGGCCGGACACGGCAGATGAGCATTTATTTTTTGTCATTATTCGCTGGGTGAATCTATCATTTAACACAGTTTGGAGGGAAATTAGATGATCAGATGATGTCTTATTTTGGGAATGTTTTTTTTTTTTTTTTTATGGAGAAAACTGCTCATCAGTTTAGTATGAATGTGTAATGCTGCTGTTAATGCTGCAAAAAGCAGCGTCTGTGTCTGATTTTCCATTAAAATGATCCTTAAAAAAAATAATAAAAAAAATAATAATAATAATAAATAATAATAATATGTATGTATGTATGTATGTATGTATGTATGTATGTATGTATGTATGTATGTATGTATGTATGTATGTATGTATGTATGTATGTATGTATGTATGTATGTATGTATATATATATATATATATATATATATATATATATATATATATATATATATATATATATATATATATATATATATATATATATCCTACATTTCTCTCTTTAACATAAATCTAAAAAAATAAACATAAAATAGAATAAAATAAATAAAACATGAATACATACATAAATAAAATAGAATAAAATAAATATAACTCATAAATACATAAAGAAAACAGAATTAAAAAAAAAAAACCTGATAAATAAATAAATCAAATGTTAGAATTTATTCTTAAACCTCATATGAGATATATTTATCTCTGAAAATGGGCCATCATATCTACTTAACACAATATCTTGTTGTAAGGATGTTCAGACAGTGATGAAGGTACCATCGATGGCGGAGAGCAGGACTCTGGAGTGATCGTAGGCGATGACGTTTGCGTATCTGTTCTTTGGTTTGTTGACCTCCAGGTTGGAGTGCTCCCACGTGAACTGCTGACCGGGATCGATCGACTGAGGAGAGAAGAGGAATATGAATTAATGATTATGTTAATGAACTCACATTAGCATCAGAGCTAAACATGCTCACACAGACGCAGCTCGGGTTACAGTCGTATGCTAACTGCTGGCTCGGATTCAACATACTCTGAGCGTCTCACACTAATAATATCCGTCTGAAATAGAAAGACGCGGCTATGATCAGCATTCGCCGTCTGTATTAATAGAGCGCGACTGTAACACGTCATCGAGCGAGAGCGTTCAGAAATAAACGCTGCTGCTGGGCGAAAACACGCTTCATTAACAACTGACCTGACAATCAATCAATGCATATATCATCCATTTATGAGCAAATTAAATAAAAGTCATGATGGATATCAAAACAAAATGTAAAAGATTAATGAATAAAATATACAAATTAAACAAATGCATGAATGAAGTAACTTATGGACAAAATATTGAATGAATGAAGTAATTAATGCAACTATAATAATTTTATGGATGAATGAATTAATGAAAAAAAGAAGGAAATGAAATGAACAAATGAACTTACTAATGAATAAATTAATGAGTTAAAAGAAAAAAAAAGTTGATGAATGAATTAAATCATCTAATGCAAAAATAAATAAATAAATAAATAATGAAAGAAAGAAAGAAAGAAAGAAAGAAAGAAAGAAAGAAAGAAAGAAAGAAAGAAAGAAAGAAAGAAGGTGAATCAATTCATGAATAATGAATAGTTAAATGCACTGAAAATAGTGAATGAATGAATGAACAGATCAGTGAATAAATGTACAAATTAAAAGCATGACTGGAGTAACTAATGTACAAAATAATGAATAAAATAAATGCATGCAACACTTTTAATGAATGAATGAAAGCATATATAATCCATTTATAGATGAGTCAATTAAAAATGGATGAATAATGAACAAATGAATTAATGAAATGAACAGACAAAAATAAAGTAATTGACAAGTGAATCAATAAATGAATGAATAATGAAAAAATACATGCATGAATGACCTAAGAAAGAAAACCGAAAGGTGAATTTATAATGAATAGATACAATGGACTGACATAGACCCCTTTAAAGATAAAGGGATCATTGAATGACTGAATGAACGAATGAATGCATGAATAGTCGACACATTTGATGCGTGTGATCTTCCCGCCGTTGACGTTCCTCTTTGCATTTCTTCAGGAAGTCACATGATTGAAGGTTTGAGCTCTGAGCTTCTTAAAAACAGGTGTGGGTCTGAAAGAGTCGAGTCTGCCACTGAAAGAGCTTTTGTGCACAATATGACCTCAGCGTCAGTCTTATGTGCCGTTTGCAATTTTTTCCCATTTACTTTAATAATGAAATTATTCAGTCTCCGCAGTGTCTTTTGAAAATGAAAAGATGATACGCATCTGCCTGCGAGTCCAGCTCTCTGCGTTGACAAATTTCAAATTACAGTTTTCAGAGCAGCGTTGAATGAATGAAAATTGGTCCCGTAAGCGAAGAGGGGAAAGTAATGTCTTCATGCCTTGAATAGATTTTAAAGGATCACGCAGAGATGTGCTCCCTTTCAAACGCAGCTTTTGTCCACTGATGTGCCCTTTCAAACGAGAGCAGACGACTGCAAACAAATCACAGCCCCACTTGGACAAATTACACTCAGAAATAGCAAAACGATAAATGCTGCGAGACTGTCAAGAGCTGAAGCAGATATTTCACATTCGACGCGTATAGCTGAGAGAGACGAGGAGACGCTGCTGTTTTAGCAGTACAGCACTGGCGCTTGTTTGCACAGCCTCTACAATAAGCAAATGGGCCTAGAAATGATCAAGCGTAAATTTGACAGTGGTGGTATTTTTCTGTCAGGATGAGTCGCCGCGCCGTGCCATAAAGCGTCGCTAAAGATGACAAATCTCCAGTTAAGCCGCGTCATTCTGCCCAAATCTGTTGGAACATGGCTCGTGAACTCGCCCGCTTCATTGTGCTGCTGAAATGACTGTCTGTGCCCACGCAAAAGTGCCCCAGAACGACAGTCACTGCTTGAGCTCAGGCCTGGCAGGCGTTTTGGCGGAGCTCCATGGCTGACCTCAAGCTCGGGGGCCGCAGGCCAGGGGCCCGACGGCAGAGTCTTTCGGCCCAAAACACATCACCAAACCAACTCGTGTTTTGCCCTGCTGGCGGAGATAAGGAGATTACATCCAGAAACATCCTCCCTGACCTTTCCTACGCCGGCGCTGTACCTGACAGCCATCAGGCGGCGGGAGATACGGCGGGAAATACTGCACTGTGAGCGCGACTGATACGATCGCGTTTGTGAGCGGCAAACGTTCATCAGGTCAGACGCGGCGAGCGACCGTGTGAACACATGTGCATAAGCTTACCGGGGCATTGCTATGCGGTTACCAGGGTTTTTTTTTTTAAATCAGTTTGAGTTACAGTCATAGCGATGCTTGACTTCCAATAATAACGTTGAAAAACATTCAGTGTTCGAATTGATTGAAAACCTTGGATTTAAAAACCAAAGTTTTTTTTGGTTGGTTAAGATTAAACCAAAAAAAAAAAAAAATAAATAAATACACACCTTTCATATTTAAACCCCAGGTTTCAATTTGAGTCACATAAAATCAATGACATTTTCAGGAATGACAACTGCATACGGTAGTGAATTATTTTGTGTGTATGGACCATAATTCACTCTCGAAATTGCAATGACTGACATCATGGTAATCATAGCAACATTCTGGCATCTCTATTTTTGTCATTATTTGTCACTATATTCTGTCATTTTAGTAATGTTATAAGACTTGGGGCTAGATTTACTATGAGCTTGTGCCAGAGCAAACCCTTCTTTGGCGTTAAAAACTACTGTCAGAATTTACACACAGTGGGGAATTAACGCTGAAAAGCAATGGACAGTTATTTTTGCAACTCACATTATTGGATATGCATTTGTAGGAGTTTCCTTTTCGATCGGTAAATTTATGGGAGAGTATTTAAATGAATCACACAATGTGATTTACTAAGATTTGCGCTCGCCAATTCACAGGTATTTGTGGCATTATTTAATGCCCAAAAAAGCATGTCTTAAAGCAGGCAGTAATTTGTGCTGCTTAGATTGCGCTGGTCATTATGGAAATTATGTTGCATCTGTGTTCTTTAATCTGCAGCTTGTCAGTAAATCACCCGCAGAATTTTCCCCTCCCATCTGCTTTGTTGGAATTGCGCTCTAAAGATAACTGGCCCTGTTTAGTAAATCTGGCCCTTGTTATGTTTAGCGATTTTAACAAAACCATCATCAACAGAACTGACTTGTTTATTTTAGTAAGGCTGCTTTGCAGAACGCGCTGTTAAAAAGTTGCCATGTCCACTTATTATAAACAACATTTATAAGCATCTTTGTGATTGTTGTTTTGCTCAGCCTATAAAGCGATCCAGCTGATGGAGTTCATAAAATAGGCAGAAGCAGGTCATGATATTTGGGTACGTGTCTTAATTCTAAAATAACGTGTTTGGATTTAAGTTTATTATGGGCTTGCTATTATTTTCTGTTTTCTAGAAAGACCTGACAACATTTATGAGTTAAGATGTACCTCCTTCTCTGTGATTTCTTGCACTGCGCATACAGAAGAGAGACTCAACACTGATATATTTAAATATGGAGCTGGCCATTAAGAACTCTTTCTGCACTATTTCTAGGTGACTAATCAAATATAAATAAGTGACACTGATCATGTGACTCAAGATACTCTCTGGATCATCTCAAACCATGCTGGAGAAGCTGATCACCAAACTCAGACAAACCAAATACTCGGACACTTTCAAATTCATGATCATTTTTTGTATTCATATAAGAAACCAGTGGTTCTCAACCAGCTAGCCTCAGCATACATCTGAGGAGCACACAAAAAAGCTTAAAATCACTTAAATAGAGGCAAAACAAGGCTTAAAATAAACTAAAAAGCTACAAATCTAAACGTAACTTAGCATCATGTTTCTTATTGTAATTAGTTCCTTTAACACCTGCCATTTTTATTTAAGAATAAGAGTTATAAATTAATTATTTGGTAGAAATTGAAATTTGTGAGTAAAATACAACTGTAATCAAATGTCCAGAAAACTTTAGGTAAATTATTTGTTAATCAAAAATAAATGTGTGGAAATGTGTATTAAATGCTGTACTTGAAGTATTATTATTATATTATTATTTTAACATATTACTGTTCCTAGCTTCTGTAAACAAAAGTTTGAAAATGATCAGCTTTGTTATTACAGCAGAAACAGCAAATATATCTCGGGGCACCTTCAAAGATGCGTCTTTGACAACAGGGGGGCTTGGAGACAAAAAAGCAGAGAGCAAAACCAGCTTTTTTCATGCAGAAAGTAGTGAAATGGCTGAACATTACCTCATACTCCTGTGAAAATTTCAAGTTGTCATTTGCTTTCAGGCGTTCGATGTGATCGGCCAGCTCCATGACCGGAATGGGAGGGTGACTGGCCATCCCTGCAGACAGGAGACAAACAAAGAGTCCCGGTGTTAGCGCTAGCACACCAGAGCCTACGCCGAGCGATGGGCATAATAGAGGATGGAGAATGTGAGGTTTTTATTCGGCCTGTATGATTGAACGAAGCAGCCACATGCTCGAAGAGAATGGACACAGAAGCCTCACAGAGCATTCCTAATGAAGAGAGGAATGTTATTCGTCCGCAAGCGTTAACATGGCGGGAAACATGGTGGAAAGATGGAATAGAGTAGAACGTTAGGGGCTGGATATTAAAGTTTGAGCCGGCGATGAGTCTAAAGGATGCGACATATCAAACCCCGCCTCCTGCGCTGGCGTGAGGCAAAGCGGTGTGAGCAGATGAACGTTTAAATAAATGAGTCAGTCCAGAGAGGAAGTGAAGGAAATGAACAGACACAGTGGCATATGTAGAAACAAGAACGACTAACTTGACAAATGGAGGTTACTGGGGTAAACCGATGTGGCTGAACCTGTAAAGGAAAAGGGGACGGGGATAAATCATACTAGCTGACGTTAAAACAAGCAAATGTGGTGATCGGTCGCTATCGGAACTAAAAAAAAATAAATAAATAAAAGAGGCAGTAGAAACAGTCTGAAATGACAGTCGACAATTCGCAAACGACACTACGACTCCATCTCTACGTTTGTTTGTTAGTAAAAACGAATTCACACATGCTAATGGCTAACGGTCGACAAACATGCGGAAATGAGGATAACACGTTCGGAGGGGAAACCAAGAAAAAAAAAAAACCAGACACACAAATGTAACAAGGACAGAGAAGATGGCGTGCACGTTTATCATGCGCATGTTTGTCTGTTCTTTAGGGGCTTCAGCAGTGAAATTCGTAAAGAAGGCGCGTGTCTGCGAGAGAGTTTGTGTTTGCACTGCAGAGGATGCTTTTGAATAGTCAAGCAGCAGAAGCTGCTCTCTGATAACCGGTTTGCATAACAACAGCCTGCGTGCCGTACACTTGGACGTGGTGCTGCGGTTCTTTCATCTCTGGGCTGATAGAAGAGGGCATTAGCTAATGGAGGCAGCAGGAGAGAGCTGCCATCCACTGCCTCTCAAGACCCATTACCAGCCGCGGTGACAATGAAACTGCCATTCGGAGAAACGCATCGGAGCGACATCAAGCACCCTCAAGATGAAAATTGAGATGGGCAGGAGGGGGAGAGTGACCGCATGACGGCATCAAGGGTTTGAAGAGAGGAGGGCTAATGCAGAGACCGTTTTCGCTGAAGAGAGGGATCTTCAGCTGTCGAGAGCTGCGTTCGGGCTACCTGAAGGGAAAATGGAGGATGCAAAGCTTCTCTAAGAGGCTGTTTGCGAAAGAGGGGCACGAGTCCGCTAATAAAGAGCCACTGAGGGGATTGAGTGCATGGAACATCGCTCTCGAAACCGTGTTGCAATGCAAACCCAACATGTCAAATATTATCATGAATATCAAAATGAATGGCACTGCTGTGTAAGGATGGGAATCAAATTCAACGGCAACATTAACAATTCTTTGGGCACTTGGAATGTTTCAAGAAGAAAACCAAGCCTGAACCAGCCTGAGGTGGTTTGACTGGGTTCGCTTTAGCTAGTCTCCCAGGCTGACCTCTTGACGAGTGCCCAAAACCACTAAATAGTGTACTATATAGTCGTGACTCATGTAAACCGGGCTAGTGGCCTGCTAAGACCAGCTAACCACCTTATGATGGTTTGAGCTGTTTTTCTTCCGTTAGGTAAACAGGTGTTCATCGGTTCACACTTCACAAATTCCGAGGTCATTCTTGCCTGCTTTCAAACACAACGGAAAGCCTAAACTTGATCCCCCAACAAAATATACAACAACCAGTGAAGCTTTAAAGGTTTTGGTTGGCAACAAATGTCACTGTGAGCTTCTATGAATTGTATTGTGTGAGAAGTGAGTTTTTGGGTTTGGCTGGTTGGTCTCCCAGTCTGACTGGTGCCCCAAACCCCTTTTTAAGCCATCAAAACAGACTAGCCTAACCAATGGAAACCAGGAGTCAGCAGCATAAACACAGCCACAACATTAAGGCCGAGTGTTAAAAATGAATCTGAACAGAATCAAGGAGTACTCAGTCTTACTTTCAGGATTCAATCTTGTACGGCTAGACTAAATAGTTTATGCAACCAGCCGTAGCTTGGTAGAAAAAGCTGGTCTGAGCTGTTTTTATCAGAAAGGTGAACAGTTTCCCTCCAGTCCATCTGTCTTGCTCTTGCAGTCCATGTGTTTCTGACAGACAGACAGATGGACTCCGGTTCAGTGTGTTTAGAGCTGGTCTCGCTGGCACCCAGGTTCTCCCCTGAGAAACTAATGGAGCAACTGTTGTCACCGCTGTTCTGCCCCTCAGAAAATAAATCTATAGGTCTTCACAGCTTGTCGCTCTAGAACAGAGTGCACTTCACCTTGTTCACCAAGGTCAGGAGGGAGCAGGCGTTCACCGCTCGACAATTCCCACATTCCTCTACGACTCGGTCACATTCCGCTGCTTTCAAACACAATGGCCCACCTATGCGTGTGTGTGTGTGTGCGTCTGAATATACAATCACCAGCAGAGGTTTTGAGTGCCACTGGCTTGAATATATCTCCATGGTTTTCTTCAGCTGGCTTTGGTTGGCCACAGCTCCTCGCTCTTCAGGTAAACTCACTGAGCTGTTATGAATGTGTTGCGAGGAGTTCTCGGGTCAGCTGTAAAGCTGCAGGCCTGGAGTCCGGAGGGATTTCCTGCCCTTCCGTCTGTCCGGAAGCCACCTGTCCTGTGCAATTCCTCAAGAGGAGCGTCTCTGTATCTCTGGCTCCATATGGCTTACAGACCCTCCCATTAAAGCTTTAATATGCTGAGCACTGCTTTGACCTTTCTACACACGGGTCTGTTTGCGTCCTATGACTCATTCAAGACTGTGTTTCTGAATGACACAGAGGTGTCTACAAGCTGACCAATGCAACACCGACATGTTCCCGAATCTAGTGAGATGCCTTGTTGTCTACATAGGCAGCTTCTTAAATTGATCCTCTCGAGTCACTGATTTGACGTATTCAGTGCCACACCATTTGATAAACCTTGTAATCGACATTTACCTTGCTTACGGATGACATATTTACTAAGCTTGTTACAATGCATTCTGCGATTGCCTCTGCAAAGGCTGCAATGTTGCCATAACATTTAGCCAAAATGAAACATTTTCTAAGGCAACACAATTGCTATATGGATTTCAGGGAGCTTTCAAGTCTAGAGTGCACCTATGAATGCTGTCTATTGGCGCTTTTCCACTGAGTGGTACGACTCGGCTCGGTTCAGAACGGCACGAGACGGCTCAGTTCGGCTCGGGTTGCGTTTCGACTGCAGTTTAGTACCGCTTTAGAGTGGGCGGGATTATTCACGTGTCACGCCTCTATTGCCGTGACTCCTGAAAAACTTTTTAATTTTGCGTCGCTCAATTAAGCTCTCCAACGAGAGGAGCATCTGTACTTCCTCAACAGACAATGAAACAGCCATTTATGGTTGTTAAAAAAGGCGCACCCATTCAAAACAGTTGCGTTCGATCCTTCACTGGCTGTGCTGATTTAAATCTAGCGGGTCTGTTGTGTCTCGTGCCGCAAGTTCAATGATGCAGTCAGTGACGATTCTCTCTGGCCAATCAGTGATCAGCAGAGTTTACACGTGACGTTTTGGTAATGGTACGGCTCGCTTGGAACCTCAGCCGAGTTGATACTAAAAAAAGTACCATGTACCAGGTACTGTACCAAGTGGAAAACCCCCCAAAAGTGTGCCGTACTGTACCGTGCCGTACTATGCAATGGAAAAGTGCCATTTGTAGGCAGCTCACTAGGCTTTGGAACTTCTAGACCAGTGTTTCCCAATTCTAGGGCCAGTTGTATAAACTTAGCCACCATGCTAAGACTGTGTCTTAAGAACTAGTTTGACCAACTAGCAGTTCCCAAGGGGTAATCCGTCTCAATTTTCCAATACAAATAAGAACAATCTACCTTTTCATAAATGAATTAAAAAAGTTATGACCAGCCTTGAAGAGAAAAAAAAAATAAAATAGGTGACTAACTTTTTAAGACTAGTCTAAACTGTTTATGCAACCGGCCCCTGATCCCAGAGTTCCTCCAATAATGCACATTTTGTACATCTATCTAATCAAAAGCCTCACATTCAACTCATCAGCTTGTTACTAGAGACCCTTAAAGCTGGGTGTGTCAAATAAGGGAAATATCCAAAATATGCACTGTTGAGGGCACCAGGGTTGGGAAGCATTGCTCGAGACTTCTCACGTTCCACACGATTCAAGCATATCTACACCTAGAATCTTCACTTCACAAAAGAGTTGGAATCAAAATCTTTTGAAGTTTCCTAGGACACCCTGTTTCTGACTCAAGGAGTTAGCTGATGGTTTGTGTTAATGGTGAAGATGAGGACGATGGAGCTTGGCAGCTCTTACCGGGAGTCTGGAAGTTCAGACGGCGTAACTCCACGGGGTCTGTGGGGTGATGGGAGGGCAATTCTTTACCGCTGGGCAGACTGCCTTTCCTGGCCTCTGACTCGGCCCTTTTCCTGAAATAAATACATCACATACTTCAGGACAAAACTGTGTTTGGACTATTAGAGCAGCACTGCAAGAGGTCAAGCAAACACGCTTGTGATTCCCATTCAAATGTGACGCGTCCTGGCGTTCTGTGAGCCGTGACCACTGCATGTGTCTCAGGTACAGCTCTTCTGCATGCTCTCACCTGTCTGGTTGACTGCTCCAGTGGAAGCGGCGGGAGGGAGAACAGAGGGTTAGTACACAAAACAAACACAGATCTCCTCATCACAACTGCTAATATTCAGAGCGGTTTTGCATTTACTAGTTTTCGTCTCATCCGTTACTTTTAAACATCCACTGCACCACTGATCCTAACTAGATTTGGTGTGACATAACATACTCGAGTAATCTCACAGTCTTGTTTTTCTCCAGTAATTTTATGTGTTTTGAATATATATATATATATATAAATATATAAGTGCTGCCAATCGATTAAAAAAGAATAACTAACTAATCGCACATTTTTCTAAAATTAATCGTGATCACGCTTAACCCCACCTAACATTAAAGTTTTTAAATAAACAATCTTCACATGTACACTGTACAAACAACATAAAAGACAGTATATTTGTAATATTTCTTTAATGGCATCTTTTTCATGATTGAAGGCCAGCATCACTGATATCAATACTACTGATGTCTCTATAAAAAAAATAGTTTTGCCCCCTGAATATTTAACCATTGACTGCAGCCATTCAGCATTACAGTATAATTGAGAGCTATCAATTTTAACATTTATTAGACTTAACGTCTAATTTAAGTGAACTTAAAACAATCTTCACATGAACCCATTATAATAAATGACATTAGATTAGATTAGATTAGATTCAACTTTATTGTCATTTATGCAGAGTACAAGTACAGAGCTAATGAAATGCAGTTAGCATCTAACCAGAAGTGCAAGAATATAGTGTTTTATATACATATAAGTGCAGAGTAAGTGAAGATATGATTTACAGAATATACAGTGGAATTGCTATATACAGTATTGAGCAGAGTATATACAGAATATAAAATAGGAATGCAATGTAGGGATTGTATGTACATTATGAACAGAGCAATGTAGATTATATAGATTACAGATTATATATACACATTATGAACAGCAGAAACGTGAGAACAGTGGTAATAAATAAATACAGCTGGATGAGTGTGCAAAGTATTGATAGAACAATGTATTCTATGCAAAATAGCAGTAGTGCAATATTTTATAGAAATAGTTTACTGTGCTTGTACAGTAACAACTTTAAACAGATTATAATGTAATGACTTGAACGATGTGCAGTCTGTGCAAAATATGAGTAGTGCAAATGCATGTGTTTAAGGTACTGTGACCAGTGCATTAATAAGCAGGTGCAGGTTAGATTGGTGGTGTGGCGTTCAGAAGTGTCACAGCCTCGGGGAAGAAGCTCTTCCTGAGCCTACTAGTGCGAGAGCGTAGGCACCTGTAACGCCTGCCGGATGGAAGGAGGGTGAAAAGTCCATGGTTAGGGTGAGAGGCATCCTTGATGATGTTTCTTGCCCTGCCCAGACAGCGCTTATAATAAATGTTCTCAATGGAAGTTAACTGGGTGCCGGTGATCCGTTGAGCAGTTTTCACCACCCGCTGGAGTGCTTTGCGGTCAGATGCGGAGCAATTGCTGTACCATACTGAGATGCAGTTCGTGAGTATGCTCTCAATGGTACAGCGGTAGAATTCCACAAGGATCCTGGGATTCAGGTGAACTTTCTTAAGGCTCCTTAAGAAGTAAAGGCGCTGCTGTGCCTTTTTGACCAGAGTAGAGGTGTTATGGGACCAGGTGAGGTCATCAGAGATGTGGATGCCAAGGAACTTGAAACTCGACACACGCTCCACTTCAGCTCCGTTGATGTAGATGGGTGTGTGTGCATGACTCCTAGTCCGCCTGAAGTCCACAATGATCTCCTTTGTCTTCTGGGTGTTTAGCTGTAGATTGTTGGTGGCACACCACACAGCCAGGTGCTGCACCTCATCCCTGTAGGCTGATTCATCGTCATCCTTGATCAGACCTACCACCGTGGTGTCATCTGCAAATTTGATTATGGTGTTGGAGCCATAAACAGGAACACAGTCATGGGTGAAGAGGGAGTACAGGAGAGGGCTCAGTACGCAGCCCTGTGGCACGCCGGTGTTCAGGGTGATGATGGAGGAGGAGAGGTTATCTAACTTGACGGACTGAGGTCTGTTAGTCAGAAAATCTAGAATCCAATTACAGATGGGTGTGCTGATTCCAAGCTGGCTGAGTTTGGAGATCAGCTTGGAGGGGATTACTGTATTAAATGCAGAACTGAAGTCCATGAACAGCATTCTCACATGTGTGTTTTGACTGTCCAGGTGGGTGAGGGCAGAGTGAAGCGCTGTTGAGATGGCGTCCTCTGTTGACCTATTGTGGCGATAGGCAAATTGGAATGGGTCCAGTGTAGCAGGGAGACAGGATTTTAGGTGGGATGCAACCAGTTTCTCAAAACACTTGGCAATGATGGGGGTGAGTGCAACAGGACGGAAGTCGTTAGGGACCGAGGCAGTGGAATGTTTCGGTACTGGTACGATGGTGGAGGTTTTGAAGATAGTGGGGACAGTTGTTTGGGCCAGGGACAGATTGAAAATGTCCGTGAAGACCTCAGCTAGCTGCTCCGCACAGGCTTTAAGCACACGACCAGGTATTCCGTCAGGGCCAGCTGCCTTCCGTGCATTCACCTTACGCAAAGTGGAGTAAACGTCTGATGTGGAGAGAGTGAGAGGCAGTTCACTGGGTTGATGCTCAGCTTTGAGTGAGATCTCCTTATTATTTTGATCAAAACGAGCATAAAAGTGGTTGAGCTCGTTTGGGAGGGAGGCAGAGCTGGAGGGGGGCACAGAGTTAGGTGGTTTGTAATCCGTGATAGATTGTATGTTTATCATATTTAGCTACCTGTGCCCTTCAGCAGAAATATACAGAAAATGAATACTTACCAAACACTAAATTCTAAATTAAATATAGATTAACACCTTAAAACTATAAAAGTTATTGATTTCCTCTTTTTTTCTTTTGTTCTTGGATTAATAGACATCACAGCAGCTGGTTATTAACTCATTTAGATTTTCTGACTCACTTCAGGTCTGAAAGTCTCAACTGATGAGCGGATGAGTTGAATTGGGTATTTTAGATGAGGGAGACAGTGCTGGGGTGCCTCAGGACAGTTTTTAAAACCATTTCAGAGACATGTACTTAAATGTGACGCATATATAACATAGGCTATTTCATGCATGCACACAGTTTAAGGCAGCTTTAATCGCCTTTTTGGTAACTTCATGCCTTAACTGACAGCATAACTACGACATTGCATGCACGTAGTTTCTTTCGCTGTATGATATGAAATGATATAGGCTACAGCGCGCACCGGTGTATTTGAAGAGTGCGCGCTACGAGCACAGTATCTTTTACTCGCTTGTTTGACTCGCGTCTGGCGTGGAGGCGACGTATAGAGCACGTGTCTGAAACTTCTCCCGTTTGATGTGGTCATAAAGACATTCTGCATCTAAATAAACGCAATCCTTTGCAAGGAAAAAAAGAGACAGAGGCAGCAGTTGCGAATGGGGTGGCCAACCCTAGCCCCGCCCCTGTGTTAATTGCATTACATATTTTTAACGCGTTAATCTGAAAATAATTAATAGCATGCGTTAACGCGCTAATTTTGACCACTAATAAATAAATATATATATATATATATATATATATATATATATATATATATATATATATATATATATATACACACACACACACGTACTGTATATGTGTATATCTATCTTTGTCATGCAAGGGCCCTTAGTCCAAAGCAGTTTGAGAAACCCTGATCAATCTGATAATAGCTGTTTTAATGTGAAAATCTGTTTAAATATAATTGATTCCTGTAATCAAAACAATTTTCAGCCTTATTACATTTTTTTTTTTTAGAAAATTTTAAAATTTTGAAATTTCTTTAGAAAAATTGTTAGGAAAAGGTTATAAAAGTAAATTTTTTACTATATAACCTTTTCCTAACAATCTGTTTTATTCTATGCGTGTTCTGTGTACATGTCTTGACAGCAGATCTCTTGTTTCTGTTTGTTTGTTCTGAATTGGTGCATCACAGGCAGCGAGTGTGTTGTGTTGTTGACATTGTAATATTACACTATGAGCTGTGTGCATGAGCCTGTGACATTGATTCTGTGATTAACAAATAAATCTGCCATCAGAAGACATCGAATAACCCTGGATATATGAAGGACCTCATCACGATAGATGTTCAGCTCAATGCCTGACTGTAATTTACAGCAGATGATCAGATCAGTCTATATTCAAATGAGCACCACAGATTATCGCATTGATACTTACAATGCATAACTGCAGAAACACACACACACACACACACACACACACTAATGCACACAATGGCTTGAAGTCAACATGAAATACAAATTGACTCAATTTACTTTAACACGTTCCTGCTCTTTTTGTGAATAATTCATCAGTTAACGTTACTCCGATGATCAGCTTGCTTTTGCAATCTTTCACCCTAATAACTCAGAAATGAAGTAACTTGGATAACGGTAAAGCTAATAAAATCCCACTATACTTCTTATTTTTAATATTACAAATATTTTTGGTACTTTAAATAAAATAAAATATTTCAGCAAGTTTCTCACATTTCTCATTTTTTATTTAATCCTAATGTCCTAAAATGACTACAACTGAAATAAAATGAATAAAAAAAAACTACAATTTATTCAAAACATTAATAAATACTACAATTTCATCTCAATGATACTAAAATAGCACTGGCTAGAATATTCAGTTTTACTCAGAAATAAGTGCCGTTACATGTAAACTGTGGTTATTGAGTGTGTGTTTCTACACGGTTTCTACCTCTTGTACAGCAGGATGGCGATGACGATGCAGATGATGAAGATGACGGCCAGCACGGGCCCCACCACCCAGATCAGACCCTCCTCTTCATCGATTATGGGCTGCGGGTCGATATCGGCAAACATCACCGGATCAGAGTACGGACTCGCCGAGTACAACATCTGCAAGAAAAACCACTACAACATGTTTGATGTGTCTCTTGCCTTTGAGGTGGAAGTACTACAAAACTGTTTCACGTTCACATGCATTAAACTATCCTTGCATAAATCGCACATGTAATTGTACACACATAATGATATGTTTCAGGCAAATGTAGGGAACGTTTCTTTAAAGCCGCTTCCTTGCAATCAGTGGCAGCGTATTATTATTCAAGCACACAGTCAAACAGCCTCGATGTGCTGGAAACAAGTAAACGGAACTATATAAATACAATCATATAAAAACACTGTCAGAGGTCTGAAATCCTGTTATGACTCTGATTAATGTAATATTCATCAGTGTGTGTTGCATTGTGTTCAGTGATGTGAGTTACAAACTACATTCAGTGATTAGCATCTAATTTACTCTGAAATCATCAACACGAGCAGATAAACAGAGACACCACACACACACACACACAGTATTCAGACTTCATATTCTGAAATATTCAGAGACATAAACTGGCATAAAGTTCAAAAGTTTGGGATTATTTTTGAAAGAAGTCTCTTCTGTTCACCAAGGCGTCTTTTATTCGATGAGTAATACAATATTATTAGAATTTAATAATGTGTGAATTTATGTTAAAATGTAATATCAAAGCTTTATTTTAGCATCATTACTCCAGTCTTCAGTGTCACATGATCTTCAGAAATCATTATTATCAATGTTGAAAACAGTTGTGCAGCACAATATTTTTGTAGAAACTGTGATACACTATTTTTCAGGATTCACAGGTGAATAGAAAGTTCAAAAGAACAGCATTTATTTGAAATAATCTTTTGTAACATTATGAATGTCTTTACTGTCATTTCTGATCAATTGAATGCATCCTTGCCGAAAGAAAGTATACATTTCTTTGAATTTGTTTAATTACTGAACTGCTTTATATGATTTATACACAAGAGCGATGAAAAAACATGGAGAACAGTGATTGTGTTTGGCATTAGCGTGATTTAGGCAGTAATATGAGGTTAGAGTCCAGCTCTACTGTGTGTTTCTTTGTGTTTCCAGCGTTGACTGTGACCTGCAGCTCACTGAATACTGTCTCACTGCTCACAGAGCTGATCATTCCTCTGCTTGCCTCTGTGTGTGTGTGTGTGAGTGTGAGTGTGTCTGTCTCTCTGCAGTGCAGTTGATAAGACTCTGCTGCTATTAAACGGAATGTGTTTATCTCACAGTCCTGCCGCTGACAGCTCTATTCAGGGCTTTCCCTCTGACAGACAGACAGAGACAGACATACAGACAGACAGACAGAGACAGACACACAGACAGACAGATAGACAGACAGACAGACAGACATACAGACAGAGACAGACAGACAGACAGATAGACAGACAGACAGACAGACATACAGACAGAGACAGACAGACAGACAGATAGACATACAGACACACACACACACACACACAGATAGATGGACATACAGACAGACAGACAGATATACAGACAGACAGACAGACAGACAGACAGACAGACAGATAGACAGACAGACAGACAGATATACAGACAGACAGAAAGACAAACATACAGAGAGACAGACATGCTGCTCATATTCCAGCAGGACTGTCTGCTGATATTGTTCAGTCTCTCGCTCTGACCTTTATAATTCTTAGCTTTGTTTTGCACTGCCTGCTCTCCTGTGTCTCGATCTTTGCCCGTGTTTGGATTTACCTGTTGTCTCGTTCTGCCTGGATACTGTTTGCCACCTTATGAACTATTGCCTGTGTTTCTCTGAGTACCCCTTTGCCTAGCCCTTCTGGATTTAGTTCACCGATGATCGACCCACGCCCACCTTTGGAAAACTCTTTCGCCTAGCCTGTGTTGTTCCTGTTTGCTGTGTTTTTGACCCACGCCTGTGCATTTGACCATGTCTTATCTAAATAAAAACCAGCAGGTGGATCCGTACATCTCTCAGTCTGTTCACTCCGTAACGAGGTAATTTTACCAGCTTTTTTATTCTTAAAAAAATATTACTATTTAAATTGATTTTTTAGTTTTAGCATTTTTTGTACTAAAATTCAAGTAGTTGCCAAAGCAACATTACTTAATTACATTTAGGTTTTTGAGGTTAAAGTGTTTATCTAATATTAACTATTTATTTTATTTAAGATTTACTTCAATTAATAATATTTCTTAATAAAAATATTTATGAAAGTTTTAGTTAACAATTACAACACTGGAACAGTCATACCTTGATTTGAACACGAGTGTCACAACACATTTTGCATGGTTTATACATTAAAAAATATAAATAAATAAACAAATAAAACACATTCACAGTTTTTCTTCTCAAATAACTGAATCTTGTGTTCCGTATTTTTCCCATCAAAGCAGCAGAAAGCAGCTGACACTCACGTTGTCGGAGATCTCCAGCACCGCCAGAACGAAGAAGACGTACTCCTGTCCATTGAGCAGCTGCTTGTTCTCGAAGTCTCCGTACATCTTGGCATCTCCCAGCGTGAACTCGGTCGGCAGCTCGCGGAAATACGCCGCAATGTATGGCTTGGGCTCCATCTGCCGACGGAAGCGAAGAGCGCGACTCGTTCGGTTGATTTCTCGCAACAGCTGTAAGAAACACGGAGAGAAACAAATGATCAGTCCAGCACACAAACACACATCCTGATCAGAGCTCATCTGATTCTATGTAGTATTTATTCATATTCTGAAGTACATTTTATTTTTATATTTCCAATTTGTATTTTAATTTTGGTTTATTTTACAGCGGTGGCCAAAATGATTAGAACACTAGTATTTTCAGCAGCTAAAAAAAATGGTTTTAAGTCAGTTATTTCTATCTTTTGCTGTAGTGTGTCAGCAGGAAATATCAGTTTACATTTCCAAAAATTCATTTTGCCATTAATTGAAATAATCCAGTGAGATTTTTGTGCTTCACACAGAGATCTGATCTGATCATCATCCAGTTTGTCTGGAATGACATGAAAAAACAGAACAAACTGAGACAGACTAAATCCAGACGAATTGTGCCTCCAAGACACTTCAAAAAACCTACCTGCAAAGCTACAGAACTGTTAAAAGTTTTAGGCACTTGTGTAAAAATGCTGCAAAATGAGGATGCTGTCAAAATGTCATAAATAGATTTTCTTTATCAATTAACTTCTACTAACTGTAAATGAAATAAACATTTGTTGTGAGCATCCTTTGTGTTTAAAGCAGCTTTTGGCCTCTGTGCACTTGAGTTTATCAGGAGCTTTGCAGGAGGTCTCTTGAAGTGTCTAGGAGACACAGTTCTTCTGGATTGAGTCTGTCTCAGTTTGTTCTGTTTCTTCATGTCATTCCAGACAGACTGCATGATGATTAGATCAGATCTCAAAAAATCTCACTGGATTATTACAATTAATGGCAAAATGAATGTTTAAAAATATAAACTGATATTTCCTACTGACACACTACAGCAAAAGATAGAAATAACTGACTTAAAACCATTTTTTTTAGCTGCTGAAAATACTAATGTTCTAATCATTTTGGGCTCCACTGTACTTATGGGTTTGTGTGTGTGTGTGTGTGTGTGTGTGTGTGTGTGTGTAAGTGTGTGTGTGTGAGCCGCAGGCATTTGCTGTGAGCCGGCGCTCTGATAAAGCTTTCTATCAATCCTGTTCAAGCCGTCAAAACTGCTTCAGGCCTTCTGCCCTTGAGCCACTTTCAACAGGTGGCTTCAAATATTGACAATCAAATAAACTGAGTGTGTGCTGGAGGGAAAACAAACACATACATATACACATATATATATATATATATATACACACACAAACACATTCTTTCTCTTTTCATTGCAGCAGCTGGAAAACACCTGTCCAGTAAATGTGGCGTTTGGTTTTCTTCATGAACCGCACACACTGAACTATCACTGACCAGGTTTGCAGAAACGCCTCAGACCAGCTGTCGGGGGAGGGGCGTGTCCAGCCATCAGCCAATCAGAATGCAGATCTATGCATGGTGCCGCCCCTTCCTGAGCAGTGGCTGGCATTTGGAAGCCTGTCTGGCACAATTCAGAGGAAAACACTCGCCGGCTTTCGCAGCAGAAAAGCCTTTCAAATATTTACTCCGGCTAAAAATAATACTGAGCATTCATCTGGAGCGATAACGCAAACTTCCTGTATCTCTCGCCCTTTAGAGGGGAGGGCTTTTGTTCCCATTTCCATTAGTGGGCAGGATCGGATTTGCATATGACTTGGGACTCGCTGCTTTCTTCAAATATCTGCTGGTAGCTGCATTGGGAATCATGTCCTGATCAGTAAGGCCTAATGTATGATGCAATGGCTCTAAACGATGGATCGGGCGTCTCTTACCTCCTCCAGATTCATCTCGTCTGGACTGTCCCAGGGTTTGATGAACTTTCCGGGCCGCTGTTTCTTCAGCGGCACCACCACGATGTAGTAACCCCTACAGAGAGAGCCAGACAGAGTCTATAAGGTTGTGTTGACAGAGTCAGGACATCCATCAAGATTAGCTCCAATCAATCTGGATTTTCCAATCCACTCGGATGACACTGGATTAACGACATGTTTGAGGAAAGAGAGCAACCCTCGGTAAACACATCAATAACCTGCCAACTTCACCATGCTTTAGTCTAGTTTCACGCGGCTGGATTCAGTCTCGCGCTTCACACGCTCTAACGAGGGTCTCTCTGATAGACAGAACTGCCAAAAACAGCTCTACATTCAGTTTTTACTCTCATCTGCTCCTAAGCCTGTATGATTCTTTCTCCCAAGAAACACAAAATAGATTTCTGGAAGAATGCTAGTCGGTCTTTTCCATGTAATTACAACAAATGTAGTCTGAGCAACTCTTTCTCTGTTTAAGTATTTGTCATTTTCGAATGAACTTTCCCTTTCATAATGACATGCTCTTCTAGAATTCCCATAATCCAACACAGCTATAATATTCACTATCACAAAATATTTCTCAACCAGCATGGTCTTAAATATGGCAGAGAAGGGTAACACTTGATTTTGATAGTCCATTTTAGACATTCTACTAACAGTAAGTAACTTTGGAACTACATGTCAACTAGCAGTCATTAGAGTAGAGTCTGTTTAATATCTTCAAACACTTTATTTTGATGGGTCCACAACATACAACATACTGAGTATTAGAAACTTTGCAAGTATTTGCCAACTTATTCTACTAACCCTAAACCTACCCTAACAGTCTACTCTGAGAGTTAGTAGACATGTAGTTGCAAATTAATGAGAATTAGTTGACATGTAGTTACAAAGTTACTTATAGTTAGTAGAATGGACTATCAAAAAGTCTAACCTTTATTTTATTTTATATATTTTATTTTTGAGTAATTACCTCTATGCATTGGTATTCACAGAAACATCAGTAGGTCTCAGGATGCTCCACGAAAACAAAAACTGATCTTAAATGCACCAGGTTATTGTTAACTGAAACTAAAATTCATTCCTTGAAATAAAATAAACATTGACTGAAATAAGTGAATATAACCAGAGCACATACAGTGGGGCAAATAAGTATTTGATACACTGCCGATTTTTCAAGTTTTCCCACTTACAAAGAATGGAGAGATCTGTAATTTTCATCGTAGGTACACCTCAACTGTGAGAGACAGAATATATTTTTTTTTAAATCCAGAAAATCACATTGTATGATTTTTGAATAATTAATTTCCATTTTATTGCATAAAATAAGTGTTTGATACAATATAATAATATAACTTAATATTTGGTACAGAAACCTTTGTTTACAATTACAGAGGTCAGGCGTTTCCTGTAGTTCTTGACCAGGTTTGCACACACTGCAGCAGGGATTTTGGCCCACTGCTCCATACAGGTCTTCTCCAGATCTTTCAGGTTTTGGGGCTGTCGCTGGGAAACACGGAGTTTCAGCTCCCTCCATAGATTTTCTATTGGGTTCAGGTCTGGAGAGTGGCTAGGCCACTCCAGGACCTTTAAATGCTTCTTACGGAGCCACTCCTTAGATGCCCTTGCTGTGTGTTTGGGGTCATTGTCATGCTGGAAGACCCAGCCACGATCCATCTTCAATGCTCTTACTGAGGGAAGGAGGTTGTTGCCCAAAATCTCACGATACATGGCCCCATCCATCCTTCCCTCAATACGGTGCAGTCGTCCTGTCCCCTTTGCAGAAAAGCTTTCTCGTTTGGCTCTCAGCGAAGGCGGTCGCATTCTCTTCCCTCCCTACCCTTACCTCCCCCGCTTGCTCTCTCGTCTTGTCCTTGTCTAACACTGAAGAGACTCTCTCTGCACTATTCTACAAAACCGAAATTATGGATCTGATCAACTGGTCTCTTAACGCAATTGACACCATCTTCTCGACTAGAAGTTTGGGATCGGGAGAGCCCGGGTGTCCTGCTGGGACTTTCGCAGCTGGCTACACGATGGACGCATGGGAGAGGTGGCGGGTCGTGTGTCTGGCTGCTCTTTCTGTGGAGGACATTGAAGACATCTACCTATTCGGAACCATGATAACTGGGTTTCTTCTGATTGGATTAGGCGTTGCCCTGAATTATCGGAGAATTAAGGAGACGGGAACAGCTGTCCAAAACCTCACAAGGCTGCCCGTCATGATTGAAGCAGTTGGCAGAGCGGTCACCTCTGAGACAGAGACTATTAACCACAATATGGATTCGATCACGGATAAGCTATCGGCTTTGCAAAAGGAAAATTGATGGACAAGGAGATCAGAATGGACAATGAGAATAGCTGTGAAATTAGGCAGCTGTTCGCCCAAAGACACAACAATCTTATCTCTTTTCGGCTTCCCAAAACAACAGAAAGCTTGGCAAGGTTGCTCTGGAAAACTCCCCGGATGAATGCTGCAGGGAGACGCTCTTTCTTCCCTCCCCCCCTCAACAAACACCTTGTGATTGTCGAGCGTTTGGGTTCCGGCCAAGGTCGTTTCCATGGCAATTGCTATTACGCACCACAATCTGCGGACTGAGACAACTTGTTTGGAGCGCCAGCACGGCGGATCTCTAGGCACACGAACTTACACATACACACACTCATATGCTCATACATACAGATATTCATTTCACCTTCCATTACCCCCATCCAACGCCTTTGCCGCTTCTTCTCGTCAGTCTGATAACGGGTCTGTGTTAGCGCTGTAATGTCTGCAGAACGGATGGCTGTTCGTCTGAACTGGATTACTAGCAAGTTGTGTGTTCCTGTATTGACTGTGCTCTATGCTGAGGTTTTTGTCTGTTCTCACACTACTCCCATTCAGGAGCATAGTGTGAGGATTATATTTTTTCTCCTTCCTTTCCTCATGCTGTATTTTTCTTCTCTATTGCATTTCGTTGCCTTGTACCTACATGTGCAATGACAATAAATTGAATCCAATCCAATCCAATCCAATCCAAAGCATGATGTTTCCACCCCCATGCTTCACGGTTGGGATGGTGTTCTTGGGATTCTACTCATCCTTCTTCCTCCAAACATGGCAAGTGGAGTTTATACCAAAATGTTCTATTTTGGTCTCATCTGACCACATGACCTTCTCCCATGCCTCCTCTAGATCATCCAGATGGTCTTTGGCAAACTTCAGACGGCCTGGACATGTGCTGGCTTGAGCAGGGGGACCTTGCGCGCGCTGCAGGATTTTAATCCATGACGGTGTAATGTGTTACTAATGGTAACCATTGAGACTGTGGTCCCAGCTCTCTTCAGGTCATTGACCAGGTCCTCCCGTGTAGTTCTAGGCTGATCCCTCACCTTTCTCAGGATCACTGATACTCCACGATCTTGCATGGAGCCCCAGTTCGAGGGAGACTGACAGTGTAGGCCCTGGTCGAAACCAGAACACACACACACAACATTCTTGAGCGGGGATCAAAGCTTCCCTCCCAGAGATCTCCTATCCTAAATCTTCTGGTCTCAGGAGACCTCTAAAACCCAGAATATATTTGAGAAGAACATCTAGATGCCGTTAAAGAAGAGAACCTTCAGTGCTCGACCGGATTTATCATCAATAAAGTCGAACAGGGCAAAGACCTTATCATCTGAGAAAACTCTGAAACAAACCCTCCCTGATTTTTCTTTCCATTAGCGCAGTAATTCATTGATGTGTTTACTACACATGTCCAGCTAAGAAGATTCCCAGATCTCCACGAAAGTGACACTCGTGACTTCGCGTTTCTCTCCAAAAGAGGAATGCTCCTTTTTTTTTTTGCTCTCTGACAGACAAAGAGACGCAATTATTTGCTCAAGTATTTTAAAAGGAACAAATTATACTAGTTTCTTCTATTGAAGCAATATACTCGAAAACAATATATACAATATATTGTTAACATATATTAAGGTTTTCATGACATGTATAAGCTTGCTGTGTTATTGGAACTTATGGCATTGTTGTAATCTTTGGATGTATAACTTTATCTGATCACTAGTGTTCAGTTCACATGCTCGATGTGATTATTTAGAAGTAAGGATTGTTTCATCTAGGGCTTAACCGCGTAATGGATACAATTATTTAAAAATCATACAATGTGATTTTCTGGATTTTTTTTATATTCTGTCTCTCACAGTTGAGGTGTACCTATGATGAAAATGACAGAACTCTCCATTCTTTGTAAGTGGGAAAACTTGAAAAATCGGCTGAACTGATATTGAGGGTTCTGTAACAAAAAACGTATCGTGGTCCGTGACACTAAGACCTCCGCTTTTGTTAGAATTTATTTAAAAAAAAGATGAAGAAGATTGAGGAAAATTAAAAATGGTAAAAAATTAAAAACAACCAACTTTACAATTTTTGAACCACTTGAGATGGAAAGACTCAACAGAATCATTGGTAAATGCGGTCCAATAAATGGGAAAAGATTAAAAGACGTAGTGTTGAGACAGATGTCAGATGGATGCAGGAGAATGATCTTCTCGTAAAGCCCATGGTGCTTTTCTCGTTAAACTCAAACACTAAGCAGAGCTGATACTCACTTCACTTTCTCAGCCGTCTGAACAGTGGGCAGCTCGACCGTGACCATGCCGTCTGAGTTGGTCTTGCCGATCAGGTAGGGTTTGGTGCGCAGTATGTCAGGAGCTGTCATGGTGGAGACACGATGCTGCAGTCCTCCAGCGCTGTTCCCACGGTTGGTGAGCAAGAAGGAGTACTGCGTCTCCGGCTGAAGGTTGGTGATGAGCTTCTGCGTCAGCTTCCCATCTACCTCCACGCTCTGACCGTTATCGTACAGGATCTACGAGGAACCACCGTTATGCCAAACTTTAACCAGTTTTAATGTGATAGCTGGAGCTAGTGATGCAAAAACTAGTGAGCAGCCTGTGTAGGCAGCATTTTAAGGGATGCTTCAAAATTTAGGCAGCATTGTGAAGATACCTTCTTTTGCCAAATATGAAATCATAATTGTCGTAATGCTGTCGTTAGTGCTCCTCTGCATTAGAAGGTCCATTGTGAAAAAGTAGTAGATACTTAACAATACATACTTACTGCATAATTAGCATACTAAGAGTATTTATTACTGAAAAATATACTTTAATATAATCTACTTAAGTGTGAACTGCATCAAATGTTTTCAGACACTTAACTGCATTTCACTTGCAAGTAAATGAAAATTAATTATAGTTTAAATATATATTAAATGCACAGCTGAACTTTAGTGTTTTTGACCCACTTAAGTAGGACTTAAGCACATTTTTACATGTAATTTCATAATTACTTATGTTATCTTTGAAATATGGATGAAGTACTGCCGAATGTACTGACAAGGATTTATGATAGACCAAAATATACTTTAATGACATGTATAGTGTAACTTCATGTATTTGTATATTTAATGCAATTTAAAATATATAAATTTGCAACATGTAAAGTCGAATAACATGCCACAGTTAAAATGGCAATCAGGTTCTTTACATGTGCTTTAGTAAAGAGTGTTAGTCAACACATCAAAATAAGTGTACTACTTTAAAACACAACAAAAGATTCTTAAAACATAACGATTTAAAATGAATGTAACAAAGGAAAACCTTTAATTTGACATTATTACAAAGGTCACTTTTCAAATGAAACATAGTCATTATTTTTAAATATACTTTAAGTTTTAAGAGCCCATTCAATAAAATTAAGCCCACTTCTTTTTCATAAAGGGATGCTGTCTATATAGAAGCTTTCTGGCCCACAGAACCTCACGCAGGTAAAAGGGTTACTTCACCCAAAAATAAAAATTCTGTCATTAATTTCTCACCCTCACGTCGTTCCAAACCTGTAAGACCTTCGTTCATCTTCAGAACACACTTCGGAACACAAAAATATATTTTTGATAACCCCTCCCACAGATCCCTTCCTATTTTGATATTGTGCAGTTGGTTTGACACAATTTGCATTGATAAAAGCGCTATATAAATAAAGGTGACTTGACTTGACAGCAAGGATCCTAACACTATCAAGGCAAAGAAAACAAAAATAAATGACTTAATTCAACAATTCGTCTCCTCCACCCTATAGTGTCATTTTGAAGAGTATCACAAACATAATGTATGTACGCGGATACGTTGTTTACATTCAGATCGCAGCGTAAACAATGTAAACAGCATATCCATGTACGGTGCTGATGACACAGAACAGCTTACATTGTTTATGTATGTGATAATCTCCAAAATGGCGCTAAAGGGTGATGCGGAGGAGGCTTGAATAAAGTCGTTATTTTTGTTTTCTTTGCGCACAAAAAGTATTCTCATAGCTTCGTAAAATTACGGTTGAACCACTGATGTCACAGGGATTATTTTAACGGTCTCCTTGCTACGTTTCTGAGCTTTGATCGCGTTAGGATCCTTGCAGTCTATGGGTCAGAGAGCTCTCGAAATGCATCAAAAATATCTTAATTTGTGTTCCAAAGATGGAAGGTCTTACGGATTTGGAACCACATGAGGGTGAGTAATTAATGACAGAATTTTCATTTTTGAGTGAACTAGACCCTTTAACGGTTTCTCTGCGTCTCTCACCGTAAATGGCTGTGCAGGGTTGTAGTTCTCAGGAATCTCCCACGTCAGCAGCACCGAGGTCTTCATGGCAGCTCTCACGTGAAAATTTTTTGCAAACACTGCTAAAAGAAAGTTGGGGCAGATGAATTAGACAAACAGATCTGCAGCGCTTGGTTTCACCACCTTTTAGGAAGGCAGCTAGTCAACATCAGCCTTACCTGCAAAGCCCTTCGCCTGCTACCTCATGAGGACTAGCCCAGAACTCCAACCTTACCTGCAGCTTACCATGGACTCTCCGCAGGACGCTAACTGATCTTTACAAGCTACGCTAGGGGCATTTTCAGATTCGGTTTGGTTCTGAAAACCAAACTCTTTCTCACAGGTGACTTAAGGTTGTAGGAGAAGGCAAACGGGGCCGAGAGGGTGTTGCGAGCCTCCTACCTTGGTTGATGGGTTGCGTTCTGAACTGGACGCTAGGACTGTAAGGACCGGGGCCCTTACTGGTGAAGGCACACATTTTAATATCGTACGTGGTGTCTGCTTTAAGGCCGTCCAGCGTGACAGTGGACTCGGGTGCTGTGATGAACAGTTCTGAGGGGCTACGAGGGCTGTTGATGTCTTTGTACTGAAGGGCGTATTTGATAATGGCTCCGTTGCGCTCGGCTAACGCCACAGGCTGCCAGCTGACCTGAATAGTGGTGGTCGTGCTACTTTGGGCTACGATGCCTTGTGGGTAACCGGCAGGAGTGTCCTCAGGCGTGGTGATCTCCTTCACTGTCTCCTCTCCGAATCCCACCCTGTTGCGCGCCGAGAGGCGGAAGGTGTAGGATGCCCCCTTGTGGATCTCTTTGGTGGTGTAGTGGTTCTCGCGCTCGGAGAACTCGATGACGGTCAGGGGCTCAACGTCCTTGCGGCCGAATCGCAGCCGATAGCCCTGCAGCAGGCCGTAGGTGTTGGTTGGTGGGTGCCACTGCAGTAATGCCGTGCCCATGTTCGTTGGACTCACCATGAGACGAGGCTTTTCCGGAACTGAGAACGGACAGACGATACAGAGAAACATGCAGCGGTTTAGAGGTGGGCGACTGGACTTGAATCTAATATCAATATACGTGTCAATATGTATCCATAAAGAGCATAATATAGACATTTTTGCTCATGATATGGAGACCAGTAAAATCTCAGTATTACAATATCACAGCAATAACCAGGGCTTGACATTAACACCCGCCAACCTGCCAAATACGGGTGGATTTCAGCAGTGGCGGGTAACACAGTCACTCCTACTAGCCACTCCGGCTGGCTGAATTATACAGTAACAGAGCTCGACATTAAGGCTTGTCTGGGACAAGTGGATTTTTTGAAGAAGCAAGTGTAATTATGGCCAGTGAAAATGCTGAATGGCTAGTAATTTTAGAAAACCACTAGCCACGGTGGCAGGTGAGCAAAAAATTTAATGTCAAGCCCTGGCAATAACTAATGTTGGATTAACTAATTCAAAAAAGAGAAAAGTACAGCAGCTTAGAGGTCAATGATATGATCAAAATCTTATATCAGAATATGAGTAATTTCATAATAACAGCACATATATAACAATATAGTTAGTTAGTTACATTACACAAATAATTGGATACCCCTAATTTCAATATCAGCACAAAAAAAAAAATCTATCTTTTATAGTAAATAATAAATAATAATGCAAGTCATGTTGTATTTATTTATATAGTGTTTTATACAAAACATTGTCTGAAAGCAACTTCAGTGCAATAAAGAAGAACATCAGTGTTAAAATATAGCTGCAAGCAGCAATGACGGGGCCAAGCACATCAGTGGCAAAATGAGGAGCTAAACATAGTATAGAGCATCACACCAACTGTAGCAATGATTAATTGAAGCCATTTTAAGATTATTGTAGTACAAACGGCTGAAAAATCATTTAAAACTACAAGTAATATGATTGAATGACTCTTCACCTTTGACCAACAGGTAGCATCGTTATCAAGTCAATGTGGTGTGTTCTGTGTGAGTTGACAATGGCACACACAAAGTCTGATGTCAATATGCCAAAGCATTGCAGAGATACAGCTACATCAAGTGTCATTTTGGCATCATGCCTCAAATTCGTTGTTGTGGTGTGTGAAAACTGGTTTGTCTTATCAACATGAAATCCATAACTTTTTGTCAGCATGGTCTGAAGATGATATGATTTGATTTAGGTGAAATTCGGACCAACGGTCTAGGAGGAGTTTTTAAAAAGTAGGTTTTTAAAGAAAATTAAAAGGGCAGAGATGAAGTTTGGCTGACTACAGCAACGTTGGTATCACTGTTCTCAGCATGACCCAAGGGATCTATTAATACCAGTCTCATTACAATAGGCAAAATTCACAGTAAGCTATAAGCGTTTATTTGACATTTCATTATAAATTATGACCACAAGGTGGCACTGTCTCAAAACATTTTGAGTACTTTCAGGTCATGGTCTGCATGGAAGTATAAAATTTTGGAATAATACACCAATGCATTTGTAAAAAATAGCATTTTATATCATAAAACTCCATTATAGTCAATGGCAATTTCATGTTTTGTTCAATTATAACGCCACCAAGAGGCACAATCCCACCAATTTGTTTTTTACATGTCCTTAGAGTGTGCCCATACATATGCGTGTCAAATTTGGTGAAAATATCTCATTTTGTTTTGGAGTTAAATACATATTTGTGTGTAAGTAGATGAAAAATGACTGACTGTTAACTTTGTTTGCATTTTTGTGCCACTTACTATCAAAATTTTGGCAATTGGGCATTATTGTATAGCCGGGACGCTAAGTTTTCGAACTTCCTATAGTTTAGTTTTGTGTCGAACAGAGTAACGGTTTCTAAGATATTGGAAAATGTTTTTTTAAGCGCTGCAATACAACGTAGCACAAACCATAAGCCAAAATCTGGCAAGTTTGATATCGCTGGACTCGGCAAGGATTTAGGAGTCTAAAAATGTAATTCTTGTGAAAATAAGTCAACCTCACTCAAAGTTATAAGCATGTGAAAATTTTATATTACCACTAGGTGGCGCTGCGTCGAAACTTCTCAGGCTCCTTCAGGGCATCGTGCTGATTACCCATACCAAGTTCCGTAATGATACGTTAATGCATTCGTAAAATATAGCATTTTACTACAAAATTCAACATGGCTGACGTACAAAATGGCTGACACGGGAAAATTGATATGGTTGGACTCGGCATGATGCACCGAACCCAATGAGACCAGTTTTGTGATTTTTGGCCAAACCATTCACAAGTTATAAGCAAAAATATGCATTTTTCATATCTCCTGACCACTAGGTGGCACAGCACCAAAACACCGCAGGTAGCCTCAGGTCATGCTTGTTATAACACATACCAAGTTTCGTGTCAATCCGTCAAACCCTTGTGGAGATATAAGCTCAGATCTATTTTTGCGTGCTTTTCGGCAAATTCGTTAGTGTGGTATTCGAGAACGCTTAGACGAATCGACTTTAATTCTATAACTTGCCAGCATGGTCTGTAGATGATCTGAGCCAATTTTGGTGAGAATCGGACAAATCGTCTAGGATGAGTTCGACAAAGTAGGTTTTACGAACAATTGAAGATAGCGAAAAAACTAAACCTTACGATTTTTGAATTTTGGACTCGATTCGACTCGGATAGAGCCAAGGATTCAGAGGAAAAAAATAAATAAATTTGTGGCTTACGGCTCAAAAGTTATTAGCATAAAAAAAATCTAAATTTTGGACAAGTGGTGGCGCTAGAGAGTTTGAAATAGAGACTCCAAATTTGCTGAGGTCACTATCGACAGTATCATCCATCAGTGTGCAAAATTTGACAACTTTCCCGCAATCGGTTCTATGGGCTGCCATTGACTTCTGGCGGAAGAATCTGAAGAAGAAGAATAATAAGAACGCTAAAGATTACAATAGGTGCCTACACATCTTTGGTGCTTGGCCCCTAATTATGAAATCAATCATGCAACTATTTTAGTTTCAGCTGTTAAGCAGCTCTACAGAAGACAGTAGTGTCATTATTAGGGCTGGGTATCGTTCAAAAATGTTCGATATCGATACCTTGAGTTCGATACCGTTCCTGAACGATACTTTTTTCGATACCAATTTTATGAAAACAGTTTTAACAAGATTACATTATCTCAAAAAACTTTGGTTTTATTTTTTTCAGCTTGTTGACATGTATACAGACTCAAAGATTAATCTCCCGAGCCACTGCACAAAGGAACAAAATATAGCCAACACAATAAATCAGTACAAATAATGTTAATAAAGCTCAAATAGTTGTCAGTTTACACTAGTGCGTGCTCGTTTTAAAACGCATAGCTCAGACAGAATCATCATTTCTATTCATTTATTCTAGGTTGTTAAAGACTTCAAGAAATTTAAAATCTTTATCCACTTTCATAAGTGGATGTTTTATTTTCTTTCACAATATGTTTTATTGTTATTCAATTCTATGTTGTAGTATGTCTAATTATTTGAATGCATAAAAACTACTTATTCTTAAAACATAAATTTGAATAAACTAAGAAATGTTTGAAATGTTTTCTTTTTCCTCAGAAATTCCGTGTTCTGTATCTGGTTTTCAAATGAAGGCATAAAACATTAATTTCATTTTTATTTTAAATTATTGAAAATAAAACTTTATTTATTTTGGCAAACAAAATGTTACTATTAAAATTAAAACATGGAAGAAATGTTGTGCGATCATTAATTTAAAAATAAGAGTTTTAATAATTTTAATAGTAGCAGTATGTACTGTCTGCTGAACAATATTAATTTATTTCTGCCGCAGTGTCTTCCAAGTTAATCCGAACTTTTATTTTGACGGGTTTCCGGGAATACCTTTACAGTTCTGTGTGTATATGATATGACGCAAGTTTTACTCAAATCAAACGGTAAAATGCTCATGAAGTGACTCTCAGAGCAGTTCTGGAGCTGTTGTTCATGTGTTTATGTCCTCATTTAGTGAGACGGCAGACGCTGAAATGTCACGCGAGCTTCAGTCTGTGTTTAGTAAGCTAAACTGCGCGATATAGAGCGCAGACTGCTCCGTACGCTTTTGAATTGCTCTCGCGATCAATCAGCACCCCTTAGGTATCGAATTTTGGTACCGAACAACAAGATGTTTTTCAATACTCTGTGGTATCGAGGCAATTCGGTCGGTGCCTAAAAAGTATCGAACTCGATACCCAGCCCTAGTCATTATTCAGCTCAATTCAGATTCAGTTTTCAGATTCCCTTCAGTTCAATAACAATGTATGCAAAAGTGATTCAGTCAAGAGCAGTGAGTGATTTTCTCTTTGTCTTTTGTTGGTTGATTACCATCAATGACAGACAACAGCAAGCATGTAAGGCTGCTGTCACTTTAAGACCTAACGCATGGATCCAATATATTGATATACAGAGGATTTTCTCCCAACTGTTTGCATTCACTTAAGACATGGCTGACAATGCTTAAATAAGTACTGCACTTTAGTGTGAATTTGACCATTTGTGTGCAATAAGCGGGAAACAAACTTTATTCAGACAATGTACAAGTACCAAAATGTTACCAAATTTTGCGTCTTGTTGCAAGCATTTTAAAATCACTTGAATGTTTAAAGTGGCAAAAGGTTAAAATGCATGCAAATGCTACATTTTCTAGATTGTGCAATGTAACCAGAGACTGATATCTCTACCGTTTCGAAGGTTTTATCATGTCTGCCTGTAAATCGCCCACTCCTACGACAATCAATGCTGCGCCGACCAATTTAGCGAAGTGGTTCTCAATAGGACAGCAAAATAAATAAACATCCAGCTTTTAAACTATTAAAATGGAAGTGAAAACACATCTTTCTGATGTGAAAGGTTGTGTGTCCAATCGATCTTTACACATTTTTCTTTAGATTAAAACACAACTATCCAAGGTAAAATAGAATATAATTAGGATGATGGTAAATATAGGTCAGTAATGCATCGGCTCTGAAGTTGAAAGCAAAACCAGTTCAGACTCACAGATCTAACATACAGATACTGATCCCCTTAATATTGCACTGCTGTATCGATTCTCCTAATTCTCCAGTCAAAACCCCTGCGAGTTTGACAATTTGTAATGATACAATATCAAATAGAAATCAACAGTGATACTGTGCGCCTTTTCACAGTCATGCGCTCAAGGACAAAAGTGAAATAAAAGGCCTTTCAGGAGCTGAATAACAGCACAATTAGAGGTACAACAGAAAAGCGCCTGTACTTATAAGCGATTGTGCGTTTCGAGCCTTTCAGTGATAATCGAGACAGTGCGTAGTATTCTTTTCTTTTGAAAAAGTCTATTTTGCCATTTTCCTGACGGATTTTTCCATTATTTCCTTAACCCCTGCGAGCATTTCAAAGTCAGAGCCGTAGGTGAGTGGAATTACAATCGGCGTGATCAGTGCGAGGGCAATTATAGGCATTCAGTCTTAATGGCTGCAGGGGAGAGGAGCGAGCCTCTGAGCCGCTCTACAAAGTCCACAGCAACAGAGGCAGACATTGCTCTGAAGTAGCACAAACCTACCGGCTCCGGTGGTGGTGACCAGCTTGGGTTTGCTGCGCGCACCATCACCTTTGGTCGTGTAAGCGGCGACTGTAACTGAGTACGTGTTCTCAGCCTGCAAGTCGGTGAGGATTAATTCCTGAAAAAAAAAAAAAAAAAAAAAGTGTCATTTTTAACAAAAAGCTTTTTTTTATTTAGTACATTTTTTGAATAGCTCAAGAATGTGTTTGCTTACAAGTTTAAAATGGTAGTATCAAATGAAGGGAAAAGGGTCTGTACTTGTGCTGTCAAAGGATTAGCCGCATCCAAAATAAACGTTTTTGTTTACATAATATATATATGAGCTGACTATATTTATAATGTATATTTAAATGCACACACGTGCATGTGTATGTTTCAGAAAAAATATGTTGTTTATATATTACATATTTATTTATACTATAAATTATATAAATATAAATATGTAAATATTTTCAAAATATATGAAGAGTTCATTTGCAAAAACGGATAACTGAATTGTTTTTTTAGCAATTCTCAGAAATTTAGTTTTTTTTCATTGTGTATTCAAATTAATCTCAATACAACTGCAGTTGGGTTATTTTGACTAGGTTCAAAAATAACTTTACAAAAACGCTAACTAACACAATATAACAATAAAAACATGATAACATAATAAAAAACAAGATTTTTGAAAAACAAAATGGAAATCTGTTTTTGCAAATAAAGTCTTCATATACTGTATGTGTGTGTATTTATATATACATAATAAATATACACAGTACACGCACATATATTATGCAAACAAAAACTTTTATTTTGTATGCCATTAATCACAGTTAATAATTTGACAGCACTAGTCTGTACACATCAGGAATCGTTCACTAATAGAATCAGTGTGCCCTGCTTTGTGCTTTGCTTCTCTTGGATAAAATAATTTGCTAAATGTATAAATGTGTTACAGTTGCAAACACATATATATTTGTTCTTACCCTCATTGTAATGTTCATGCATCTGGATTATTTTTTTTTTTATAAACGTATGCATGCAGTATTTAGCATAATACATGCCCATGTAAAGGCATCATCACTTATTCTGCAATTATTTTATTTAAAACAATAAATTAGAAAGACACTGTTGGGCCACTGAGTTATTCAGTTTCTTATGATAACATTATGAATAAACATTTTCAGTTGACACACTGCATGTTTCTGTGAGTTTGCATGTGTTTGCTTGCAAATGCAATTTTATGCTTTTATTCAACTGCAAATTTATTGATAAATCAGGATTTGTGTGTGATAACAGATGTGTTTCACATGTATTGTTAATGAATGAGATCCAATGTCATCTTTAGATGGTTAGACAAAATGACATTAAACATCTACAGGCCAGCAAGCAATGCTTGTGTATGTCTGCAAATGATGCCGCATGGAATGAAATAAAGTGCAAAGCTGCATAATTCTGAGATGTACTCACATGTTCGGCTGAATCATCATACTCCCACTGAAGCCCAGACCAGAGAGCAGCAGGACGAACAAACAAACAGACAAACAAGAAAAGAAGTTCAATTATACTTTGCTGGCGAAGACACGGGAGAGTGTCAGATTATGTGCGTCTCTTCTGTTTCGGTGAGCGAGCAGATGCTGGGATGATGAATGATTCATAATTCTGGAGGATTCAAACAGCGTGTCGGTGTCTCTGCGTTCTGCGCTGAGGTCAGGATGTGATGTGTCGTGTGAAATCAGACGGGCCGATCTCATCACGCTGTCCATTGTCTAACGTGAAGGCACGTATAATCAAGCAGATAACAGGTCTATGTGCTGTGTGATTCATGGCACTTCATCATTAACCTCACATGGGAAAATTAATGTCTAGGGACAGCCTTCATGTCATATGGATATGAAATAAAAGTTTAAATGAACCCGTGCATGTCATACACTTGCTGCCTTCTTTATTACAGTTATTAGTGAAACATGACCCTTTGTATCTCTCAATAATTTACAGTATGTACAAATACGAATTTGACAATACATTATTAAAAAATCCATTATTTTATTTTAATTTCTTCACTGAGAAACATATGTTTTCTTGTTGTATTATCAAATATGCACATTTTAAATAAACTAATAAGTAAAATGAAACAAATATATGTATTTTCTGTCACAATAAATGTACTTATTATAAAAATAAAAACATTACATTGATTTTATAATAATTATTTTTTCTATAATTTTATTTTTATAATATATATAGTGAGCTGCCTTGCTAACAACACAATAATCAAATAAGCAGCAATAAATAAATGCATACATGCAGCATACACGTATTCATAATTGGCATCCCTAAAAAAAATAAAAATAAATAAATAAAATATGGTAACTTGCCCTAACCTTGTTCAAACTAGTACACCATCTTAGACCAGCAATAACCGGCACAATTATTTTTTTCTCCCCCCTAATCATGTTTTGCATTGTGGGATTGAAAAATTAACCCTACTTTCTGGTACGCAAGTAAGCAGCTCACTAGTCCTAAAGTTCACATTTGTACAGTGGCCAAGAGAGCTCAGAAAACACATGCAAATAGAAAAAGCACCAGCAAATCAAGAAAATATCTTCATCAGTTTGACAGCAGGTGCTGCAAATGCTCACAACACAAACAAATAAAACTTTTTATTTGCAGCGCGTTTCTTTGTTTGGTTGTGTTGTGAGTATTTGCAGCGTGTGTGTTGTAAAATTGATGACTTTTTTTCTTAATTTGCAAGTGGTTTTTTTTCTATTTGCAGCACATTGAGCTCTCCCGGCCACCGTACATTTGTGTTCCTGCAGTCAGGTTTTCTTGTGACGCACACAAAATCGAAAGAGTTGGCAGCTGGCTGTATGAACTGTGTCATAACCACAAAACTCATCAAAACCTGTAAAGATTGACTTGAGAAGCAGTGCAGCTGTGCAGGTGGGTGCCTACCTGAGCGTCATCGATCAGGATGTCCTTGATGACAGGGTGCCCAACGGGTTCCCCATTAACCATCCTGACATAGTGCACCTGGTACCCACGGATCTGGCCGTGCTGCCTGCTCGGCACCGGCGACCGCCACAGCACTTTAACAGACGAGGAGTTGACAGCCTCCACCTCGACTTTACGAGGAGGGCCACTGGGCACTGAGAGAATTATGGGATAGAAGACAAAAAGGTCAAGCTTAAAGACGACACCTCTCGTCCAACTGGACGTCTCCCCTGAGAAAGCGGTGAAGCAGACAAAAATCTACAAAATGGGATTATATCATTAACAAGTACTGGATAACACTAATATCTCAACAATGGGAAGTCAAAAACAAAAAAGAGAGAGAAAAAAAACAAAAAACAAAAACAATCCCCAAAAACAGGTCACACTCAGGACCTCATTTTTTCAGAAAAATGGGTTTAGTGGAGTCAAAATATGGAATAAGAACAAGCAAAAATAAGCCAAGAAGAGTGTTTCAGAAGTTTGAAGCACTCTAAACGAGTTTGGCTATGATAGAGTGAAGACAAAAAGAAAAGCAAATAAGAAAAATGTCATCAGCGTGGGACGTTTGAGAAAAAAAAAAAAGAAAAAAAAAAAAGCCCCATTTCTGAAGATTCACTGTCGATTTAGTAATCTTTTTTCATGTACGAAAATGAGTTTCACTCCATTAAAAAGCCATTTAATTTATCTTAAGAAAATGGAAAAAAAAAAACAGCAAGGAATTTGGGATTGTTGGACGTTTAAGGTCATCAGAAGAACACCATGAAATTGCCATGAAAGTCTGGTGAAGTAAAAAGTCTGAAAAATTATCTCGAAAATTCTCCCAAAAATTGTCAAAGAGGGGAAGGGGATGTTGGTTTGGTGAAAGGTCACAAAAAATCCTGGTTAGTAGAGTTAGTGAAAATAGAGGGAGCGAGAGGAGCGAGGGGTGTTAGGGTGCCTTGGGCAGAAGCCTGGCAGAAGTGGGGCATGTTTTAAGGGTAGACATTAGCATAGGGTCACAGTGGCGTGTGGGTAAGACATACCATCCTCCTCTGTACGGATTAGCTGAGGTAAACTCTCAGGGCCTTCTCCCGCTTCAGTGTGGGCGCTCACGGTCACACGGTATTCCGTCCATTTCTCCAAGTTTTCCAACAGATAATGGGACTTTTCTGGCGGTATGTCCGAGACTTGCCGCAACGAGGTATCGTCGCCTTCGGTCGCCGCGTACTGGACGGTGTATTTGGTCATGATTCCATTTTGGAGCTCCACCAGGGGCGGTTTCCAACTTACCAGAATGCTGGTAGAACTGGGACTAGTACACTTGACTTCCTGGGGTGGAGCTGAGGGCTCTGATTGGAGGATCAGAGGATTGTGGGAGGAGCAGAATAGTCAATTGGATTTGAGCGGTTTTGGAGTTTGGTTGGATCCAGGTAAGGTTCACGGGGGTTGAGGTAAGAGGATTTTTTTGTTTTTGTGGTGGAGGTGGAGATGATGTTGATGGACAAACAAAAACAAAAAAACAAAACAAAGGGAACATAAAATTACATCAAATGAGGATGAATCACAGGGACTACATTTATTCAAAACAAAAATGATGACATGAACAAATGTAATGAAGCTTAAAAAGAAGAACAAAACTGGCAGAAATGTCACAGACTTCTCATAAGAGGTAGAAAAGATAAAACAAATTCACAAATTGTGCAGGGTGGGACTGGTGCAGACCCTAAAACTAAAGAACCTACCTTCATAACTCTACATATGTCATTTCTTCCCTAAATATCCTAAAATCAGGGCTCAAATTTCAACTGATCTCATCATACTTCAACAGCACTGTGAAATATCTCAACGAGCCGCGTTTAAATCGGGCCCCGTTTCCTCCAAGCAGTTACCATCAATCCAAAATTTCAAAGGTTGATGTGTCAGCTCTGTAAAAACAGGAAATGCATTTCTCACCAACCTTTCCGAGGCCTGTTGGTTTGAGGTAAAAGCCTGGTTGGGTCCAATAGCTCATGACTGACGTTTCTAGACTTGGACATGCAAACACTCTACCTCAAAAACAGCCCTCCAAGATACTTACCTGGCATGTACTCAGAGGACCTCAGATTTATTCAGATTATCTCAAATTGCGAGTACGAAGTGAAGCACAGTCAAGCTTGTCAGCATTAATTATTCATCAAATTAGGCAAGATTAATGAAGGAGTTGATCTAAAGGTTTGGTTACAGTTCAACTTGAACAAATGAAGAATAAATATGAGGTCTTTTGGGAATGCAATTCTCTTTTCTAGCTACGTATCATTGCATTTGAGTTTACAACAAGGCTCCAGAGGGAATCTCTCCAAATCTGATAAATGTTTCAAATGCAGTGTGGTATACAATAGCCAAAGTCAAAAAACAAGGCACCCAGAAGCTGAACGACTGCAGCCAAAAAGATGAATAATTCAGTCTCATCTCTTACTTGGCTAATATATGATGCCGAATTCAACAAAGTGACCTTGTCGTTTGACTATATCTTCCACAAATTGACTTTCATTCAAACAAAATGTGCACTAACATCGCCCTCTGGGCAGAAAACAGAAATGCCTCCATCTCTCAAAAATCTCTCAGTGTAAACCACTGCTCAAACTAATTCAGGATTACATTAGCAAACGCTGTTGAGAAATGGAGGATTTCTCTTTTATTATGTGCTGCGCCTGTTCTTGAACTGCTGTGTTGAGGAAAGGCAGTAAAGACAGAAAGGGACCTACGTGTCTGAGGTGTTTCGGCTGAGATCTCATTGGTGTATGCGCCGATGCCGTGTTTGCTGCGGGCGGCCAGCTGAAATGTGTAAGTAGTGAACGGCTTCAAATCTTTCAGTAAATAGGTTGTGGTGGGCTCAAAGCTTACTCGTTTCTGAGGAAGGAACAAAAAAACAAACAAACAAAAAAAGTTTAAAACCCCAGAAAATAGAGTTTATACAGTCAACCCGAGCAATGACAATGACATCAATTGTGGGACGAGTGAAGGCATTTGCCAACGACAGTTCATGCTCGGACCTCCTCTTTGTCGTCTCCTTTCTTATAGAGCAGCTCGTATCCAACGATTTGATTGTCCTGGCCCGTCTGAGTTGGAGGGTTCCACGACAGCAAGATGCTCGTCTCAGATTTGGCTTCGCCTTTGAAGTCCGTTGGTTGAGAGGGCACTATAAAAATGTTATAATAAATAATAGAAATTATACAAATGGTTATTTCCATTGCAGTCATTTCTCCTCATGTTTGCATTGTGAGAATACATTAGTGGACAAGCTTTGTTCTCCAGGAGTAATCGGGGGTTCGATGTACAATAGTGGTATTTCATGGATTGTCCCATAACTGATTCAATTGTGACTCAATTGTGGCTGTGTGTATGAGTCTTTAGTTATAAACTCATAAATTGCTTTTACCGCAAATCATCTGATCTCTTGCTTTGTGTCCACCAAGTTACAAATATATCAAATTAAGTAATTCAATCAGGGGCTTAAACCAAAATACACATTACCACATGAAACATTTTTATGTTGAATATCCAGCAAAAATAACCATAGTGTGAAATAAAATTATTTATGACACTATAAAAAGCTTTTGACTCCACCAAATATTATGATTAATATTAAAAAAGGTAACTGCACCAAGAGCTGTTATTCCTGTCGTTCCCAACACCCACCTCCAGTTTTGGCTATGATCTGCAAATCAGATGAGAGCGGACCATCTCCTACAGAGGTGAAGGCCAGGACCTTGATGTAGTAAGTCTTATTGGGTGTCAGGCCCGGAATGGTGAGGAAGTTGGAAGTCCTTACAATCTGTTTCTCCCATTGGTTGACGTGCTGGCTGGGATCGGTGGTGTAGTAAACCCTGTAGCCCGTAATCTGCCCATTTGCCTCCTCGGGTTCATCCCAGTGGATGATGGCGGTCGTGGCACTTAGCATGCGCCCTCGGACTTGCCGCGGGGCGGTACTCGGAGCTTGCTCCGCTGTTTTGGCCTCGATGACTTCGCTGGGAGGCCCACGTCCAATATTATTCACTGCGACTACTCTGAACTGATAGTCGGAGTAAGGGCTTAGCCCGCCCACGCTGTATCGAGTGGTGGCGACTCCATCGATCTCTTTAAAAGAGTCCTCAGAGTTTTTGGCCTTGTGCTGGATGATGTAATAAGAAACAGGTTCGGGATTCCCAGAATCCCATGTGAGCGTGATGCTTGTTGCAGTGCGCTCCGTTACCTGGGGAACACCTGGTGGCTTCGGTAAAGCTGGAGCAACAATAAAAAAGCTCAGTCAATTTCAATTTCATTTGGAAAATGGAAAATCCACTGTAATTAGTTACTTACGATTACTGGAGCAATAATAATGACCGTGGGGGGAAATCACTAAAATTGAATGGTGCCTGTTTTAGTGTCTGATTCGATAAAGGAAATATCCAAATCAGTTAAAGCCACAAATCCGCCTACTTGTCCCAGACAAGCGTTAATGTCAATCCCTGAGGTGCAATCTCTATAATGAGACTAATTTATTTACAAAAAGTAGCATTTCAGCACTGGAGTTGCAAATGGTTAGTGAAGATGCAAGTTGTTGCTCTGAAAAACGGCACTCATGCACAATCGGTTTAGTGAATTTTCCCCTCACTCTCAGAGGACATAGACATTTCTAAATATTTGAAAACTAACAAACGTGTGAAATGGTTTTTCACCTGGTTTAGAGGAAATGTCTTTGTTGTGTGTGCTATTTTATTGGTAAGCTACACGGTGTTGTATGGCTTTGTCATTAGCATTCACAAACCATGTGCTCTTCCTTTGGGATTCTAGCCGAAGGTTAAAGTGTCAGCTTGCTCTGCCAACACAGGAACAGTAGACGTGGGATATAGCACCATTTGCCACTAATGTAATACAGCAAAAGAGCTCAGAGTCTTGACAGTACCTCCGCGATAAGGAGAAAACCAAGTTACCCCAGAGGAAAGAGAGACTCTGCGGTTTGTTTAGAACATGTCTTAAATATTCCACGGGCTGTAATTTATTGCTTTAATTCAGAGCGCATTAGGTGAGGTTGGTGATAGGACAGATAATGTTTAGTCTTTGCGTGCTGTCTCTTGGGGCATATTATGACTAATGTGATTTTGTTATGTCTGCTGGAGACAAAGGCTTTATGTGTGTGGATGTGAACAGCTGTATGTGTGTCGGCCTGTTTGAGCGAACGAGTGTGCCAACAGTAGGAGCTTGTGGATTCATCTGCAGAATGTGATAAGACAGATCAAATAACAGGAGCTTGGTTCCGGTTGGAATGTTAAGTATCGAGTCGTCTCGTGGATTCTCACCTTTGACCGTAATCTGCGCGACCGCCTCTATAACGCCCAGCGTTGACATGGCGACGCACGTGTAGTTGGCCGACTGCCGGACGTCGGTGAGTTCCAGCACGTTTCGCCCAATGGGCATGTCATCTTCAGGGGTCAAATCCTCCGACCCCAACATCCATTTAACGTAGGGCATCGGTGACCCGACGGCCACACATGTGATGTTAACGCTGCCACCGGGCATGATCTCATTGTCTGTCGGGGGAATGGAGAACCGAGGTGGAACCCGTCTCACTGCAAGAGAACACAAGCACCGGTAACTTCCTGTCCGGCTTAAGTAACATCTGGGAACATTTAGCAGGTGAGGAACTGACAAAGATCTGGTGGATTTCACCGCTACACTGTTTCAAATGATTGAGATCCAACAGGAAACTACTGCACATGTACTGCACACAAACATTCCGCTTCACTCCCTTTGGACTGGGACATTGAAACAGACGCCATGCACAGGTGACCCACGCGTGACAGACGGACAGCAGCACACGGGGGAACTGGAGGGCCACAGCATGCGGGAGTTGTGTACACTTGTACAACTTTGATGCTGCGTTCTCTTCCAGTTGATGTGAAGGAATGTGCCGAATCACATTGCCACATCACACACACGGCGGCGAGCCCCGCGACAGGGCTGCCGCTAACTAACAAAGGGTAGAGACCAGCTTTAACTATCTGCGGCTGCCATTCAAAAAGTGGACACACGTGTCAACGTAAACAGTCATGAAACCATAAATAAACAAGGGTGATGACAATGGAAGGCTGAATCTGAAACTGAATCAAAGTGAAAATGAACAGATGCAACAAATTAATAGATTAATAAAAGATAAACCCTCAATGCAAATGGGGCGTGGAGGGGCATTCCTGAATCTGTCATGCAAACAAGCAAACTGCTCATTCCACAGGGAAACTTTGGGAATTAGAGAGAAATGGGGGACAAGAGAAGACAAGAGGATGAGGGGGAGGACTAGTAGTGTCAGATAACATGAAATCAACAGGGCTATTAAAAGCAGGAGTCTCCAAGACAGAAAGTGAGAGAGAGAGAGAGAGAGAGAGAGAGAGAGAGAGAGACAGGGATACTATGTGCCAGCTCCTCAGAAGAGGGTTTACGGGACAGCAGAAGGGTGGGAGAAGATTCAAAAGTCCAAAATAACTGAACCGATGTCAGTGTTACTGCTTACATACTGTCAGACTCAGACGGCAGCGGCTGATGTATAATGCACACAGTAGTGGCAAGAGCTTTCTCAAAGCGACAGGCTCCGCCGGCTTTACGCAGCTTCTGGGAGTCAGTCTGCAGCGGTTTATATCAGTCCTGCTACAATGAGCCCATCTGAGGACAACGAATCATTGGATTTGACAAAGTTTGCGAGGTTCATCATAAATCTTGGTAGAGAGTTTTGTTTAAGACACTTAGTGGCAGTAAACTAGATCAGTGTTTCCCAGATATGCTCCTGGAGGCACACCGACAGTACACATCTTCAGAGAACCAGGTAAGGAAGATCTCCAAAATGTGCACTGTTGACGTGCAACCAGGAACAGGGTTGGGAAACTAGATGTCAGTATTTTGAACATTATATTCCACTAAGGAGGGGTACCTCAAATCTGGGCCCTGGAGGGCCACTGGTCTGCAGAGTTTGACTTTAACCCTATTAAGACATGGGAGCAAGCTAATTAAAGTATTCAGAGTTACAGGTAGGTGAGTTTAATCAGGGTTTGAGCTAATCTCTGCAGGCTCAGATTTGAGGAACCCTGCACTGTGGTCGAGGTTAAATCCCATTTACCTGCTCCTGTTCATCACATCTCCTCTTGTGTACGTGGACGGTTCTTGGCCAGGATCTTTATTATATCACTTGCAATTAAAATAACAGCAGGATGAACCTAAACCAATGTTTAGCCAGGAGTTAAAGTCTCTTTAAGTCTTTAACCGCCAGAAATGGAAGAAGGAAAGATAAGAATTTCAACGACGTGCGGCATGCATTCGACCGGAGATGTCACACTTCTCTGGAGATGAAATCTCTAATTATTGTGAACAGATTTTCAATCCTATCGCAATTAATTTCCAATTGAAACGCTGTTCCAGGAGACATGATGTTTTCCCATTCATCTGAATACCGTTCCGTTTGTCGAGTCTCGAGAACAACGCTCTACATACATCAATTGTCATTTATTAGCAGCTCGTTAGGTGGAAAGGAAAGAAAATATCTGATCTCACAGAGCTACGGAGCATGTCTTATCGCAGTTCATACCGTGGTGAAGGTCAGCGAATGGGAGCTTGTTTCTAGGTGTTAGAAAAGCACGTGTCGGTCAAAGTAACGAAGCAGGACCACTGACATGTGGGAGAAGACAGACAACTTCAGCATGACCAATCCACCATGCAAACCCCCCCGACACATTGCGCACATTTTGACTGACATGCACCACTTTTTGGTCAATCAGTACAGCGGAGAGCAGGACATTCGTTCAGACCACAACAAAAGGGAAACGAAGAAGAAAAAACTGTCCAAAACATAGAACATAAGGAACCAAAAGCAGAATTTAATCATAGACACGCAAATGCAGCTACAATAATTTTTTTTGGTACTCTTGGGAATTGTGACTAGCTTCTGTATCATTTGTTTTCTGAGTTTGAAGATGGTTAGAAAGAAAAAACACCAACCTTCTCGCAGCTCTGAGGGATGTAGGGAATTGATGCAGAAACAAAATAAAATGAGGAGAAAAACAAGGGAAAATACAGAGAGAGTAAAACAGGCCACATTCAACCCAGAGAATTGCTGCTAGAGACAGAATGTCTAGGAAAAGAAAAGTGTGCTGCATTTTACAGGCCTTTTATTGCGCTGCCCATTAAACAATATGACACAGGCCCAGTTATGAGCTTTACATGCCATCAGCAGTTACTGTGGTCTGGACTGACTTTCTTCTGGAGATTTGATCATGCAGCATTTGAGAAACACATTGGTTCTTCATGTAAACCGCATGACTGGGACCTGTGCATGAATGTAGCCGCACTCTTTAAAGCAGTAACGTGTTTGTTTGAGCAGCGCTGGACATCAGGCCATCAAGGTTTATAAAATGGAACATATTTTGGCAGCAGTTTATGACAAATTCGGGCTTAAAGTCAACATGAAATCATAAGCACCGTTTTCTGACTAATACGGATATTTGGTGGCGAGCTTGGTGTCTGATGACCTATAGTAAGCAGGTGTTTTTAAGTTTACCATCCAATCATGTTTGAAATCAAGAAACTCAAGGCCTTTTTTATTGTTTTAATATGAAATGTGTCACACTATCGAAGTAAAATGGGCTGTGAACGCAGTTTCATGTTGACTTTAATGTGCCAGATTATACAGATGTTCAATCATAAGTCAATATCAATATATTTTATATTTATACAGTGGAGTGATTCTTCAGTTAGAGGACCTTCTGACTGAATTGAATATTATCCAAATATGTTAGGGAAGTTTTTTTTTTTTTTTTTTTCTCAAAAAAAAAAAAAAAAAAAGGATTTCAAATAGTGACCAATTAGGTAATTACATCTAATAAAGTTATTTTCCAATCATGATGTAAACACCTTAAAATGAATGACATTTTGAAAAGCCACCTCTCATTTCCCGGATAACCACATAAAAACCCAAATACACAACAGCAGTATTGAGTAATTCTTGCAGCTCTCTGACTTAATTTCAGGCTATAATAATAATAATCAGTCCATAAAACTACTGTGTTTATTTTTTTTTAACAAACACTGTATTTAATCATCCTAGCATACAGAAGACTTCACTTAATTGAAGAATCATCCATTGCTTTACTTGCTTTAACACTATATTTCAGATTAAATATTGCACTGAATTTAAAATAAGATTATATTGACCACAATTTATGTTGTTTTTTTTGTTTTTTTTCCCATTTGATTCAAAATAAAGCTCCAAAATAAAGTAAAATAGTCCATGTTTGGCAGGAAAGAGAAAAAGACAGAGCACTGAGACATTTTCTGTAGAGAGTAAAGAGGTTAAACTCAATCCATCATTCCTGTTATCTTAAGAGTCAGTCGTATTACATACACAACAAGCATTCGAGTCAATAAAGGTTAAGTTGAAAATAAACACCAGACAGGCAGAAAATCAAGGCTGCACATTATGTCGTACTTACAAAAATGCTCACGCAACCAGAGGGACCCCAACAACAAAATTGACCCGCTATTTGGCTCAATTTGTTTCAAAAGTGTGTGCGTCTGAGTTTTAACATGTTCTTCTGTCGGCTTTGTTTACTGCCGTGAGCTGTTCCTACCTCTGACATACAGGTTGGCAGGTGCGGAATAGCGCGTGCCGTCGTTGTTGGTCGCGACACATTCGTACTTCCCTTGGTCCGATTCCTCGCTTTGTTCGATTTGCAGCGCTCCTACACAGTGGGAGAGAACACGAGCAGAGAAAGATAATTACAATAATAACACGAGCCATTAAACAACTTCACTAAATCACATGCTAGGCCTATTTCTCTCTACGAACGGCATTATTTGTTCTGTTTAGATCTCCGTAAGGGTGAATGCCACAAAATGGCTCAGGCTAAAGGCCTGCCGCTATACTGACGCTTAAACCCTGAGAGGCGACATCTGCAGGCATGCCTCGCATTGGAGAGCTCGGTATAGACTTAACCAGTTTATGCAAGCTAAGCTCCTGGAAGCTGGGGGTAGAAATGTTTCCCCTTAAAATGTCTAATGCAGTGTTTCATTCTCTAGGCCCGATGCATCTTGGGAAAGCAATTTCGACACTAAAGATGGATTTCACGGTGGATCCGCGATGCGTATTATGATTTTGTCAGGAAGGGAGTCATTTTGAGGTGCTTAAATCGAAGTGTGTCGCGAGCTCGTATCTCGCCCTGCTGACTATCTTGGCGCCGGCCTAGAGAAGAGTGCTGTGGCCAGCACTGCAGTAGACATTCGAGAGGGCACACAGAAAGAAACCAAAAGAAAAAGAGACTTTGCAGCATTAATTATCTCTGACATTTTACAACCACATCAATGGAGAGGAAAACATACAGTACAAGATACATGTTGCAGGGTTTCTAAAGGCACTTAATCGTATGGGTGGATCAAAATCGTTTGAGCTTTACTGTTTAGAAAAACAGCTGTGATAATAATCAATAATAATACTGATCGATTATTAATTGAGAGGTCTACAAAAGGTGATGGGGGGGGGTTAGCCCTGCAATATTATTACACATCTCACAGGACTGTTCATTATGGGAATGAGTGAAAACTGCAATACAGCAGCATATGGCTCAAATAAAAAAAGGTTTACAGTATACAAAAGCAGCATAAAAGGGGGATCATAAAAAAATCTATTTGGATCATAAAATTTGGTGTTCAATTCAATTCAGATTGACTGATCGATAAAATGGCCAAGGACTTCAGATGGTGGAAGTCAGTAAAAATTGCAGCATTTTCAGGAAAAAAATGTGCTGCTCGAATCGTAAAAATGGAAGAAGAAAAAAAATCTGTAGGGAGAATTATCGTTACCAGTACATAAACCTCTAGCACATGCAAATCTTTCCAAAGAACAAGAAATGTGTGTCGGCACAACTTACAACCTTTTGACAACCCTTAGCTGAAAAACAAAATGCAATTGTATTAGAGGTCAAAATTCAAAACGGCGTGCGCCGCCAATAAAGCAACCAACCACTGCCATAGCTTTGAGCTACAAAGGACACCCATAAAAATCCACCAATGGGATCAGCAGTGTGGTGTCACATGACCCAGGGAAAAAGGTTTCTTGCAATGCACCGAAGCGCCGCCTCCTGAGGAGCTTGACCAAAAAAAACACAAAAAAACGACAAAACGGCCACCTCGGTTTCATCTGCCAGACCCACTGTTAGCTTTTCCCCAACCCTGAAGAATGGAAAAAAATAAAAACGTCAAAAAACAGCCTTCAACCCAAGAAAAGCAAGAAGGAAAAAATAGGTGGTGGAAGGAAAAAAGCACCGCAGAAACTTTATCAAAAAAGTGGTTGTTTGGGCTTTTTTAGCTCCTTTTGAGAAAGGTACAGGTAGAGGAAAGCAGATGGAGGACGAAGAGCGAAAAAAAAGAAGTTTGTAAAGACAGAAAGATGCTTTTTGGGGAAAAATCGTGGCAGAGAGGTCTCCGGCGTGTCTCCGACATCTGGGCTCATGTGCGGCTGAACAAGAACACAGCTAAGGGGGGAAAAATGTTTGGCTGTTTTAGTTGGACGAAAAAAGGGACACATGATCTGCTATGGCCAAAAGATAAGAAAAATAATACAAAAACAATGATATAGAAGAGAAAAAAACACGTACAGGATATGCTTCTTTGGGCTGCAGTAAGCATATCGGCTCGGAAGAAATAAAACAAAAACAACCAAAATATAAGAGGCTTTCTCGAACTGAAACCAAAACCAAACCAAAGTACCAAAAAGCGCTGAGGCGAAAAATGGCGAGAGATGGAACAGAATGGGATGGATTGGGGGCGAGGAGGAGGAGTATGATGAAGGGAAGATGCCGGGGCGTTCGATGGATGCAGACACATGTGGGACAGGAAGAATGAAGTCAGTTGTTCATTCTGTGAACTTGAGTTGAGCACTCTTACCTCTTATTGGCGTACCACCTGGGTGGATTATATGAATGCAAATAAGATTAAGAAAGAAGAGTCGTTAGTACGAGAAGAGAGGCTGGCCGCTTTGGAAGAAGAATCAAATTAGCTTTGCTTTGCTTTTTTACAGACTGTATTAGGCTACAACAGGAAAAAGAGATTCAGAAAATACAGCCATTGGCTCTAGTGGAGGAAAGCACAGGATTGAGCATTGGTCACTTTAGGAGGTCAAAGAGCAACTGGTACAGTGGATGAAGCACAAGGGGCCGTTCTGAGGCCTGTGGCAGTGGCCGTGATCTAGCGGGAGAGGGGAGCTGAGGACTGATTGACTGGGGGACAGTGGAGAGTCTTTGAGCTGTGAGCTTTAGAGACACAGATGAAGTGACAGTGTCAGTGTCGGTCCTGCCGTGGCCCTGAATGTGTGCTTTTCTGCTAGTCAGCTAGTCAGTGTGTTCTGCTGGCCTATCGACACCGTTAGTAAAATGCATGCCATGCATTTTAACAGTAGTTTGAGAAACATGGTGGAGACATTAGTGGGAGGCATGTGTGCTCAGATCTACAAACTTACCAAAGGACTCTGGAGATTTACAAAACAGAGAGAAGAAAGACAGCATAGAAAATATGATTATATTCCTTACGTTTGCTCTGGTTGACACACTTAAATCTGACACTCTATTGCACAGGGTGAAAATCAAGAGAGAAATCAGACAATGAAAGAAAACAGGACAAGGGCAGAGCGGAGAACTCTGGCAAGATATGTCGTACCATCGAGGGCTGGGAAACGCATCGGAGCAACTCGAGCGACACAGTTAGCTTATGTCTTTTGCAAAACGAAACAGGGGTTTTGCGCTACTTAAAGAGAGACCGCCCGATGCAAAGAATCACCAACGTGTTCAGCCCTGAATTTGGTCAGTTGGATGCGCAAACACACAACGAGGGTCACACAAACACACACAAAAAGGGACGCTATTTTTTTTTTTTGCTCGTTTTCGGCCATAATCGAGGTTCGCCAAGTCGTGTGCTGCATCATGACATGAGAGCAACAAACAAAACAACTTTGATGATTCTTTCGAGAGCTCTGAATGAAGCCAGATATTACTCATTGGAGGAAGGAAAATAAGAACATGGAGAACGACACTTATTTATTATGCATGGTTCGGCTGCTTTTTGCGACTAAGTGTTAAAATGGAAACAAAACAAAGCCCAATTTAAGCTGGCCACAAATGCAGTCATAGCAGTGAATCATGGGTAATAAATTAAACAGACAGGAACACAAGACACATCACACACAGAGGGGACGCAGACGACGTAGATGCCGTTTCCTACAGAAAACCAAAGAAAAGGCTCCATGAGAAAGAACAAAAACTCAAACGGAAAGAAGGACAATAGCGGCTCTTGTTGCTGCTTTTCTTCTAGCGTTACGGAGCCAAGCGCTCGGAGGGAAATTACCTGATCGGAGCTGTTTGATGCGGCCGTTGTTGTTACTGGTGTTGACCGGGAGGAAGTCTTTGAACCAGGAAATGTCCGGGTCTGGGTTGCCGCTAGCAGCACAGAGCATGGTGGCGGTACGGGTGCGCTCCACCACCTTGAGCTGAGGGCCCATATCTATGGTGGGGAAACCTGGGGGCAGCTGATCCTCTGAAACACAGGAACACCAACACTGTTACACACAAACACACGTTCGCTGAAGCTGCTGCTGGAACCTGGAGGAATTTGGGGTGAAAAAAAAAAAAAAGACACACACACCTCGTGTTCTCATCACTTTTTAGCAGTAAGCATTCAAGTAACATTGATAATAAATATAATTCAGTATTTTTTTTTTACTTTAGAAGTCAATGCTTGATTAGTTCATGTTGAAGGGGGTGTTAAACCTTTAACCATCCAACTTCCACATACAGTTTCATTATGTTTGTGTGACCGTCATTTTTCAATAAAACACCCACATTAAATAGTCAAAATGTAGTCAGTAAATCATGACAGAATGGGTTTGCAAGTAAAAGGGTTATGAATGTGTGTTCTAAATTAGGCCGGTCTGATTTATAAACATATATATATATAAGCTATATATAAACATATTTCTCTTAAATTGTTAATTTATCCTTTCAACAATAGAAACAATGGGCCTCATTCATGAAACATTCTTAAATATAGGAGTAAATTTGTGTGTAAAACGGACCTTCCTGAAAACTCTCCTACGGATTCACAAACGCTTCGTAAACTTCTGATTTGATAGTTAAACATGCGTATGTTAATGAATTCCAATCATTCGTAAATAGGGCGCATGTGCATGCTAATTCACAATTAGCATAATCCCCGCCTATGAAATACAGCTGTGCAAATTGCGTCTACAGGAACGCAGTGGAATATTTTGGTCTACTTTCTCAGGTTTGGCTCCAGTATATTGCATAGAGTAAATGCAAAAAAGACTAATAGGCCATATGGTTAACAATAAATATTCAATAACGTGTGTCCACCAAAGAGTTTTTAGCCAGCTGAAAAAATACCAGGTGCTCCTCTGAAAACGGCCAGCTGGCGGTGCTTGAGAGAGTTTGGTGACAGCGTTTGGAGACGCTTTGGTTGCCATGATGTGGAATATCCACAGCAGTAACATAATAGTATTTTGAAGAATATTACTGAATATAAAAATGCAGTAACTAAAACATAAAAATATTAACTTCTCTAGTATTGTTCAGTTGTTGTACAAGTAGGATGATTGGTCAGTGTAGGCGGCAATTTGTCCCGCCCCCTCCTCCATTGATTGGACGGCGGGGTAAAAAGTGACAGTGGCAAGCACTGCGTTTACCTAAAGCTAAACAGTTTATCAACTCTCAGCTACAAAAAACAACAACAAAAAAACAGAGCAAACGAACTTGTAAAATATTATGATTACACTTTCGTGAATCCGAAAATTTACGTCAGAACAGCTTTACGAACACTTTACACAAATATTTGGTCTGCACGTGTTTCATGAATGAGGCCCAATCATTTTTTTTAATAACCATTTGTAGAAATTAAGTGACATTCTCTTCACCCCTCAAACATTACAAGAAAACTTGTAAAAAGTGTAAACATATTAAATTACTCTTACCATACCATGAATAAAGGCTAGACATACAAGACGACCAGTTCAACCCAGATGTGACATTCTAATAAATGTATTTATTTATTTATTGCATAATGAAGAATTGGGTCCAAAATAAATATTTTGGAACTATTTAGCCCCAGACCAACTACAGATCTCTTTCAGACAGACTGGTGGTGATTGGTTTTGTGTGGATACATTCATTCATTACCCATTTTATTACTCATTGGTGAATTTCATTATCGATATATTAAAATCACAAAATGAAGCTAAAATATAGATAAATAAATAATTACCTAGCAGTCTGATGGAACTCAAATTTAGCCAACATTTTCTGAAGTTTAACCTACTTGTGTGTGTGTGTGTGTATATATGTGTGTGTTTCTGTGAACCTACAGCAAACACAAGCAATCTAAAACAAACAAGTCAACAAGCCTCTAGGGAACATTACCAGCACATGCACACACACACACACACACACACACACACACACAGTGATTAGCACTGAACTACACAAACATCTCCTGGGATTCGCTTTCCATGAACCTCAGTTCAGGTTTACAAAAACAAAAATACAGCTTACAAAGATATACCGCATCTTTCACTGTCACAACTGCCTCAACTGCATTTTACCAGGCTTTTGGATTGTTTGTGTAAAATTTGATTACAAGTTCAATGAAATACTGTAGATTTACTTCAGAATAGAGCAAACGAGCCTCTATAATAGCTGCTGCATCACTATACAGTTCCAGCTTGCATGTTGACAGTTCCAGGGCCATTTTCTCTTGTTTCCAGAAAACAGTGAAGGATTTGAATGAATGTATGATAGACAACGGAATAATATCCCTGTCTAAATAGTGACTAAAGCGTGATTATGACACTTCATCGCCTCAGAGGGAGGCATCTGCTGTAATGGTGGATTTCCTGCAGCTCATAAAGAGCTTGAAACGCTCCACATTGTCTTGGAAATCATTATAATGCTCTTTCAGAGTGCTGCGATTGAGCAAAGATTTGAAGATGTCCTTAATTTATGCCAACCAAGTGCCAAGGTCTGCATTTCAAAATTCATCCATCTCAGGGTTTAATTCATAATTTAAACACCTCAGTAAATGGAAATTATCTCAGTACAATAGGGCGCTAAATTGTAATGAAAATAATGTCACAATGGCAAAAAAAAAAACAGCGTTATGCAAAATACAGTTTATGAGGGGGAACGATGACCTGCACATGTTCTTTGCATGTTTCATGATTCATCCATTTGAAATAAAACGCAAGGAAAACAAAAGCAGCAGCTGATCTGTGATGTCTAGAATCGCCTCATGTTTCCCATGTTATTCAATTAAAACATTTCCAGTAATCATCCCTTGGGCATTAAACACAAATTTGCGTATCTTTGTGCAAACATTCTATTCTAAATCCTCTTGTGACCTTCACCGGCTGTGAGCTACATAACACAGTGGATGAGGGTCTAATTTTAGCTCTTCTGTGGTGTGTAGGTATCGTCCGTTAGAAGGCACTTGGCAGCTAAAGTTACGAGTCAGTCTGTTTTCCTAAACATGCAGGTATAATTACGACAAAAGCTACAGAAAGCTGCTGAGGGTCATTTTGATGTCTAACCAATACTTGTGTCTGACCCCAACATGGTGTCACACAAGCTGATAGTAGATTTAATCTGTTGTCGTGAGCTGCATCTTGTTGGTGAGTTTAGCTGCCTTCACAATGACGTACAATTAGATTGTTTAATATGGTTTAGCAATTTACCTCACCTTTGTACTTCTGTGTGTCATGTATGCCACCTATTTAACCATCATGTGCAACACCTACTTATTATCTGCAAGATTAAAGGTTTCCAGGAAGGGTGTGATCGACTAAGCACTGAAGTGCCCCAAGGTTCAGTACTAGGCCCACTCATCTTCTCAATGTACACTACAGCAATTAGTGGCTAATACAGGCACACAACTTTTTTATGACTGTTACCCACATATGTCACAGCCTAACACGGCCTACCTTTTCTGGGTAACTTTTTACATTTACACTTCTGGGCTACTTTTGAAATTTGCTCTTTCAGGACTTCTAATAGCTATGGCTGCTTTATGATAAATGGCTTGTGTTTTTCCTCTTTTGTAAAATGAAAGAATGTACTAAATGATTCAGTGTGAACGTTGGCTTACTGTTTCATCTTATTCATGTGTCGCCTGTGTTCAATGCAGAATGTGTCACTGCAGAACTGACCAAACTCACGCTCACTCACAATAAACTCTGCTAATTTATTTGCAAGGTTTATGGAAAGGCCAACAAATAACATATGAGACACTTATCCAAAGCTCAGCACAACGCTAATTGCGTATTGGCTGTGGGGGTGTGTAAGTCTTTAAAGCAATGCCAAGGTCGACGTGTGAATCAAGCTCTTTAAAACGAGCCAAATTTCACCTGCCATAAAGCCAAGTGCCTGCAGTCAACCTTAGAGGAACAGAGGCGATGCTGCTAATAATTATCGAACGTGACAATCCATGGTGCTTGAAAATCAATGCCTTTCAAGCTATATGTATTGTTGGAAATCAAAATATGCCTGCGAGACTATACATTTTCTCTCCTGAGAGGAATCGATCTTTGGTCTCTGTTGTACAATACAGAACCTCAAATTCTCCTTCCACCAAAGTGGCAAGAACTCGACGTTCAGTCAAATACATTCGTCCTTGGTCCTTTCCGGGCATGAGGGAGGCTTTTCCCTGGGATATTTTCTATTCATATTTCTCAAACTAACAGCAAAATACTTTCTTTAGCGCCGTTGCATAATTAAATATGGATTTTTGGAGTCTGGCATTGTTTTAGCAGTGAACCATGAATGCACTGCACTTTGGTGTCCCTTTCTTTCAAAGCATAAGAGGCACACATCCAACACTGTTTTCTGTTGTGGGACGCATTAGATTTGTTAGATAAACTACAATCTAAAAGAAAATTCATTTAGCATGGAAGGTAGCTAGTTTTAAACACATCAAATGTCTTTTTGAATACCTTGCTGAATTTTAACAATTACAATTATTAGTATTGCCATCATTTTGACAATCCACAAGATTGCGGCTTTGCAATGAAGGAAACTCATTCGGTAACATGTCTGGGATTCATTTGGGGCACTTTTATATTTCAAACTTCCCTTCTGTTTTACGGTTGATGCTTTATATTGCAAAATGCACATTTTGACACTGAGGAAGGGAGATTTAAGCACCACATTTGCTGTTTACAAAAGCTGTGTCTCTACTGAAAACATGACAGAAGGAACTATTAACTGACACTGTTGATCAGGATTCCTGCACACGTTCATCTTGACATTGGCATCTAAACAGAAACCAAGAGCATTTTACAAAAATCAGTGGTGTATTTTAATATAAGCCAGTATTTGTTCGCTTTTCACCAAGAAACACACACACAACATTAATCAGCATTACATTTATAAATGACCTCACGAATTAAACGGTACTTCACTCTGCCAGTTCTCTGATTAACTGTTGAAAAACGCCTCGGCAGCGGCAGAGATGCGTCCTCAAGCTAACGGCGAGCAAATAACTGCCGTTAATTGTTATTTAATTTGTGCTCTCCACATGATTGTAAGCTTTTCGAGAGAAAGGTTATTGATGAAAACATTTCAAAGCATAAATTAATTGAGCTGCGTTTGCCATATGCTACATTAGCACTTCTGCTTGCGGCCACTGCAAGGTTTTTCTGCTGGAGGACGAATAAATCACAGCCAGGAGAGAGAAGGGGAAAAACAGCAGTGTAGGTCGATTCAGAAGGTGAGGGCAAGAGGAATGTTGGAGTTACGAAGGCAAAAAGCAGTGATACGAGAGAGGGAATTAAAACATTAAATTAAAAGTTAGAAGCGCATGAGATCATTTTTCTCACAATCGCATTTACCGTCTTTAACATCAAGGGCAAAACGGATCCCAAGCGCTCACCTGGACTCTCATTATACGCTGGAGTACAGTATATCTCCCTTCCTCACATCACCTGATGCAGAATAATGGTGCAGTCGCCCCGTGAAGAGAGTTGCCAGCCGCCGCGGGGCGAAAGAAAACCCCCCGGTGACCATTTACACACATTAATGACGCTCAGGTCATCGAGCAACCGATGGATGTGCTGCCTAATACGCTGCTGATGGGGGAATGGCACCATGTGACTTCAGAAAGTGTTAGACCGCATTTCATCTCAAGCATTCATACATATTTAACTCTTTAATATAAATGCCTCCAGTGGGACATTGCGCTAATGCATTATTAATTGTCTTAAGTGTCTTATTTTCATTATTTTCATTATATTTTCATGTGATTTATATTGTCAGATTTCTTTTTAATTTTAGTAATCTTCTTATGTGGTTGTGTATTTATTTATTTATTTAGATTTCTGTTTTAATCATTGTAGTACTTAACTTTAATTCAGTTTGGCTTCTTAAGTTAAATTTTTCATCTAATATTTAGATTTTTTTAGAAAAAGTGATTTGTAATAGTTTTACTTAACAATAAACGCTTTCCAGGCCTACTGTATATTTCCATTGCATTACTGTAGCTGTCCTTTCCAAAACGGCAGCACTTCTCTCTCGTTAGCCACAAACGCTTCCTAACGCGGCGGTCTAATCGCAAAGGAGGACGCACTAATTAAATACAGCTAATTGAGTCTCTGCAGACCGGGCTAACACTCCGGCGTGATTAGTTACTGTTTACCCGCTGAAGTTAGCAGGGTTTGTTTAACTGACAATGAGCGAAGCCAGAGGAGGGCGATTCGCTGCAGCTGGAAATTAAAAGGCTGCGCGGCGTAATTGATTCTTTCGCTTATCTGTGAGAAACGCTGTGAGCGAGATACCAGGCATTCTTCTGCCGGCCGTGCTGTTATTCACCGAGCTCAAAAACACACAGAGCCACGGCCAGTTAATGGCTTTGGGTTGGGAATCGATCAGCGTCACAGAGCGACTGATGCACGTATTAGATGCAGCTTTGCCTCGCTCTCATTCCTTTAGTGTCGTCGGCAGATGTTTTTGCCTGGATGAGGTTATTCGCTGTGGAAAATCCCCTCGAGCCATAATAAGATATATTTGTTGGACGTTTTGAGCGAGTGCAATCTCCTTAGAGCCGCTGTCACAGGTCAGCTGGTGTAAAGACGCATTGTGCTGCGGTCATCCCTCCTGCCGCAAAAGCGCAGATTACCAAGAGAGACAAATAGCAGGAAACCCTTCAAGTATGACTGCCATCCCAGACATATTTTACGCTTCCTTTGGCGCTTTTGTGCCGAGCTACGGGCCAAAGCGGGTTAGGGTGGGCTTGTGTTTGCTTCACTTCGCTCAAGATAAGTTTGTGCTGGTGTTTCCAGCCACAAAAGGGCAGAGGAGTGTTTTCTCTGCTGGACTGTGACGGCAGTCAATGTTGTTGGATTCGTCCTGGATTGCGGCTGAACCCCAGAGACGTGCTTACGCTGTATTGATCCGGGATTTGAGAGACAGAAGGTCCGTCACGAGGAAACTCTACCACTGTTCTTCTGTTTCTGATGTGTCTGTGTGTAATTAGTCCCTTGTGTTAATTAATACAGAGAGTGTTTTGTGCTCTGGAACAGTGAGTCACAACCGTGACAAAAGGGCCAAATTGAGCACAGAGCTGGGAATCAAAAACCACTCCATTTTCAGGAATAGAGGAACAATATTTGTTTAAATTAGGCAATGATACACTAAATATACTTTCTAGGATATCTATCTGTACTGTTTAGTACAAAATACCTTCTTTATTCTTCACACTTTGTACACATAACATGTTATAATCAATTATTGCATGCACTTGCACAATATATTTATTCACATTTATTTGCATGTATCGATACATATAAAAAAATGCTTTAAAAAAGCTTAAAAGCTGATAAAATGCATTTAAATTCAGATATTACAATTAAAATTAAACTGAAATAAAAAATTAATTGAAACTAAGTAATATTAAATAACAAAAGCACAAAAAATATTGTGAAGCAGCTGAAGAACTGGGCGGACGCTCGATTATAGTTCATTGCACATAATATAGAATCTTTTTATCATGTATCAACACAACGAGAGAACAGAAGAGACAAGACGTCTGATAGCTGTCAGAAATAAAGCTCTTAAACCTAAAGTCAGTAGATTGCGTGTGCGTTTGCATTTCCACCCCCTCTCCGGCTCTCCGCTCTCATTTACACCCCCTGATGTATTTGCTTGTTTTCTTTGGCATGGCCTGTTAATTACGCTTTTGTTCCGTCTCGAACAGAATCACTCCAGCGAATGTAAGAGCTCTCCATTAATGCTTCCTCTAATGCGGCTGAGTTCGGCTCCTCTCCGATTGCTGTTATTTTCCTCTTCTTCATGTGACACTTGTTCTGTGATAATAAAGGTTATCTTTTACATTTGGCCGCGTGGTAAATGACAGCCAGCTAATCCGGCCACCGGCGCGTTTATCAGTGCGTTCCAGCTGCAGTATAATCTTGTGAGCGCTTTCACTGAGATGGAGGGAAAAAGCTGCAGTATTTCCATCAATCATGTCTCTTGGAAGTCAGAAATTTGACCTGTACAGGAATGCCAACCTCCGGCGATGAGAGCACCGCTGGACGTTACAGGATCTCTAAAAGCTGTCAGATTCATGCCGAAAGCTCTCAATTCATATCTGGCATTCCCACATCCTTATGAAGGCTTATGAAGAGCAGTTCACTCAAGAACAACATTTTTCATAATTTACTCTAACTCATGTTGTTCCAAACACATAAGACTTATATTCTCTCATCGTTTTTTTTGTCCATCCATTGAAACTCCATTTTATCAACAAACAAAGATATGGTAAAAATAATTAAAAGTCTTCTGAAAAGTCTTTTTTTATGAAAATCAGAAATACTCTAGGCTTTTATTCACATATAAACATTGATTATACAGTTTTATTGTGTTTGATGATATTTCTGTTGCAAAGATGAACAAAATTCCAATAGGTTTGTAAACACTGGGGGTACCTCAGGGTTCGGTGTATGGCCCTATCCTGTTCTCAATATACACAACAACTTAAGTATATTCTTTTAAAGTATATTATTTCTGTAATAAGTACTCCTTTTAAAGGCATGCTAAAGTGTACTTTATTTATCTATAGAAATGTCTACCTCATTTTAAATATAAACTGGCCACTCCTCCTATTTAGAAATTGAAACAAACTGTGACCTGACATGGTACATAATGTTGTCTGGGTATTTTAATAAACAAACAAACAAATAAATAAAAAACAAACAACTCTGTATGCAACCTCTATCAGTGGTTACAGTGCAGACCCGAGAGCAGTTACGAATCGCTGTGGTAAACCATTCATGTATTGAATTATAGTTATGATATGAAACATGAACGTCCATGTGTTTTTATTATTGAGCGCGTTCTTACGGTGTCAGTTCTCTACATATTCTATTGGCTGTCGATACAGTAGATGTGTCTGCGGAAGTGCTCCTCCTCATGGACTCTCTGATTGTGTGGAAGCCCTTGAGTGTAAACGCTTATTGATCGTCTGGACTGCCGAACTGATAAAGTCTATCGATCACTCGCTCATCAGCTCTGAATGACGGCAGAGAGACCCAAGCGCTTAGAAAACACGCACTAAACCATCATAAAAACCAGCATCATTAACCCTATAAAGCTACTGTATCATATTTGATACACAAAAAGGCCTTAAAATTAAAATGCTGCTGTTAAACCTGTTTTGCACACAAACTGCTAAATGCCTTCTGTCATCGTCGTTCTCCCTTTTAGTATAATTATACAAATGTCCACTTCAGCTGGTACTCCACGTGTCTTTTTGCAGTCAAATCTTGGCAAATTTTTATCAAGTAAACGTCCAAATATCTTTAGTAATATTTCCAGATGAATGCTTACTGGACTAAAGCAGCTCGGCTTTACTTGAGTCTCCAATCATTTTTAGAGAAATCAGTGTCTCAAATCTGATCATCAGGATCTTTTGAGGAGTGTTTGTTTCCAGAAGCTTTACTTTCACTCTTCCTCAGTGGAAGAATGATCTTCACAAGCCTCCAAAACATCTCACATCTTCTGAGGAGAGTTTATTTCTTCATCTCTCAATCAGCATTGGATTGCATAGCATTATGTCTGGATCATTTCAATCTCATCATACTAAGACATATTATTGGAGAAATACAGGGACCACTGATATTAAGATCATTTTATGTAAGTATGTGCTATACTGTTATAAAGATCTTACTTATTTACATTCCAAGCAGCAGAATTTCAGCATAGAAATATCAGCATCTGCACCAAATTGCATGTGTTTGTTCAGTCTGAGTGTCTGAATAAAACTGAGCTGTTTTTCCTCAGTATTCTCACTATATCAGACTAAAATGTTCCAGACTCTTCTTTATGGGTCAGGCTGTAGAGGGTTAACGCGAGCGTTCGGCACTGATTCCCGTGAGAGAGTGAATTCCTGATATCTCTGTCTCAGGCCATGTTTCAGATCTCTGGCTCGCTGCATTCCTGAGATGAATGAGACGACCTTTGACCTGCAGCGGGATCAGAATGCACACTTGCGGCAGCAGCTGTAGCTGATCTGCTCCTGAAATACCACACATGTGCTTCCCCTCTGATGAAACACTGAATCAATGTTCCTCACTAGATACATGGCTCTACTCAGAGCAGAGCATCATACTGAGAGAAGAGGGAGTGTTTTAACATCCCAGAAACGACACGCTTCAGCTTCAAAGAAACAAACCCACTGCGTCTCTGCACCTGTGCCCTGTGGCGTCACATCCAGAAGAATTGTGGGTAATAACGGCAGGAAGCTGGGCAGTGTGGCTCCGCCCACTCAAGAGTGAGGTCTGGATGGTCTGCCCCCTCATGCCGCCTGAGAGGTTGACGTGTGTGTGTCGGGAGCGTGACACACGTCTGTAAGTGTGTGTGGGTGTGTGTGTGGAGGAGGACGAGCAACACTTTCATCTGGCGCCAGATGTGTGTGTGAGAGAATGTGGGAATTTTAACATTTCCAGGCCTGGAATATTCTATATTTGAATTAGCTTTTATTTATTTTCACTTTTATTAATATATAATATTATACTACTGAAATATTTATATTTTAAATTTTCTGTTTTCATTTTAACATTAGTTTAAGTGATTTGTCATTTTAATTTTATTTTGTAATTATTTTGTAATATTTAGCTTTATTTTTATTTTAGTTTTAGTAATTTTAGTACTTCAAATGAATTATCTCAGGTTTTTTGTTTGTTTGTTTACATTCTTGCTGCGATATTTATATTTTATTAAATTATTTTTACTAGTTTTAGTTTTACTAAACAATAACAACTATAAAAGAATAAATTCACTTTTAGAAAGCCATATCTTACTTTTTATACGGTGGCTTTTTGTTCATAAAAACAGCCAATAGCAGACTGTTGATTGTTTCTGAGAACACACATTATAATGTGAATATATGTCAGTATTTCAGAGATCAGACGCACGTCAAACGCAGAGCGAACAATCTGCCATCCTGCAGGAGGAGGATCAGTCCTGCGTAATCTGCTCTGTTTCACACAATTCCTTTCTTTCTCCGGAAGAGGCTTTCCCAGTAATTCTCCATGAACAAAGTTAATTTGTGGGAACGAGTGAGGACTGAAGCGGGTTTTAAACGCGGACGCGTCGAGGTCACCGGCACTATAAAATCACGTCCGGCTCCTCATTACGGCTGACAGTGCGGGAGATTCCCCGAACGAACGCCAGACAAAAGACAACAAAAGCATGTCTTTCTCTGCGTCCTCTGGCTGCAGACAGACGTCGCACGTGCTTTCATTTCCTCTGAGAATTTATAATTAATTTTGTTTAAGGGCTGCAGATCGTTGGATGTTCTGCTGACTAAACCCGTTTGTCATTTGTGGGTTTATTTGGCGAAACCTCCTTCACACCCCAGCGGCTCCCCATCGCTCATTAAATCACACTCAGTGTGTGCGTGTGTGTGTGTGTGTGTGTGTGTGCGGCTGCACTTACGCAACTCATTGTTAAACACAGGTAACAGGTGATGTGTTTTAGATTAAATGAGCTCTTTGTCACAGTTATCCATCTAACTCACCCCACAGGCTCAGGTTTGTCTGGTTAACGTGATCCCATTAACCTCTGCTGGTAGGTGATCTGCATTTAACCCATCCAAGTGTACACTCAGTAGTGAACATACACCCGGAGCAGTGGACAGCCAATTTCGGTGCCTTGCTCAAGGGTCTCACCTCAGTCGTGGTGTTGAGGGAGGAGAGAGTGCTGGTTATTCACTCCCCCACCTACAATCCCTGCCGGACCGGAGACTCGAACCCACAACCTTCAGACCTTCAAAATGTATGTATGTTAAAGGTTTGTATAAAATGTATTTTATAAAAAGATAAAAATATATATTTATAGACTCTACTCTAAAGGTTCACAGTTTAAGTTTATAATTGTGACATACAATGTCATAACATTTGATCTGAACAAATCTGCTTAATATCAATGAAAAATAAAGTGCTTGCAGGATTCCTAAAGAAAACAAAACAATTGTAAAACAATCAAATAAATACAGATGTTAAACATTCTAACTTTTCAACTTGGATTTCACAGGTTTTTCAGTTTGTATATTTATGTTCCGCGTGGAATCGCCGAGACCGCGACGTGAGCACCGCCCCAACTGCACAAAACTCTCCCGAATTACGAGAAAGCTGCAGCTGCGCGGCGGGCGGTAGAGTCAACCCCGCACAAAGGCTCTTCAACACGGGATGCGACAAAGCGTCAGAACCGAGGTTGCGCTCGCGCCGTGGTCCCGGAGCGGACATTACCACAAAAGCCCAAATGGCGCCACACTTCAGCTTTGTACACCGAAACAAGAACTGGAACAATTCTTTCATCCTCCATTACTGGCAGCGAACTATATTAACGCTAACATTAGTGGAGTGCCCTGATGCTAGTATTTCCTGTCTCTGTTTAAGTTCAGAGATATCTAGCGGTCGGGATATGAACTCAAAACGAAACAACTGCCATGAATTATTATTATTTTTTTTTTTTTTAAATATCGATATTCCGTTTTGGAGAATCGATACAGTATCGCCAAACAAAATATTGCGATACTCACGTCTATCGATATTTTCTTACACCCCTAACAAGTAACATTCTCTTGATGATCCATCTGGTTAAAGAAAGTTCTGCTCTGAGTGCAGCACACATGAACGTCAAACTAATGACTTTGCAGAATCATACAAACATCAGCTATCAGTCATACAGCAGTAGTTCTGCAAAGCGTTCTGCTTTTCCATAGTTTTTCAAATGTAAACATGCATCTGACGGACATGTTTGCCGTTCTAAAAATGCGCCGCTCAAGTTAAAAGCAGCTCGCGTTTTTCCCATTCTACTGTTGCGTCTCGTGTTTTTTTATTCTGTGTGAACAGCCGCTCAGGACTAGCGGTATGTTCTATATTCTTCTTCACAGAGCGTGTCACCCTCAAGCGCTTCATCAGCTACGCCGTCATTCGCTCACATTGACTGTTAACTGGCGGATCGTCAACATGTCTAATCATAACATTTCCTAATGTTTTTATTCAAAACCGTGATTAAAAAATAAATAAATAACTAAATAGAAAAGTAAATAAAAAAAATACATAATAATATAAATTGTGGCAAAACATGCCATTTCAATTTATCGATACAACAAAAATATTGCCCAGCCTTTACTACAACATTATGCAGTTTTTTCTCCACTGACGCCATGCATTCTGGATAACTTTGCATGTTTCCCTGTGACGTCTTCCATGTTTCTACAGGCGCTCTTCATGGTGTGCCGCCCCGTGACACTGCATTCGGCCATAATTACACAGCGCTGTGTGGAGCTTCTCCTCTCAAGAGTGTCATTAGTTGAATTAAGGGCGACCCGGAGGAGGCCGATTCATCTAGCAGAAAATGACTCCAATATGCAGAGCATCAAAGCCGTCAGATAAGAGCCCTTCACTCCCGCAAACTCCCCCGCAAAACCATTAGCACATCCCCAACGCCAGCCAGCGCTCAACAAAACCAGCACAACACAAACACATCCGCAGCTCCAGTCCCAAACTTCCCCGACAGAGTGAACGCACGGCTTTGTAAAAACATAAATACAACAAATAGAATCTTCCAATCTTTTTTTTTTGGTATTAATTTAAGATTTATTTTTCGTCTTTTGCCTTTATTTTGATATTTGATATTCGTGCTTCATCTTGATTATTATAAATTATAACGCCCCCTAGGGGAGTGATTCCCAGCCCTTTTCCTGCTGCACAATTAATCAAAATAAGACCCAAATCAATAGGACTGAAACCGATATATCGGAGCACGATAAGCAAATCGGAATGGCTGATTTAAGTAAATAAATATATGTACTGTGTGAATAGAGTGAAAACACAGAACTGTTTACAACTTGTGATGAGAAGTGCTTATAGATTACTTGTAAGTGCTAATATATATATATATATATATATATATATATAAAAACACACACACACACATATATATATATATACACACAATTTAAAAATAAAAATAGTATTTAAGAAAACAACTATTATTATTATTATATTTTTTTCCCAAGGTGGTCTACTGATCAGCTAAATCTGGTGTGTGGTGTAGATGTTCCTCCAAGAACAGGGTTTGAAATCGCTACTGTAAGGAATTCGATGTTCTTTGTCATGTGGTGACAGACTGTCCTCGACTTCACAGCGTCATAATATAGTGTCATATAGATGCCTGTTCAGAGCAGTGTGTCCATCTTGCCACATCTTTGATGACCAGAACATTTAAGAGCAGAAAACCTGAAGAAGGAAATCAGAACGAACTCAAAATTATTTAAGAGCTCTAGAAACTAATTCACCCACAACAACAAGCAGCAGCTCAGGCTTCCCTGGGAAGAAAAGGAATGGGGAAAGTACCACAGCCATCTGTAGGGATCGATATCCTCATCCACTCAGACCAACCTTTACGGCTCTCCGCAGAGTCCTGCGCTTCCACACACATCCATCTCCACGGATGCTGCGCTCCATACTGTACAATTACCCATCTCCTCCTCTCCATTAATTACACATGAGGATAGATCAATAATGTCTAACGGCTCCGTCTTTAATTATGAGAATAAATAACTCGTCATTATCTGTTGTTCCATTTCTGTGATGAATAGCATCGGCGCTAATTTGAAGCGGAAGGAGGGGGTCGCTCAGAGAAACTTTGCTCGAACAAAGCCGCACTGACTTTATGTGCTGTCTCAGGTCCTTTCTACATTTCTATTTTCCAGCTCAAAGGAAGGTTCACCTGGGTTGCGAGATAAGTCAGCATGTTTCAGCAGTGAAAAGCCCTTCGGAAACGTCTGAAAGCGCCGGCGGGCCACTCGGGTCTCAGCTCCTGCGAGGCGGAAGGGTAAACCAAAGCACATTGTGCTCCACTAGCTTTTCTCGGGCCCTTTCACCCTCGACGCAGCTGTCAGAACACCAAACAACAGGCACAGCATTTTCCACAAATGCACCTCGCTCAAAGACGGCACGGGCGCTGAGGCAGCGATTCGTCTGGACGCCCGTCAATGCCTTTGTTTTTCTGTCAGGATTTTAAATTGCACCTCAGCGGACTTCCTGTGCGACTGTGTGCCGAAGATTATGCCTTCGTTCAAAGCGAAAGTCGAGGGACGGTCAGATTGGAGTCGATTGATTCACTCTCGAGCGTGTTCAGAAGAAAGGTGCCAGCGTTCCGGCTCTGGCACGGATATTTTCGGATTACCATAAAACAAGCTTTGTCTAGATGCCTCCACTGCAGGCAGAGAATGGAGCGCTTCCCGCCAATGTCATCTGTCATGATCGCGCTGGCTTTTCACTGGATTTGCCAGAGTTCCTCGAGCTGCGCTGTGGGAATCACTCTGCTTTGGATCGGCACAGACACAGATCCGAATGGAAGAGCAGCTGTTGGACTTTTCCGTGACACAACAGAGCAGAACAACACTCATCTGTCCTCAATGCAGAAGATGAGGCTATAAAAGCTCTTATCAACTAAATGAAGACACAGGAAGTGTTTTTAACATCATAACTTTGATTCTAAATGCCCAACTAATAATCGGCACACTCGTGAACACACTGTAAAAACAATTCTGTGATTTTAATGGTAAAAAACTGTGAAATGCTACAGTAAAAACCTGTTAAATGGTTAACGGTAAGTTCCTGTAAAATTTACAGGGAAAACTGTTAACTGACATTCCCAGAATTCCCTGCGTTGCATTTGAAATTTAGTTTCAAAACTGCAAAACAGATTTCAGTACTTCAATAGGTTGGTATATTAACATTATATCAGTTAATGTTAAAATCGTAAAACCTAAAATGTTCTTACCGTATTTTTTACGATAGAATTCCGGCAACCACAGCTGACGTTTTTTTTACTGTAAATTTTATGGAATTTGTTTTACAGTGTAGAATGCAAAACTGGGCAGATGTTGATCATCAACCTCAGGAGGAAAAACTAAATATAATATGAGTGGTTTTATTTGCTTTCATCCTCTGCATTCCCCCATTTGGGGAATTAATACCATTAAAATCTGTTGTATGATTTATTTTTTTTGTCAAAAAGTAAATTTTTATTGAAAATATAAGTATGGCACTAGAATGAGCAGTAACATCTAAAGAACATATAAAGCTGCTACTCAATAGTGTCGTTTGCTACAACAACTTGCATTTTCCATTCATTAAAATGTACTTATTTTCTTACTATAACTTTCTTTAAAGGGTTGGTGGAGAGTTGGAAGGTAACACTTCCAATAGTTAACATGAATGTACAATGAAAAATGTCAAAAGCATATGAACTTAATCTTATTTAATATATGTATATATTATAAATTTATAACCTTAATGTTAATTTCAACATTTACCAATGCATTATTAACATCAAATGTTGTCATCTATTGCTAAGCTTTTAATAGTATTTAATGGACTTGATTTAACAGTAACAATGAGCAGTTTTATTTATTTATTTATTTTTAATTGATTTTTTAATCAATTAAAAAAAAACTGTAATAAATGTATAGCTCATTTTAAGTTAACAAGTTACCAAATTAGCTATATGTTCTATATATAGCTCTATATATATATGTATTGGCTATATAAGTAGATTCATGTTTTGTTTTGTTTTTTTGTTTGTTTTTCTTTTTTGTAATATGTAAAAATCATGCAGTAACAGGGATGAGCACAAAACATGGGACACTGGTAAATTTTATGTTTGGTAATGAAAATGAGTTAACTAATAAATTTCCAAATGCTATGGATAAATATTAATGCAACTAACTAAATCACAATTATGGCATTGTTGTGTGATTTAGGATCAATGCTGGACGTATAGATGATAATGTGGAGACTGGCCAAAATCCCCATTTTAAGGCTAAAAACAGACATTTGATGTAGTTACTCTTCATGCTAATGGATTCTGAAATATATATGGGCGTTTTCAGGACGGGACGGTGGGGTCGATGCCTGCAGTGCTGTAGCGTCGGTGCTGATGATATTCTCCGGCTGACTGTGAGAGTGGATGTCAAATGGACATCAGGTCACAGCACATTGAACTAAATGAATTCAGTTAATCTCTTTGATGTTTCTCCATCCCTGGAGCCAAATTCTAACGCTAATGTTCCCCCTCAGGGTCATTTACAGCCCTTTCAGTTCCAGCATGTCTAGTGGCACTTTACTTCTCCAGAACTCTCTGCTTTATCCAACCAACAACCTGAATCGGAATCTGTCTCATTTGCTCTGACGCATCTATTTCCACTGGATTTTTGGAGTTTTACAGCATAATAAAAAGTTTCAAAGAACATTTGGTCACTATTTACGCATCTAATGCTGCATTGTTGGTGTTTTGTTATATAAAACACCATAAAAGCAAAAATACAAGCAGCATAACATCAGTCCACATGACTCATGCACTATATTTCAAGTCCTGTGAAGTCACATGTTGACGTTTGACCCAAAATAAGAGCCACATTTAAGTATTTCACTCATTATTTCCCCCTCCGTTGAAGTTCTAACATCATATGTGCATCAGGATGGATGTTTGTGGTTGCATGGCCACGAATAAACTTTTTTTTATGGAAAAGAGCAGCTTGAATGTTCTGCTAAACATCATCTCACATGTGTTTCCAATGGTGAGTAAATGCTGACAGGGCTTTCGTTTGGGTTTTTTGAGGTGAACCATTCCGTTAAATTTGTTTCTCTGAAAAGTCCTCGCGCCACCATGGCCACCAGCAACATTCTCGCTTCTCCATCGCAGGGATCTTTTGTTTTCTTTGATGCAGAATGCACTGTGCCTGTGACCTTGTTGGCAAATATGGGCCTGAAATCCCTGGCCAGTCTGCGAAAGGACCGAACGCATTGGTCCCGCTTCAGTGGGTGCATTCACAAATAAGACATGACCCATATTCCCACACAACACAAGCACGGCCGATTGAACGCCATGTTTTTAGGGGAAGAAAAGTATGTCAGGGCTTAACCGAGGCAAAAATGCTCTAATGCGAAGCTTAATTTCGACGCTCGCGCAGTCTGCCGCAGCCTGATATCTTACGGCAGAATATGTATTAGTTTTGTGTCATTATTCATGCTCAAGCGATGCTGCTTGACCACTGGCTGAATGTGCAGTAATTACTACAACTCGGCTTCCTTCATTCATATTAATGGATAAATATTTGTTTAGGGCTTCCTGTTCTTAATTATAACATTTCCATTTAGACCGTCATTCCAGGTGAGGCTGGGAGAGAGAAAAGCACACGATTCGTCCTCATACTGCATTTATTGAGCATGCACTGCTCCAGTATGTGTGTTCAGATGAGACACAGCAGACTCTCTGTGTGCTCAATACTCAATCACACAACGCTTTGTGCTCAACTTGACCTTCCATTCCAGTGTGACGAACGAGCCGCCAGTCGTTTTTAATCTTCCTTGACTTCCTTATGATGTTTTACATCAAATTTGATGAAGGTAAAATAATCATATTTATTCCCACCATGGTCCCGTCACATGTAATCTTTACCAAAAATCTTGTTTCGAAGTATAAAAGCAATTTCTTTGGTTTTAACGGCTTGGATTGTAATTAATATCTATTTTATCTCCAGGTTGTTGGGTAAAAGTTCAAATAAATGTCAGATAGTTAAACTCTCTCAGACAGGTACTGCACAGGATCTGATTGGATGCACAGCTCTAGTTATAAAATAAAAATATCACAAAAACTATAAATGTAAATGAAAATTAAAAATGCTTCCTTGGTAACTAACTGAAATAAGCTGATGCACTTAAATTACTAAAGCTAATAATTAATTCAATTAAAACAATGCAAATGCTAAAAAATATAATACAATTATTAAAACTATTAATAGTAATACTAATAATAATAATAATAATAACAACAACAGCAATAATAATAATAATAAAATGTATTAATTAAATTAAACTTATATACTTAATATTAAAGCACATAAAATTTAAAATTACAATGAAAATATGAAAATTGCTAATTCAACATGAATACTATAAATATGAAAATAATAAATGCTACATTCAATAAATGTAATATAATACATAATAAACGCTTTAAATAATATAAAAATAACACTAATATATTAATAATTCTGAAAGCACTGATATTATGACAATCTGGGCCAATATCATTGTCTAAATATAAAGGGGGGCTACTGCACATCTTTAATAAGGTAACAAATTGATTATTGTAATGAACATGCATGACTGAGGCGTATGTTTCTCAGACTCACAGATGGCAGGGAGATCTGAGAGTTATGAAGGACACGTTCTGCTGTATGTCCTGTAACATCGCCCTCGGTCTCCCCTGCTGTTCACATCATATCTGTACAGACAGCAGTATATACTGCACTGAGCACTGGACCCGTATGCTCAACATATCCAGAGAGATTCTCAGACTTCCCCCTGATTGAGTTCTGCTGTGCTGCGGTGTGTGTTTGTGTGTGTTTTCTAAGCGACGCGCTGCTATTGTGTTGCAGGTTTTATCAGGCTTGAGCTGCAAACAGCAATACTCTCCCTCCAACAACAGATGTGGCCACAAAGGAGCGAGAAGGAGGGAGAAAATAAGGGAAAGCAGAGCGAAAATGCTTTGCAAATAACCATGCTAATGTTTGGAGGTGGAAAGTGTATTCTTCTCTTGCATTTCTTCCATTTTAGGTCTGGCAGAATCTTTCTCAGGCCAACCAGAGGGCTGTTTTGTTTAGTAGCCGCATTTCATCCTTTCATTAAAAGATAAGTCGGGTAAAAGCCTTTTGTTGGGTCCGAATGGTAAAAACTGGGAGAGGAGAGCACTTTCACTCCGGTTTCTCCACGTGGACGCTGACACATCCAACAAGCCCTTACAAGACCACTTCGTAAGAAATGTTGTAAATGTAGCATAAAATTAGAGTTATATTGATGATGGCAAAGCTAGCGAGCGGGAAAGCCTGTCTGCTAATTAGAATATTAATCACCCCCGTTAAAAAGCTCCAAGGTCAGTGAGAGCTGAAGGAGCTTTTCCATTTTTCATTTTTCATGCTCCACCCGCCGGACGCTTTTCTAGAAATAAAACGTCATTTGCTGCATTGGGCAACTACTCAAAAACACACACACACTGAAGAAAGATACAGACAAAGCCAACATACCTGAGAAGGCTGGAAGGCAATGACAGAGCAAAGGTTAGCGCGGGGTTTTGGTCGTAAACCTACCACGTAAAACAGTGAGTCGTGTGGTGGCGCTCGTCTCCCCAACACTGTTGGAGGCGACGCATTCGTAAATGGCTTCATCACGCGGTGTCCGCAGTGGCTGGATTCTCAGAACGGAGCCCGATCCATCATCGAACTCTATGACCTACAGGTGCGAGAGACAAGATATGTTACGAGAGTTTTTTTTGCCCACAGTTGACGACGGATAATCATGCTCTCACACACACTTCATCCTGACACAGAGCTCTGGACAGACAGCGGACACCGTGACACGGCCTTCATTTACGCAGCCTGACGCGACAGAACGAACACAGGACACAGAAACAGTCTGGTTAAGAGCTGCGATTGGCTCAGAAACATGTGTTATTGCTGATATTTTGGAGATCTCTCAACTGACTGACTGTGCAAAGAAAAAAAAAAAACATGTTTATTATAGTCTGTTGTTAGTATGCTTCTTTTAAACATCAGTTCATAATTTTATGATGTATTAAAAAAAGTATCTTTTTGTAAATCATCAGCATAAATCCTTTGGTATAGTGTACATAGGAGTTCATTTAAATTCCAATGACTAGTAGTATACTTAAATTATATCAGGAGTATGATGTTATGTTCGCATACAACATATAATTATACTTTGAATATGAAAACTATACGTAAAAGTGTACTTTCACAAACTAAAACGTGGGCTATATAAGTATAGAGCTAGTAAAAGTAGAGTTCATTTGTAGTATACTGTAGTTCATGAAAAAAGAAAATGTAATATAAAATTAGTTGTGTACTCAGAGTTTACTACTAAAATATGCATAAAAGTGTACTTTTACTAAAAAGCGGGCCGATTTAGACATCAGTAGCATTGAATATGCACACAACAGACCTTACAAAAGAGTAGTATACTCTGAAGTTAATTGTATTAACTTAAGTGAAGTTCAAGTATATATTCCATGTGTACTTTATGTAGTAAGTATAGTATTTGCAGTGCACTAGTTCTATATTTGTACGTATTGCAACTCATTTCAGAACTAAATTGGCCCACTCTTTGGTTTATAGAAGTATACATGCAAGTGTACTTTGCAAGTAACAGTAAACGTTGGGTACACAACTGGTTTTCTTTGTATTTCAAGTATACTGTGAACTATACTACAAGTGAAATTACAGGTATAAATGTTAGTTCTATACTTCAAGACTTTATTCAAGTGCACTTTGAAATATACTAGTTTAATACTGTCTAAGTATAATTGCATGTTATCTTTAAATGAGCTTTTTGTTATATTTAAAGTTTACCGTTTACTTTTTTTATGGCCTACGTAAACTACTAGCTTCTTATTTTTACCCTTGAAATAAAGTTCAGTTGAAGTTCAGAAATTGTTTCCTCTGATAATAGCTTATAATAAAAGCCTGTGTGAATCATGTCGGATTCAGAACTCTCTTATAAGAAATGTCAGTAAAGCCAGCCAAATATGTATCTGTTTCTGCATGGGTTAATAACACGGTGTACAAAAAAGTCAGATTCATTTCCACCATGTATTATTTACTCTAAGATTCTCCACCGCAAACTGACTTATTATAAACTTGTAAATATATGCTGGCGTTGAGTAAAAGAAACCAGTGTGAAGGAAATGTAAAGAAACTAAAGCATTATATGGCAAGTATACTTAAAATAATAAATTATACTCATAAGTATACTTGAGCATATATCAATTGTAAAAGCCAAGTATACTTAAGTGCAATTTTAAAATTAACTATACTTAAGCATATCTCTCTCTATATATTCTGTCTTGTAAAGCACCGGGCAGAAACCAGTCACCACAGGTTTGAGAAGCTGGCTTTGGTTTCTGTAAAATGCTCAGTGAATGTCTGAAGGCGATGCTAATTCTTAAGCCAGACGTTTCACGATAAACCCGGGGCTTTAAGAGTGGGATGGCGTGGTCTGGCCCACTCTTAAAGCGGATCGCATGGAGCATGAAACGAGAATGGAGATGTGACGTCACAGGAACAAACATCATCAGACAGTCGATTAGCCTCGACGCCAGACGGACGGGACACAGGACGCTCACAGACAGGTTTAGTTGCTGGCAATCGGGAGATGTATACTCACTTCTGACAGAAACAACCAGGAAGGATTCTCCGTTTTACAAACTTAAACACATCAGTGGTCATACGCTGCGGCTTTTCTTTCACCGTCACTTTTCACGCAAAGAAATGCGAGTATGACCACGCGCTCACACGCATGCGCTCATGAGCCGGCTAACGGAGCCGAGTAGAAACTGAGAGTTAAACGAACGTCTGAACAAGATATTAGTAATGAGTGGCATGGGTGAAGGTGAAGATGCAGCGTTGCGGATCGAATGTTAGCGTATTAGTGGCTGTTAGTGCTGTATAGCATGTGATGAACGCTGATAAGATTTGCTTTCTGAAGACGAAAAGGTGCCGTATCAGGCGATAAGCGTCCGTAGATTAGCCGCCGCTAAGTGTTAGCGAACAGAAGATGAAGATGGTTGTGCGGAAAGATGACGCAGAAATTAATACAAAATCTTATCAGTGTTCGGCTGTGATGTGTTACTTCATCATGCCGGGCTGAAATGGTGATCCAAAAACAGATAAATAAACATACAGGACTGAGCCGCGTGAGGCCGCGGAACATGCGCTGGGAAGCAAATGAGACGCTCAACACAAGAACAAAAATAACTTTTGGGAACCAAGTGCATTTCAGAAATGCAAAGCGCATGTTTGACGAAAGCATCTGATCCATCATTTCCATAAATGAAGGTCATTCTTATGAACTCATGCTGTTGAGATCAGCGGCCGGATTCACAAAGCATTCTTATTTTACTGTCATTTTTATTTTATTTTATTTTATTTAGTTTGTTTTATTTTATTATTGTATGTTTATTTTTGTAGTGTCTGTTTTCATTTTAATTTTAGTTGAAGTGTATGTTTGTAAACAGCGTCTGCTCTTCTGTGTCATCTGCGTCACACGGATATGTTGTTTTCATTCAAATCACATCACAACACCGTAGGAAACATATCCGGCGTGACACAGCTGACACAGAAGAGCAGACGTGTTTACGTCCAGCGGATATTCACCAAATTGACGCAGACAAATTCAATTTTTCCTCCATTTTTTTTCTTTTTTCTTTTGTGCACAAAGTATTCTCATAGCTTTGTAAAATCCCGGTTGAATCCCTGATGTCAAATGGATTATTTTACCGATCTCCTTGCTACATTTGGACTTGGGAACATTTCAGTTATGGGAGTCAGAGAGCTCTCAGATTCCATCAAAAATATCTTAATTTGTGTTCCGAAGACGAACGAAGGTCTTACGGGTTTGAACCACATGAGGGTGAGTAATTAATGACTGAAATTTCATTTTTTTGGGTGAAGTAACCCATTAAGTGCCACTTCCCCCTATTTTCTAACTTAACCCTTGTGCAACCATATGGACATGTTTGACCATTTATTTATTTTTTTTTATAATTTTGCCTGCGTTAATGCTAACTGCATACATTTTGGCTCAGGTGTGTATTTTTGGGAATTGTAATATTCCACCCTCATTTCTTTTAATAAATCTATTTTGCACTAGGTACAAAAAATATGTCCTCAGCGCCTTTTGGACAAAACTGTCCCCACTGAAACCATTAAAACTGCTATTTTGAATCGCAGTGCCGTTTAACTGTAATTGATGCAATATTTGTTAATATGTTTTCATTCTGTTGGGAAGGCTTCAAAATGTATTTATTTTTACCAGATGGTGCCATTTTTTTCATGTTTGGTCTATAAAGGGTCTATAAAGCAAATACTTGCTTCATTCCTGTTTTCTGCTTCTGCGTATTATTGAGCCAATTGGATAAATAATGCAGCTATAATTGTGTGTGTGTGTTGGTATGGATGTCAGAGTGTGGTTTGTATGTATGTCATAAAAAAAAAGTATACGTGTGTATATGTGTGTGCTTGCAATAATTGAGAGAGAAAAACTCAACAGCAAATCACAAACCCAACCACTGTGAGCACCAGCGGAGTTTTGCTGGCATCTAAAGGGGAAATCTGGTACTGCGCCCAAACATAATTTTACTGAAGGCTCATTTTTTAGATTAGATATCAACCTCAAATTTGGAACAAAACTTGTTTAGATTTGTGGCTTTGATTTTCTAGCAAGTTTAGAGTTCAACATGTTTCATAAAATATATATTTGATATAAAATATTGTTCATAAAGCATTTTCATAAACTTCTATAACTTTTTTTTGTTTTCACTTTTTAAACTTAATAATCTGCCATGGGTCTTTAAAATGAGAGCAAACTTAAGTCTGTGCTCCCAAGCTTCATATTTTTATGACCGTTATTTGACGGACATTTTTGTCCACTATGGACTTGTGTAACTTTTTTTTTAATGATGCACAAGGGTTTAGTAGTGTTTTTATTTTTTTATATACCATTGTTCTTAAGACAACCTGCAACTTGTCTTAAATCCCCCCCAAAAAAACTATTTAAGAAATGTATCGGGTTGAATCAAATTAATTGTTACTTTGCACAAAACGAGATAAACGCAACAGAATGATCCATCTTAAAACAGGCTCATTTAAAATAATTGTTTTAATTTGCATTAAAAATGTGATGTTGATTGCTGGACTTTGGTCAAGCAAGTGGCGATGAAAATATTTTGTGTGCTTTTTCCAAAAATACTAAAACATTTATTCCTAAAACTTAAAAGGACTTAAGGAGAACTGCACTTAGGAACTATTCTTTAACTTTTATTATTATTGCTATTATTTTTTTGTTCCCTTGTTTTTTTTTCTAAAGACGATTTTCGTGAATCCGGCAGCGGGACATGAGTGATCATGCATGTTAGTGGTGGGAGGATATGCTAATGAGTGGGTGTGGCTGAACTGATGGGCGTTGCTAATGGGCGTGGCTGTCGTTAGCATTCACTTGTCGAGCATTTTACATCAGAACAATAGACCTAATACCTCAAAACGCTGGTTGCTGACTCTCTTCCCCTTCTTGTTCCACACGATCTTGGGCCGCGGGTCGCCCGTAGCCTGGCAGATGAAGGAGGCGACGCCGCCCTGAACGCCCGTCTGATCGTTCGGGGTTCGCAAGAACTTTGGTGGAGCTGAAAGACAGAAAGAGGGAAGATTACACACCTGATTCAGACAGATACTGAACAGAGACGAGTTACACAAAAGAAGAAACACAATCACATGAACAGAGCAGAGATGTGACGATAGTCCTATGAACACTGAAGACAAAACCACTCATGAGTTAATGCATTTAAAAACAGAGAAACAAAGAACGTTTTATATCAGAACAACAGACTCAAACTTCACAACTAGTTTTATTATTATTATTAAATTAAAGCAATTTCTGATTTTTCATAAGTGTTTTACCCCCCCCCCCCCCAATTCAGTTGGTATTTGTGTGCATGCTTACTATTTTATTCTTTAATTTATTTAGTTCCCATCAAAGCATGACTGGGCCAAATACAGATGTAATTACCAACACACCAAACATTTTCATTTCCCTCAGAAGTTAGTGTTTGCTAGTGATGGAGACGAGCGGCGACTGCATCCCATCAGAGCCACGAGATCAGAAACCCCATTTATTTTAAGAGTTTTACATCATGACCTGAGTGCTGTTTATTAGGCGTCATTAATAGAGCAGACGGTAATGAATCCCAGAGTCCAAAATTAACACTTGCCACGATCCAAATGAGGTAAAAACTGCAGAATGAATATTTGTCCTGTAACATATTTAGCAACATAATGCATGATTTAAATGCTATATAAGAACAACTCCATCTGGCTGATGTAAGAGACACAAGATATCAAAATCAAACACATTCAGATGACTGAAGCGCCAGTGACTGACACACGACTGAAGATCGAGGTAAAAATAGTCCATATTTCACATGCACCGCAGAGGAACAGTGTAAAACAATCGACCAATCAGAGGAATCTTGAGTGCTCTGACACTACTGTTCATTTAAAGAATATTTCTATTGATCGAGGATGCAATAAACTGATCAAAAGGGACAGTAAATACATTTATAATGTTACAAAAGATTTCTGTTTCAAATAAATGCTGTTCTTTTGAACTTTCTATTCATCTGTGAATCCTGAAAAATAAAATGTATCAGTTTTCACAAAAATATTGTGCAGCACAACTGTGTTCAACATTAATAATAATCAGAAATGTTTGTTGAGCAGTAAATCAGTATATTATTATGATTTCTGAAGATCATGTGACACTGAAGACTGGAGTAATGATGCTGAAAATACAGCTGCATTAATTTAATTTGAACATATATTCATACAGAAAACAGCTACTTTAAATTGTAATAATATTTAAAAAATGTCACTATTTTTGTTCAAATAAATGCAGCCCTGGTGACCAGAAGAGACTTCTTTAAAAAAAAAACATTAAATTATTATTGTTGTTGTTATTATTATTATTATTAATAATAATTTACTTTATTAATATTTCAAATTAGTTAAAAAAATTCAATTTTAGAATTGAAATATTATTATTACTATTTTATTACAAAACATTTGTACAACTATTTGGAGATAATTAACATTATTTTAGTATTAATTATATACTATTATGCAATTTATTAATGTTTTGAATTAATATTTTCCGTTTTCTTTTTAATTTCAGTCATTTTATTATGCGCTTTCATCATTTTTATCAGCTTGTTTTAAATAACATTTCTTTATAAGTATAATTTTTGTAGTACAATTTTATTCAGTTGCTAATTTTCTCTTAATGTTTAATCTAACATGTATGCTTCCTTTAATTGAACTGACCCGTGTTTTAATAGTTTTAGTTAGTAATAAGAGCAGTGTCACATCTCTGGTTTGACGGATCACGGCGGTGAGCACTTGTTCCCTTGTTAGAGAGCTGTGTGCTCGAGGCAGGCAGTTAAAACAGGATGTGACATACGTGTCCCATAGTCCCTGTCTATAATTGGATCTGTGAGCGGGGTGTCACCGCCGCAACCAGAGGGATTTTACTGAGTCGTCCAAAATATCTGCCGTCGCTGCCAACACCCACCGCCTCTCTCGCGCTCTCTCGCTCGCTCTGTACTTCAAAGAGCAGTTTCTCAGCATGTAAATATGTAAAATCGTATCTGAACACGCGCCGAATAACACATCAAAGATGCGGCTGTCAGTGAATCTGCTCTAATGGCGTTTGGGTCGACAGTAAACCCTGCTCAAGAGCACGTGTGTGTGTGTGAGTGTGTGTGAGTGTGTGTGTGAGTCTTCAAGCATTGAGGATGATTTTGTTGTCCTCTCGATTCTTAAAAGAAATATTGGGTCCATCCAATTCTGAGATGAGGACAGAGAGTTCCTCCTTATCAAGGAGCAGTGGGATTATCACGGGAGAATCAGAGTTTACTTTAGGATGTCAGTGGCGCAGTTTGATGCTTTGCTAGCGATACTAGAGCCACATATTAAAAAGAAGAGCACCGATTTCTGTGAACTCAGTGTGCAAGGATCTATATACAGTGGCTTTGAGCTCTCAAAATGCTTGCTACGGATGCGAAAAACTGAAAAAAATCGAACCTGATCCGAATTTTGTATTTATTTATTTATCTCTTTTATTTTATTGTATTCTTTTATTTTTTTCTACTTTTCTTTTTATTAATACTTGTATTCTATATAATTGCACTGTCCTTGGAGCAGACCTGACTTACATTTCACTGCTGGTTACTCTGTATAACTGTGTATGTGACGAATACATAATCTTGAATCTTGAATTGTTTTATGACGGACTAAAATTTCGGAGGCAGTGCGCAATGACCTTAACTGCTGCAAAATATGTCCAAAAAGTATAATATTCATTATTATTATTATTACTGCTACTAAGGTGTTTACATGAGTTACATGTCTATAATGCGCTTCGATAATGCGACTAAAATAGGAGTACTCCACGTCTTAATTTGATTTGTGTTTACTTCGAGGTAATCAAACATCTCTGTTTACATGGTAGATTCTTAATCTTAATCGTGTTAAAATCTGAATATTGTTGTCTGTGTAAACGTACTGAATGTGAACTGCCATTTCCAGTGACGAACAAACAGATGTGATATCAGCTGTGTTTTTGATTTTTGTTTTTTTTGATCAGGTCATGTATACAATGGTTTAATGTATTTTTGATGCATAATGCATTCAGTCTCAGACACGAGTGCTGCAGTCTAATGCAATGCTGCATGGCTTCCGCTTCATTCATCACTCTGGAAATGGACGTGGTGCACACTGCTTTGTGGGATACGCTGTGTGTCGTGCAGTAAGCTCCTCTGTGTTGATGCAGTATATCATCTGGGCATTTCACGAGCACAAACAGTTCTGTCTGTCAGTCCATCAGAAGACATTTGTGTCTTTTCTCTTCTTCAGAAGCGACTGACACGTTCAATTTCTCCTGCGTGAGCGGCTTGCATTCGCTGTCTGTCAGAGACGCTTTCATGATTAAAGTCTATCAGATGAGTGTCTCTCACAAACACTGCGCCTTAAAGACGCCGTTAACCTCCCAACATCACAAATACACACCTCCTGTCTTTGCTTGTGAGATTTATTAGATATCTATCATCATATCACTGTATGATCACATGAAGCTGCAGTTTTAAACATTAGATGTCTGTTTGTGGAACGAAGTAAATCATCTTATGCCATTTAACTCAATTGTACATGCATTGTTGTCTTCATTCATCCAGCTCAATTGTTCAACACTAAGTTATCGTTGCTGCATTGCATTATAGTGTAAAAAAATAAAATAAAATAAAAATAAATAAAAATAAAAAGTAAAAAAATCTAATAAAAAATGCTGTCATTTTATTAGATGAATATTTTTTGGCCACTACTTTAAATAGACACTTTAAAAAACAGACAACACAACTTTACCACATACACACACACACACACACACACATGCTATTGCTTTTAGAAATAATGTTTGTAATGATATTCACAAAAGTGCATTTCTTCATTGACGCTTTAAACACGCTGTCACAGACGCTGCTGTGTGACCAAAACACACTAAACATGCCTGAGTATCACTGGAGCATCAGGACCAGCGCAGATGTTGTGCACCAGCACACCTGTTACCACCCACCTCACGCTCAGGTGTGTCAGAGTACTGCGTGTGACCGGTGACCTCCATTACACACCAACACACAGCGACACACACACACACACACCTCAAGGGGAAATGCCTCAAATAAATGCTACTTGCTTTGATATTTAATGCAGTGGCATTCAGTCATTTTTCAGTGTGATGCAATTGTTTCAATACGTCTTTTGGTGCTGCCGTGTATTGCAGTTGCTCCTAAAGACTGCAGGATTGCTTATATCACACATACACACTCGTGTGAGAGCAGCGTGACCTTTCACACCGCATTAATTTAATGGTGGTCTGTGAGAATGTTTCAAACCATTTTCACAGCACAGCGACTTTATAACGGCCACAACAACATAAAATCTGCCCTGCCAGAGGTGACCGGTCCACACACACCTGACAGACACACACACAGCCGTCTGTCTGACACGTCTCATGCAACACGAACACATACACAACACTGTTTTCAAGCGACAGACGCCAGGAGAAGTTATCAAGTGTCGTTCCAATTGCTGATTGCATTTCTCCACATTCACTTGCATCAGCGACTGAGATCGTAGAGTGAGATGTGGACCAAAAGATGTGTTTGTGTTTATAAACACATGTATGAGGCAGTGTATGAGGCTGACCTCTACAGAAGCTCATCTGGCATGTCTGTGTGTGCGTGAGCTCCATATGGCTGACGCTCAGCTAATGAGAATCTCTGGAGAGCGACAGCTCACGGGACCTGAGTGATGATCTTTCCTCTGAGCGCCAGCGTTTTAACGCCAGATGACGACCTTCGATAAGAAAGACATCATCTACTCGTGCGATTTGATTCATGGGGCGACTTCGCCAACATCCGTTATCACCGGATTCCCGCCGACGACGTGGCCAGGCTCCTGACCTCCAGGGTTTCCGTTTGGCAACAAGGCAACGGCAGCCGCAGAGAGACACACAGATATTTCAATCGCGTAAGAGTCTGATGATCTGATGTTCTCCGTCTTCCTCCTCACCTGATAAAACAACGGATCCTCTTATGGAAGGATTTTGGATTCTGAATCACACGGCGGGTCACGGACATCACCTGGTTGCCCAGGCAACAGCGGCTGTCACTTCACAGCCCACGCAGGTCTCGGCTCATGTCAAGGTTTGACGAACGCCTCCGGCCACGTTTATAGTCTGACATTTGTGTTCCTATCTTTACTTGTTGGTGTTCACTAACAAAAACACCTTTTTGAAAACGTTTAAGCAGATGACGCAGATATGGGTCAGAGCAGATTCCTGTGAGACTGTACATCAACACTTCTGACAATATCAGAGCCACCTAATATTTAATTCTGTGACCGTGTGTGTGTGTGTGTGTTTAGCTCGAGGATCTAGCCTTGAGCGTTTGTGTGCGATGGCCCATGGTTATCCCACAAGAGTAAACCAGCTTTCTCCTCACTACTATTTACCTCAACAGCCGATTACAGGATCAAGGACAAAGTGTACGTATGATGACGGGAACAAAGTGCAATACTCTTGCAAAAAAAAACATGCACCCTTTTACCTCTCATCATGTTGGTTTTCTTTCTAAAGCTCAAGGCTGGCAAATGGAAGGTTTCTGGTTTTTAGATTTAATCATGAACTCTCACCCCTGGTTACTCCAGGAGAGCTGTCCTGCAATAAGTCAACAGTAAGTTACTTGGAACTAGTGTTGCTTTCGTCAACGAAATTTGTGACTAAATATCGTCATCAATGAACCTTTATCACGTGACGAAAACGAGACGAGACGCAGCGTAAATGCTGGTCTTGTGACGATGACTATAATTAAATGTATAATGCAATATTGTCGACGAATAAAAATGAGACTAAATGTGGTTTACAAAATAAAAACTATGCTAAAATGTCTCTTCATTTTCATTGACCAAAACGAGACTAAACTAAATGTTGTAACGTTATTTTGTCTCGTTTAGTCACGTTATTATTTTGCAATATTTCTGTTTTCTGTGTCACTTCAGGGGCTGCATCAGGTTGCGCTGCGCAGACGCAAGCGACGTCACTTCCTCAAGCCCCACTCGCGGCATTATTTAGATGACAACAAATACAGTGGTGTGAAAAAGTGTTGGTCCCCTTCCTGATTTTTTATTTTTTGCATGTTTGTCACACTTTAATGTTTCAGATCAAACAAATTTAAATATTAATCAAAGATAACACAAGTAAACACAACATGCAGTTTTTGAATGAAGTTTTTTATTATGAAGGGAAAACAAAATCCAAACCCACATGGCCCTGTGTGAAAAAGTGCTTGCCCCTAAACCTAATAACTGGTTGTGCCCAGTGACCCTTAGCAGCAACAACTGCAATCAAGCGTTTGCGATAACTTGCAATGAGTCTGTTACAGCGCTGTGGAGGGATTTTGGCCCACTCATCTTGGCAGAATTGTTGTAATTCAGACACATTGGAGGGTTTTCGAGCATGAACCGCCTTTTTAAGGTCATGCCACAGCATCTCAATAGGATTCAGGTCAGGACTTTGACTAGGCCACTCCAAAGTCTTCATTTTGTTTTTCTTCAGCCATTCAGAGGTGGATTTGCTGGTGTGTTTTGGATCATTGTCCTGCTGCAGAACCCAAGTTCTCTTCAGCTTGAGGTCACGAACAGATGGCCGGACATTGTCCTTCAGGATTTTTTGGTAGACAGCTGAATTCATGGTTCCATTTATCACAGTCTTCCAGGTCCTGAAGCAGCAAAACAGCCCCAGACCATCACACTACCACCACCATATTTTACTGTTGGTATGATGTTCTTTTTCTGAAATGCTGTGTTACTTTTACGCCAGATGTAATGGGACACACACCTTCCAAAAAGTTCAACTTTTGTCTCGTCAGTCCACAGAGTATTTTCCCAAAAGTCTTGGGGATCATCAAGATGTTTTCTGGCAAAACTGAGACGAGCCTTTATGTTCTTTTTGCTCAGCAGCGGTTTTCGTCTTGGATCTCTGCCATGCAGGCCATTTTTGCCCGGTCTCTTTCTTATGGTGGAGTCATGAACACTGACCTTAACTGAGGCAAGTGAGGCCTGCACTTCTTTAGATGTTGTTGTGGGGTCTTTTGTGACCTCTTGGATGAGTCGTCGCTGCGCTCTTGGGGTAATTTTGGTCAGCCGGTCACTCCTGGGAAGGTTCACCACTGTTCCATGTTTTCTCCATTTGTGGATAATGGCTCTCACTGTGGTTCCCATGTTGTGTTTACTTGTGTTATCTTTGATTAATATTTTAATTTGTTTGATGATCCGAAACAAAGTGTGACAAACATGCAAAAATAAATTAAAAATCAGGAAGGGGGCCAACACTTTTTCACACCACTGTATGTTAACATGTTTGGTTGGTAAAATGAATGTTGTACATTTAAATCAGAGCGTCTTCCTTGTCTGGCATGGATGTATTCTTAAGTCTATAAGGTAACAATAATATAATAAGATTGTTTGAAATGGGTTTGGCTAAAAGAAAATGTTGGTTTGGTCTATACTACTAGTGCAGTGGTGGGCCATCAGGGGAAGCAGGGCCTTCTCTGCTGGCCCTATAAAAAACAAAATTGTGTGAAAAATGTTTTTGATTATTTAGGTATCATTTTCATTCGTGTAATGTCCACTAAATCGCCTATGATTAGTTTAGTTGAGGTTGAACTGGAATATCCTACATAAAAAAGTCAAGAGGCCAGCACTACTACCCTTTTGTTGAAAGTCGTCACATCTGATTTGTTACAAGCATTAGTGACAGAATCATCAGCCAATCAAATTTTGACTTTCAATGACAGCCCGCCCTCTGGGTCCAGCTACGTGCCCAGTGCTACCCCCAGCATTAGACCGCCCCTTTAATCAGGGATTTCTAAGGTACGAACATGAAAGTAAACGAAAATAAATTGACAGCTGCAGTCATCGGCGCCTACACCAGATCTGGTTGCCGATCTACTAAAAACGCTTGCAGACAAAAGGGAATAACTGAGAAAGGAAGACCTACACCCAAAATGAATTTGCTAACAAAGGCCAGCAAAGGTTTTATGCACCATTTCAACGATTGCAACTATGCTTGGCTAACAGCTAGCACAAAGCACAAGTTATTTTGTTGGCTGTGTTTACTTTTAAATCCAAGTAAAGTGGCATGGAATGACAGACCCATGGACTTTATTTACAAGTGACAGGTGAGTATTGTTTCATGCACATTGTTATGGAGGTGTAGGTGGTGTGTTGATAATACTGTGGTGCGGTGTGGTGTGTGGATGTCCAGAATTTGTACAGTTTTGCTGCTTTTGGCGCGTCGTCATTTTAGAGTGATATGAATGTGCACAGTGACCCGTGTATTGCGCGGATTACTTTTACTGACCATGTAGGGAAATTTACTCTGCATTTAACACACCCCAATCTAGCCTACTATTAAAATAGTTGATCAGCTGTCATTGTTTGTTGAGAGCCTGTGTGCAGCATAATGTGGCATAAATGTTTCCGTTGACTAAAACTAGACAAAAATAGTCTAACTAAAATAAGACTAAATGACGATATGACTAAAATAAGACTAAAATGCTCAGACATTTAGTTGACTGAAACTTGACTAGACTAAAAAGTATAAATGTGACTAAAACTAATAAAAACTAAAATGACAGCTTCACACAAAAACTAGACTAAAATTAAAATTAAAACAGGCTGCCAAAAACAACACTACTTGGAACTGTATATTACTTTACAAAAAGTTCTGATGGAGCATTTGGCAGATAGTTGTGGATGTGGAAAGATCTAGGTGAGAAAAATGACTGTAAAGCGGATTTCTGGAAATGCAACTAAACCCATTTGTCTGAAACTTTCTTTGGTCAACAAATGCCTACATTCACGAGCAATGCAACATCTTTGATCGTTTAGACCTCATTAGGACTTGGTTTCTGTTCTGCAAACAGATCCATTTAAATAGTTTGAACTAGCTGGTATGTATGTGCATATAAACCCAGTGACCGACTGTGTCCACTGAAAGGTCTTGGGAGGTATAATAAATTTGAAGGTTCTAGTAAGCACCAGGCGTCACTCACTGACTGCAGATAATAGTATGGATCTGTGAAGTAGAGGGCGTTGATCCAGGGTCCTCAACGTGACTGTCAGAGCCTTGAATTTGTTGTGGGCTGCTATTGTTAGCCAGTGGAGTGAGATAAAGAGTTGAGTGACCTAGGGCATCTTGGGTCGCTTGAAGATAGGATGCACCATCATGTTCTGGATCATACTGTATGTAGAGGCTTAACTGCAGAAACAGATCACTGCAGTTGCCCAGTATTGGCTCTGATATTATAGAGCATGACACTGCATGACTAGACTGTCATTGAGATGTGGCCAAGGAAGTTTAGTTGTTGAGCCAAGCTGTTTGGTGACACTATGGTTAACTGATGGGCTTGGCTGAAAACACAAGGAATTCTGTCTTTGCAAGGTTAAGGTAGTGATCCTTCTTCCAGGCTGAGATGATATTAGATATAAACTGGAATTTAAGGCTGAAATAACAAGTGTCGTTGCACAGCATGGATAGGAAAAGCAGTGACCCTTTATGATTGTGCCCAGTGAGGTTTTGTCAATGGAGAACAGAAGGGGGCCATGAACTGAATCCTGAGGTACCCCGTGGTTATTTGAGGTTACACAGTGACTAAATTGGTTATAAAAATGGCATCTTTAAAAACAAACAGCAATGAACTCCTTTTGAATGAAATGGAAAATGTGCTTTGGTCAGGATGCAGATAACTCTGAATGGATGCTTTAGAAATAGACATAATTAATTATTGATTTATCTTTTCTCCATTCTATTCATTCCTGCTCTCTGAGAGAGAAAGAAATGCTGATGATTTCACTTGTCTTTTGTTCCCGAGACTTCATTGGAACTGACCATGTGACCTGCTAAAGGATGCTGGGATAGTCCGATGATGAGAGCCCATCTGACATGAAAAGGTCTTCTCCTCGTTAAGTGCTCAGCAGTGTGTGTTAAATGAAAGAATTTGCCAGAAATAAATACGCACACACGGACAAATAAATGTGTGATGCTACCGTCAGTGTGTTCCAAATGGCATTGATGATACCTTCCCAGGGCACTTTGAGTAGAAACAACCATTCCAAACAGAAGCGCTCAAAATAACTACTTCAAAGGACCCTTTGAAATTAATGTTTTTGTGGGGTTCAACTAATGGGCACTTCACCCTGCATCAGAAGCTCTAAGACTGCACAAGGTTTGCCAAGGTTTGTAACTCAAATGAAACAAGCAGCACCTGGCTCGTTGTTGATGTAGTAGTTGCTGGTATTATTATACTGTTAATTATTTTGATCTGTTATCATTAAAAAGGAAAGAATGGTACTTTAAGTGCAGGGGAAGTCGTGGCCTAATGGTTAGAGAGTCGGACTCGTAATCCAAAGGTTGCGGGTTCGAGTCTCGGGCCGGCAGGGATTGTAGGTGGGGGGAGTGAATGTCCAGTGCTCTCTCCACCCTCAATACCACGACTGAGGTGCCCTTGAGCAAGACACCGAACCCCCAACTGCTCCCCGGGCGCCGCAGCATAAATGCTGCCCACTGCTCCGGGTGTGTGTTCACGGTGTGTGTGTGTTCACGGTGTGTGTGTGTGTGTTCACTGCTGTGTGTGTGCGCATGTTGGATGGGTTAAATGCAGAGCACGAATTCCGAGTATGGGTCACCATACTTGGCATTATGTCACTTCACTTCACTTTAAACACACATGCCTTTATGAGATGGTAACCACAGGTCTTTTGGCTTGTGTTACGAACAGCCACCCTCTCAGTGTACAGGGAATAACGTATAGGCATGATCACTTCAGAATGGAACACATCCAATTTCATACTTCCTCATAGTACAGGCTCTCCCTTCAGATCAAGCGATGTTTGTCTCTCTCTTGTTGGGGACGGAAGAACACAGACACACACACACACACACAAGAAAAAAAAATAAATGACTGGACACAAAGAGAGGAGATGAAGAATTGGCTTCCATTTCATTCTTACCCTCATTTTCTCTTTCTCTCTCGGTCTGTCGTTTTTTCTTAGCCTACAGTCTTCACAGTTAGATTTATGCCATTTATCATGCTGACACTCTCCCTGTCTCTCTCTCTCTCCCCCTGTCTTTCTCTCCCCCGTTTCGTTAACGGATGAGCCTCATCCTGTCTGTTCAGATACACAAACCTCTTCCCATGTATAACGCAAAGACGGAGGAAAACACTGGCTCCGCACACACACTGAAGAATGGCGTTGGTTTCGCTGAGAGGAGTTTCACAGATGGCAAGGGGAAGTGACTGTGTGAGGTGGCACAGTGGGACACACACACACTCACACAAATACTCGTCAGGGCTGCCAGAAGGGAGTGTGTGTGTGTGTGTGTGTGTGTGTGTGTGTGTGTGTGTGTGTGTGTGTGTCATCCACCGCACGGGTTGGAAAATCTACTCCATGACTCTACATATGTTCCCATTACTCTGAAGAATCAACACTCCTCAAATCACAGTGGACTTGCGGTGTCGTGGCCTTCACTGATGAATGTCGGTGGGGCTCGTGAGACCGCAGGGAGTCCCGTTCATCATTTCATCATTCTGAAGGGTGCTCATGAGCGCCCCCTTTGTGCATTCAGGATGCACTAGTGCACTACTGTGGCCCTTACAGAGAACGAGGCTGTGAATAGTCTGATTAAAATTCAAACACATACTGACTAAATTTGCGCTTGAAGGCATTTTAAGTCACTTTGGGAAAATATGTCTGCCAAATGCATTAATGTAAATGTAATATGACATCATGTGGCTGAGTTCTAACATGGAGCTTCACCATGACTAGTGGCAGAACTAACTGAAAAGTCTACACGACCCCCTACATCAGACTACAACCCAACAGTCCAGCAGCTGAGGATGTCATTCGAGACAGAGCCAGAGGCACTAACTTGAGGAACGCCACTGTTTGGGTCATCAGAGTTTGGCTTCTAGGAAATCTAATGCCGTTCTAGAGAGACTTCAGACTTTCCCATCTCATCTCACATCTGAGTTCTGCGTCTCAATTTGATTAATGAGCCTTAAAACTGAACCACTTAAAAAGCCTTCAAACACTCAAGTCACATTACTGGCCATCTCTTATTGTGATGTCACAGATGAAGAATGTCTTGTGCAGTGATTATCGTGTTTCGGGAGCTGTATTGAGTTTGCCGTGCTGAAATGTCATCAGAGTATTTACACTGCGATTACAAATCTATATCAAACGGAGAGAGGGCAATTTCATTACTGTCTGATCAATACATCTTGGATTTGGTACAAATAGAGTATGAACAGAGAGTGTGTGTGTGTGTTTTTTCAGCGATCGTCATGACGACCCCCTGATGGGACGTAATAGTGAAAATGCCTCCTGCTCCGCCCAAACGGTCACGGCTGACTGGGCGGAATAGTTCAGCCAATTAAATCCCATAATGAGCGGCAGCAGTTCAGGAAGTGTGAAATTGCAGTTGCTCTCATTCTGAGAAGAAGAAAGAGCCGCACTCGTTGGCTTATTGATCCAGTGTTTTATTTTATTTCATTATTTCATTTATTTATTTTTGGCGAGAGGTTTGTTTGTTGAACGTACGAGCACCTAGTAGTTGTTTATTGGCTAAACGAACAGCGGCTGTTGAAGTTTTAGTTCACCCAGAAGCATTCTGTCATCATTTATTCTCCCTCATGTTCTTATAAATGCGCATGGACTGACTTTCTTCAGTGGAAGTCAAACGGAGATGTTTTGAAGAATGCAGCGGTTGCTCTTTTCCATGCAGTGAATGGGAACCAGGTCTTTCAAGCTACAAAAAGTATTATAAATCAATTATGATTTCATATTGTAATCCATATTCTATAATAATACTGCATGAGGAAACCGTGAGTCATTATTTACTGAAAATGTGTACTTCCACTGTCTTTGAGAGTTCATGAGAGAATAAATGGAGTGATCAGTCAGGGCATGTCAAAACTTCTCCAGGCCCCCAAAACACCCTCAGACCCCAGAGGGTTAAAGGCTTTCAGTTCACATCTAGTATAATTACATGGAAAAGAGTGACTGGAACATTATTCAAAACATGTCCTTTTGTTCCACAGAAAAGAGCTGCTCAGTCAGGTTTAGAAAGACGAGTAAATGGCAGGAATTTCCTACTATTTCATTTCAACACATTTACATGCAACATCTCGCTTGTTCTTTCTATGCAAATATTTGAAATAGTTTTAGACAAATATGCACCGAGAGAGTGATGTGTGTGTGTGTGTTCTAACAAGTGTTGTTGATTTGCACTCTCTGTTCTACACTAATTAGCTGCTCTCATATGCATCATGAATATTCATAAGCTAGCATACAGAGTGGACAATTAATTTGCATGCAGGTGATAATTATTAGATTTGGGTGACGCCCCCTTGAGAACTGTCCAATACCATCTTTCTTCACATCTGACAGAGCTGGTAAAAAGAGCCGTGACTATGGGGAAAAACGGCTTCTGCTCTGTGTGTGGTGTGTGCGCGTGTGGAACAATCCCATAATGCAATGGGACAAAAGCTGTTCAATTTCATTAACTGCAAAGTCATCAATGTGACGGCCACACTGAACACACTCGCACTTTAAGACGGATCGGTATCGGTGTGTGTGTGAGTGTGTGTGTGTGTGTGTGTGTTAAACAGCAGATGCTAAACAGCTGCCGCTGTGCAAAGCTTGTGGGCATGACAAACACGAGCACATGTGTGAACGCTGCCCTCAGACTGTCTGTATCCTCGCTAGAACGTCAGCCGTCCATTTCCTGATGAGCAGCTTCCACTATTCCACTCAAAAATATTTTTATCTCTCTCTAAAATCAAAAAACAGACTTTTAGAGATCATTAAAGTGAATGTGGACAAAAACTTTGGATTGCAACTCAATCTAAAGCATTAGTCTCAAACTCAATCCTGGAGGGCCGCAGATCTGCACAGTTTAGCTCCAACCCTAATCAAACACACCTGATTCAGAAGCGAAACTGTGCAGATCTGCGGCCCTCCAGGATTGAGTTTGAGACCAAGATCTAAAGCTATATTTCACTATATAAACATTTTCAAAGTGAATCAAAAACTAAAACAAGTACTTAATCTTCTGAACTAAACTCAAGCGCAAACCGGTCACAAATCCAAAGATTTAAAATAAAATAAATGGGCATTTTATACATTTAATTTTTTTTTTTTTTTTTTATTTGACCATAATCAGTGTTTATTTTGATCCTGAATGAATGGTTATGGTTTGGACTGAAAGTGGTTCTGCTGATTAGATATGATTACTACACAAACGTGCAGTAACTCAGATATTATTTATTAAATACTGGGAATGAAAAATAAAATATGCTCATCCCTATATGGTTGTGCTGCGTGGTTTCTTTAGAACCACACTAGATATATTGAGATCGATAGATACTTGAGCATTTACATCGGACAGTTTACACAGATTTTCTTTTTTTCAAGTTAAAATCTCAGACTTGACTTCAACGTTTTAGCCTGAAACTTCTAGACATCCTCCTTAAAACTCTTCTTTATTTAAATTCCATGTTGTTATAAAAAGCTAAAATACGTAGATACTTGCAGAGTCAGTCTGACCCTCTTCATCAGGATGTGCACGTAAGCTACTTAACGGTAAACATGTTATTTGTAAGTACACTCATCCTCAAGAGTGCTTCCAGAGACGCCTGACCTCACTTTCACAGGCTACGAGAGCCAAGATGACATGGAAATCTGCTGGAAATAGCGGACATCTTTGGACTGTTTGACTTACTGAACAATGAAAATGAGTGGATTATGAACTAGGACATTGGTCATTGGTGATTTAATGATTTTTGACCAATTGGGGGACATTTTAGGGCCATTTACAGAAGTCTGTCTCTGTCTGACAGATGCAGTTTGTGTTTTTATTAGACGAAGCTTCCCCGGTGTACAGCAGACAGACTCACTCCCTCAGCTGACGCCTACACAGACGATCCCTCACCGAACGGGAACCTCGAGCGCTTCAGATGCTCTAAACGGGCAGGATCCTGAATTTAGCACACCGTTTCTGAGTTCAACACAACATTTAATCAGATTGAACTTTATCCTCCACACTGGGCGGCTCTTTTTCTCATCATCTCCGTGGGTTTATCAGGAGGTTTGGGAAGCTCTTGACTCTTTCTCTCGCTCATGATGGTTCCTGATTCTTCCTGTCATTTTCCCATCCGCTCCGGAACCGCGCAGCACTAATTAAAGCCTGAAGCTGCAAACGAGCCGACAAGATTTTACCACCACAGCAAAACCTACAGACGTGCTCAAATAAAACGGCATCGCACACGTGACCACGCGCTGAACACATGTGAACTCACAGACATCACACACCGAGCGCTCGTCATTTCAGTCAAATTACCATACATGCAAATGAGGCGATTCGCACAACATGCAAATAACAACCTGCTTGGCAGCCAAATGCAAATACCGATCTAACAATCATCTTCATAACACACCGAACTAATTAAACAGCACAATCACAACAGCAGAAGCAGGGCGATACACAATGACCAGATAAAAGAGCACGCCACTGATCATGTGACATGTTTAACATCCTCTCTGAGCTTGTACTGTACTTCACATCTTTAAAGAATATTCCTGAAAACTGTACTTGCAGATCAAATGTGTCCCTGCAGCACAAAAGCAGTCATGAGTAGCACAGGTATATATTTGTAGCAATAGCCAATAATGCATTATATGGATCAGAATTAGTAATTTTTCTTTTATGCCATAAAGTATTAAGATCATGTTGCATGAAGATATTTCGTAAATGTCCTACCGTAAATATATCCAAACTTCATTATTGATTAGTAATATGTATTGCTTAGAACTACATTTGGACAACTTTAAAGGAGATTTTCTCAGTATTTTGATTTTGAGAAACCCTTATGACTGGGTTTGTGCTCCAGGGTCACATATAATATTAATGGAACAAAACACAACTTAAGTGGCTGTGAAACACGCTTAAGCACACTTTTAAAAAGTGACCGTTGTAATAATGGCAAATTAACATTTTATTTTTAAATCAATAAAATAAATTATTGAATTATTATTTTATTAAATAATTTTATTCTGTTGTGGTGTTTTACTGTACACTTATTCTGATCTGTTGACTAAGACAGTAAAGCACATGTAAAGCACTTCATTATCATTTTAACTGTAGTGTGATATTCAATATTACATTTAACATGTTTTAAATGTACTAAATTGCAACGTCATCTTTACAAATGTTTAGTTACAAATATATTTAAATGCATTACGTACACATTACAAAAGAAATGAAAGTATATTTGAGTTGATTGTAAATGCAATTTAGCAGTACATTAACCATATTTTAAAGACAAGAGAAACACTTATGAAATTACATATAGCTGTGTACTTAAGTTCTACTTAAGTGGGTCAAAAACACTTTAAAGTTCAGCTTAATTCATATTTAATATAACACAATTAATATGCAATTGTCCAAAAACATTACATTCAGTTCACACTTAAGTTTATTTGTTTATAGTCTATTATTTCTGCCCTAAGTATGCTCAAGAGCACTTTTTTCCACACAGGTGACCTGTGCATGTTGCTGGTCTGAGTATCAGCACGTCTCCCCTCTTATGAAATTGGTAAATAATAATAAATATAAACACTAATTGAAGGGTCTTCAAATGTTTAGCCGTGGTTTATTGTGTGTGGCGCTGTGGTGTGTGTTCGTCTAGTCCTGTAATGCACATTGGTACTCGTTATTTTCTTTTGTTTAGTTTTGGTTTGGGATTTTCAGTATATTTTTTTCAGATTTTTTGCACCTTGACTGTAAAACGTTTAGGTTTGACAGGATCATCAGGCCGCAGACTCTGGAGATTCAGCGTCAGGACCAGCTGTGTTGGGTTCAGATGATCAAACGCACACATGGTTTCTGAGGTGTTTGAGTCAGACGGTGCAGACAGACAGAGTTAAAGGTGAGACTTACACTCGGCGCTGGTGAGCAGGACGCAGGCGGTGAGCAGCAGGAGACAGTGTCGGATGGACGGGAACGCTACACGGACGCTTGGCACAGGCATGATGTTACGACTCACCCGCGGAGTGTGCCAGCTCACAACGCTCCTGCAACGCTCTCACAACCTGCAGAGACACACAGGAGCAGTCAGTCCACAGAACACAGAGTAATCATCAGTGCAAGGCTTGGCATTTTAAAGCACAACACGACCGGCAAAACCAATGCGTTTCCATGCACTGCTCAGCTTTGACGTCTGATTTTGCTCCATATAACAGGTCTTCTTTCACACTAGTGGCAAGAAATAAACCAGAACACACATTCAACATTATCCATTTTTCGTTTATGCCAAAAATCATTAGGATATTAAGTACAGATCATGTTCCATGAAGAAGATATTTCGTAAATGTCCTACAGTAAATATATCAAAACTTCATTTTTGATTAGTAATATGCATTGCTAAGAACTTCATTTGAACAACTTTAAAGGCGATTTTCTCAATATTTAGATTTTTTTGCACCCTCAGATTCCAGATTTTCAAATAGTTGTACATTTCCTACCGTGAATATATCAAAACTTATTTTTTTATAAAATAGTTGTATCTCAGCCAAATATTGTCCTATCCTAACAAACCATACATCAATGGAAAGATCATTTATTCAGCTTTCAGATGATGTATAAATGTGAATAAATGAAAAAAGACCCTTGTGACTGGTTTTGTGCTCCAATGTCACATTTATTGCACTTTATCCACAGATATGAGTCCATAGATTATAGTTTCAATGCATGTACTTACATACTTTGTTTCTCCACTTACAGTACATACACCAAAACATACAGTTGTATTGCTCTCTATATTCTGAAGGTTCTTACTGAGGGGTTTGTTCATATATCACTCACAAATGAATAACAGGACATTTTATTCCTAAAAACAAGGCGAAAGTGTATATTTTTTCAGTATTTTATGATTTATGGAGGGATACAGAGAGAAATACAGAATCCCTCTGGAAAAACCTTCAACTCAAAATCAAACACCAATGCTGAACCTGCTTTTGTCCAATCATCAGAAAAGTTTAAACAAATTGATGCACAATTTGCATCTTTAAATGTACAATTTTAGAAAACTTGTAATGCAGTGCAATGTCCTAACGTACTGTGAAGATCAGCTGGGGAAGCGTGGTGAAATCTATTACAGGCTGTTCAGCCGCTTACACAGAATCTTTCCTCGTCACACAGTTTCTGAGAGCTGTCACTCAAACAGCAGAAGCACACACCAAATCTGCAAAACCAGACACTAATTCTCAGACTTTGACTCGGTTTTCAATTTCATAAAACACTTTTTGCAAAACACAACACACAGTTATCTATGAAACACACACATCTAACAGGAATGAATATTATGGCGAAGGTGTTTGCAAATGTTTGCTTTTGAGATATTTTGAACGCAGTGCTTCATTTTGCAAGAGATGTGAGGCATTTTGCATTTTGTGTGCAATTCTTGGATGTGTGTAAAGTTTACAAAAAAGATGCAATGTTTTGAAAATGTGTGTAAGCAGCTGAAAAAAAAAAACCTGTAGTTGCCTTTTTTTTGTTACCCTGTTCATTGTAGTATTTTGCCTTAATTCGTTTTTGACTTGGAAATCAATAAGTGCTGAGCGCTGTGTTAAACACACACAGTTCATCACAAGCTCACCATTCAAATGAGTAAATTCACAAGCTAATAAGGAGCTAAATGCATCTTGTTAACTATCAGAAGATGTTTGCCATCAGCTTCTTGAAATGCAAGTAAAACGCTCTCGTTGAGATGAAGCAGTGAAACCTCTTCATTATTACTGCGGAGCAAACGCCGGCCGGACTCTTGCTCACGAGCGGAAGTCAGAGTTGGCTCGCGCTCGTCGCCCGCTGACCGATGCCACACACTTGCTATTTCCGTTCACGATAGCATCTCTGGCTCCGGCCGGGCCTTTATGAGCTCATTTCGACTGCAAACGCACGCATTCAGCAGCGAGACGCCCGTGTAATATTTGTGTGATTAATTAACAGTTCAGATATCAGCCTCATCTCGTGGCTTTTGTTGGGAGAGTGAGACGGACGGAGAGACAGACACATCCATTATGTGTGTTTTGTATCTGTTCCCGATGAGCCGGTTCTTTGTTGAATACGGATTTCCATCACACTCGCACGCGGAGCAAGCGCTCTCTGGAAATCTGACAGATAAGTAATACCGCATGTCGCCCACGTTGGCAGGCGATTTGTAAATAAAGGAGAAAATGGCCGTGTTTTTTCTCCTCTTGTTACTCATCTGTCTGACATTGATCCAGAGAGAGAGAGACGGACTCGCCTGGAAATCACATCAATTCATTCACACGCCAAAGCAGGAGGAGGAAAAGTCTCAGCACACGTCTCTGGTGAACCCCGGAGTCGTTTGTGCTCCTCATTAACATTTATGCAAATCATCAATATCAGCTGCGGGCTTTGACTGTGTTAATGTGTCCGACATCTCCTCGCTCTATTAGCAAACAAACGCATTTTAATAACGGATGATGCATTAGCTTTATTTCCTCTTTTCTTCATGCTAAGATTCATATTTCTACAAGTGAACACACACTTGATCATCTGATTCGAATTATTGTGGTGTTGCTCTGACCTCTGAATGAAACACATCTGTAAAAAACCTCCAACAGTCCAGAATAAGCTGGAAATGACGCAATGCAGTCTATTAAAATGTGTTTAAGAGAAACGTGTCACGTGGAGGACATTAGAAACACACACACACACACAGTGTCTCGTTTCTTCCTCAGTGAGAAAACATCTGACAACGTGACAATCTGACAAGAGAACAGCATCCAGAGGTCAGAGGTCACCGTATGGCCATCAACGTCTGACTGACCTGATTAACAGTGACCGAGACACGCTTTAATTCAACCCTGTGTGTGTGTGTGTGTGTATGTGTGTGTGTGTGTGTGTGTGTGTGTGTATGTGTGTGTGTGTATGTGTGTGTGTTGGCATCTTCTGCAAGTGTTTGATATTTTCATTTCAAACATTTCTCATGTAATGATCTGAGCTGCTCTCTAAATTTGCTTTACTGCTCTATCCTTGTGAAAAAAGTACACTATTTTTTTCATAAAAATAGTATTTATTAGAAAATCATGGGTTATAAAAGAATATGCTTGTGTGTGAACTGAATGTAATGTTTTAGACAACTAATTAGACATTAATCGCAGTTGAATTACAATGAAAATGTATTATAATTAAAATTTATATTAAATGCAATTCGCTGAACTTTAGAGTATTTTGACCCACTTAAGTAGGACTTAAGCACATCTTTATATGTAATTTCATATGCTTCTATTTTCCTTGAAATATAGTTAAAGTACTGCTGAATGTACTGATGAGAATTTATGATCAACTAAAATATACTTTAATGTCATTTCTATCGAAACCTGTATGCCATGTATTTCAACACATTTGTAAATTTAGTGCATTTAAAATTGGTTAACTTTGAATGTAATATTGAATCACACACTACAGTTAAAATAAATTATTTACATGAGCTTTAGTCAACATCAAAATAAGTGTATTTTAAAACACGAGAAAAGATTATTAAAACAATTATTTAAAATGTACTTTAAAGCAAATCTTATTACAAAAGTCTCTTTTTAAGTGTACTTAAGTGTGTTTAGAAACAGTCATGAAAGTGTCTCTCTTTAAGTCACTTAAGTTATTTCACCAATATTATATATTTAAAACACCTTTGTTTAAAAAAAGATTCAGTACAATGAAGGGCACTTCACAAGCTATAGTCTTACGGTTTGTGATTTCATATTTATAGAAGTTAACACCTAAATGAAACATAAATGGGGAAAAAAAGAGTTATGAAAGAGCAAAGTCTGAGCAAACAGCTAAAATAAATCTCTCTCACACACACACACACACACACACACTCTGTATGGTCGTGTCATGCTATCATGTAATTGTCGCGTGACCTTCACTCGATCTCTGGGCGCGCGGCGCTTCATCAAACGGATCCGGTCTCTTCGGACGCTCTGAAACTCTTCTTCTGCTGTTGGTTTGAAGTAAAGCTCGCGGTGTTCATGCTACGCTCAAAAGCCACCCGTAATTAAAATGCCAAGTGTCTGCTATTATCTAAATGCTAATTATGTGTGATAGAGTCGCGGCTAAATGACATAAGAGAGAACAGCAGGCGTGTACGCGGGGACTGTTAGCAGAAGAGATCTGTGCTGCGACTCAAAGGTCAGGGTTTCAAACCTCATCTCTACAGCAGAGGACAAAAAAAATAAAAAATCTAAAATAAAATTCTTGGAAGCTAATGACACTTAATAAAGCTACTCTCAGATCATTAGGAGTGGACAGAACACTTTTTTTAGATGGATGCAATCTAAATAAATTTTCAAACAACAGAAACTATTTTTACTTGCAAATTGGTTGTACATTTCACTATTAATTACAAAGAAATGGCAAGTAACATTGAATTAAATGTGCAATTTAGATTTAGATTAACTGATATATGATGTTCTTGTAAAACAGACTTTTGTATTATTTTGTAAATAAATTCTAATTTAAACAGGAATGAGAGAGAAATTAAACAGTTATAAATGAAGCTGTAAATAAAGCAGTGTATATCTGAGCATATGTTTGTACACAAGCATTAAGTTCCTCTAAGCTTCATGGTTTTAAAATCACTTTAAACAGTGTTATAATGTCACTTTTACATCCAAAACACTATTAAAAGTTCCCTTCAGCTGGTTTCTACAGAGCCGTTTTGGCTTTTATCTGTTAAATAAATAGTAAATGAATTGCATAGTTGAAGCGCTGATGTCATTCTTAATGAATAAATTCATATTTTTGTAATAATTGAATGTATAAATTACAACATTAGCAGAGAAAGAATAAGTGCCATATTCAGACAAAGAAATACAGACAACAGACAGCAGCATGGAGTTATTAGAGATTAAGGATGTCTACGAAGCATATGCATGCAATGGAATTAATGTTAAACATTCAGTATTAACGCCTGTATAGCTGATGTGCGCGAGCTAAGCTAAGCAAAGCACGCTGAGTGGATTGAGCGCGCGGCGGCGCAGATGCACGAGCTCGTCGAGTGAATATCACTGGATAGTTTGTAGTTCGGTCGGATATGTCAAAAACAAGAAAGTAAAACAATACACGAGTTACATACCGGTAGGGAGGGAGAGAGAGAGAGCGTGCGCGCACTTCTGTTGTGTGATCTTTATTGATGTTCGCTCACTTGGCACGCGCATCATTTGGCTTAAAACTAAATCGTAAATAAGACAATTTATAGGGGTATTCACTATAAACCAGCATTTATTTTCAACCTTAAGCATACACGACATTCTGGCGAAAGTGAAACTAACAGCTTATGTTCTGTACTTGTCCCTGTCATTCTGCAGCAGTACAAATGCGTGCGCACATTGCATGCGTTTTGCTTGCTTCATGAGTGATTATGCATTATATGAGTGGCTTGGAATATAAATTGCAGCACGTTTCAGATGAAAAAGCACAACTTATATTTCTGAAAATATCACAGTTAGGAGATTTATAACGAGTGGTTCCCTGCATTATTACAGCAAAACGCGTAATTACAGTACTGAGCCGCTGCAATGGAGCCGCTCTAATGATATTAAAGATGATGTACCATACAGCAAAACAATGAACAGTGAAACTAACAAAAACTTGTAAAATACATTTTAATGGCCATAATTAAGTGTGAAAATAACCGAAGATATTATACAGTCAAATCAGAATAAAGTAAACTGTGACATATTATAACCAAAAATTCTTCATACAGTGGACTACCAGTAAAATTGATACAACTTTGGGACAAAAAATTATTCAGATCGAGTCTGGGAAAAAAACTGAAGTTGAGGTTTGCATGAAGCTGGTTTACAGCATGGCCAGGAGACTACAGGCTGTCATTAAGACTAAGGGTGGCCCGACAGAGTACTGATAGTGTGTAAATATTGTCATACTAACAGCTGTCTGAATCATTTTTGGTTGATTGTAATCCATTATGTACCTTTCTATCAAAGTTATCTGACATTATCAAGCTGAATTTGTTCAGACACAGTTTTACTCTGAGTTCTTGTCATATTTTATTACCATTTTCTAAACTATAGCGAATAAACCGTGATAATGTGAGAAATTTTAAAAGTGTTTGAATAAATTTTGGTTTGACTATTTATTTGATAAATGAAGTTAACCAATTAACATTATACATACTCTTTTGGTTCCTGTACCCAATATTTAAAAAATTTACAAATGCAATGAAAATATCAGTATCGGCAAGTACCAAAAATAAAAGTATCGGTATCAGGCGGGTATCGGGGCATCCCTTATATATATATATTTATTTTTGGTACTTGCCGATACTGATATTTTCATTGCATTTGTAAATTTTTTAAATATTGGGTACAGGAACCAAAAGAGTATGTATAATGTTAATTGGTTAACTTCATTTATCAAATAAATAGTCAAACCAAAATTTATGTATATATATACACATTACACATATAAAATACACATATAAAACATTGTCGTTGAGTGGCATTCAGCTCAGCTGCAGGTGGTGAAGCGTGTGGTCATTTCACAGTCAAAGCAGAAACATGCTTATTTGTGTACATACACCCCACCAGGAACACAGGTGCACGCACACACACACACACACACACCACAGCAGTGCTAACATTTTACTTCGTCCTCATTCTGGAGCTCCAGCTCGTTGCTGCTTGCAAAGCGTTTTATTACAAGCCAAACGACGAGTCGAGTGTGAGACACAGAGCTTGAGATTTGTGTTTGTCAGATTGTCTTTTAGCATCAGGATTATTTGTAGGAGGAAGGAAACGTCGAGCTGAAACTTTTGATTCAGTAGCAGTGGAGCAGCACTACGTCTTCCCTGTCAGCGCGTGAACACGCCAAATTAATGAGCTGCGTTTTGTTTGGAAATGCTCTGTACGCTGTATGATATATTGCCTTTCTCGTTCTCTTTTGTCTCGGCCAGAAAAGCCTTTGTTGCAGCTTCTGTTGGGCTTCGAGTGTTTCTGAGCAAACGAGTCTCTGAGACACATGCAAATCTCTGCTCCGCTCTGACCTGCTTCACTCCACAGACGCTCGCTGCGCTCAGCTGCGTGTTTGGGCCGGTTTCTGTGACGTCAGAGACAAACTGGAAACATTTAGTGAGGAGAAACCAGCCGCTCATTCTGGATGTGTTATTCTCTCGTCTGCTCCGTATTATTTTTGGAGAGAAAGCATCCACAGACCGCAGACTGGTGAATAAACTGACCTCATTTAGCCTCATCTGTGTGTGTGTTTCTGTCTCGCACACACACACACACACACACACACACACACACACTGCTGATAGAGTTTCTGCAGTCTGTACTCCAGTAAATGAGCGCTCGTGCACTGAATAACCCGATGTCCGGCTGTGTCTGTCAGAACGTCAGATCCCACAATGCAATGCGCTCAATCTCACATTTCCACTTTGATGATGAATGAAGGCACTATATGTCAATATTTTATTCATTATCAGAGCTGACTGACACAACTTCAGACGTTTACAAGGATCTGAACTAAAACTGTAAAACAAGCAAACAATATGAACTAGGCGTGTAACGGCGCACAAGCATGACGGACGGTACGGTTTCAGTACAGCAGGGCAAAACAATTCAACTTGATATTTTGTTTTTTAATTCAATAGTGGTTTACTGAACAAATTGCTCTTTATTTATATAAATTCAATTTAGTGTTGTCAAACAATTAAATCGCATACAAATTAAAAGTTTGTGTTTACATAATATATGTGTGCATACTGTGTATACAGTATTAATTATGCATATATCAGCACACGCACATGTATATATTTTAAAAATATTTAATTGTATTCACATGCATGTGTATTCATATAATGTATATTTATAAACAATATTTAATATAAGCATAAAATTTTTCTTAAATATATGCATGCATGCGTGCGTGCGCGTGTGTGTGTGTGTGTGTGTGTGTGTGTATTGATACACATATACTATGTAAACAAAGCTTTTATTTTTTTATTTATTATTTATTCATTTATTTAGTCATTTAGCAGATGCTTTTATCCAAAGCGACTTACAAATGAGGACATAAGAAGCAATCAAAACCAACAAAAGAGCAACAACGTGCAAGTGCTATTACAAGTCTCGGTTAGCCTAACGCAGTACAGATAATTATTATTATTGTTATTGTTATTTTTTTAATAAAAAGACATAGATAAAATAAAATTAGAATAGATAGTGCTACACTGTAAAAAAAAATCTGTCAAATTCACGGTAAAATACTGGCAGCTGTGGTTGCCAGAATTCTACCGTATAAAATACAGTAGCAACGTTTTAGGTTTTACGGTTTTAACTTAAATTTACAGTTAAATACCGTAATTTCTTTAACTGATATAATCTTAATATACCAACCTATTAAAGTACTGAAATCTGTTTTGTTCCTTTGAAATACACTGATAACCACCAAATGCAGGTGATGATGAGAAAGTCACATGATGAGCCAAAGCCCATCACAAGCAACTTTAAAACAATAGCATTTACAGAAGGTGCAGATGCAGTGTCATTCACACAAGCACTAAACACCATCATGGTGAGACTCCTTAAAATGAAATATGCTATAAACATTAATTTAACAACATTAGATGTAACATACAACCCTAATAAACATAACTGATAAGAAAAAACTAAGAAGAAACATAGTTATTTCAAAGAAAAAACGTCAAATTCAAACAGAATTTGAAATGGAACGCAGGGAATTCTGGGAACATCAGTTTACGGTTTTTCAGGAAGTTTCCGTTAACCATGTAACAGGTTTTTACCGTAGCATTTTCACAGTTTTTTACCGTTAAATCACGATCATTTTTTACAGTGTAGAGTTAGAGGGTCAAGTAAAGATGGAAGAGATGAGTTTTTAGCCGTTTCTTGAAGATGGGTAAGGATTCGGCTGCTCGGATCGAGTTGGGCAGGTCATTACAGACACAGATCAAGCTCTTTGTCTGTAATCATTCTGTGGTCATGTGTTCTGTGTTTTACACACACACATATTTACTGGTACTTCATTGTATGTGCGTGTGCATGAGTGTGTTGTTCCACAGTGATGCCTATTTAGGTCACAGACCTCACACACTAATGCTAAGTGTGTGTATGTGTGTGTGTGTGTGTCTCTGTGAGTGAGTGAGGGAGTGTGTGTGTGTGTGTGTGAGAGAGTGATTGATCATTCATGTGCACTTGAGCCACTCATCTATTTATGTAGTCCTGCTGATAACACACACACACACACACTCACACACACACACCCCATCTCATCTATTTAAGGGTCTTCACGCAGGTTTCCAATGTAATTGCTACATTTAAGTTTACAGTCTGAATTCTAAAGACACACAAAGACATCATCATGTCTGTAAACATACAGCAAAACCAGTCAGGATTCATAAATAAATCACTGATGAATCGTTCACTGAATCAGTCAGCGGTCAGAGTGATGAATAAACTCAAACCCAGCTACAGACCAATAACTGAACTCTGACACAATCTCACAGAGAAACATGGAACGTGAAATAATTAGATGGAAATGATTCAACAGAATTATATGTGAACGTGTTTCATTGTTTTGTTATAATGTAACAAATACGAAAACAGAACTGTATCCTTAAAAAATAATGGCAACACAAATGGTCCTAAGCTGATGCTTTATCATATTTACATCACCTTCGAAGATCCGATCCCACATTAACACACACATTTTCCTTTAAAATATGACCTTGTGCACGTCTGTCTGTCTGTGTCTGTGTCTGTGTGTGTGTCTGTGTGTGTGTGTGTGTCTATTTATGGCTTGAGTTCAAGTATCAGTGTCACAAAAACATCTGAAACACTTCCAGTGACAACACAATCACACACACACAAGTTGTATCTACCAGACTTGATCTGAACATGATTCTCGGTGCTTTATTTGCTAGTTTTCATCCAGAATAAGCAGGATAACCCCATCAAACGACTCCACTCCTCTAACAGTGAAAATACAGTGAACCAAAAATAGTTCAGCGGCGAGAGACCGTGTGAAAGCACAGAGACACAGAGGACTGCGCGGGGTTTGGCCCTCTGATATAAATCTGTGTTAAACTGATCAAAAGCACCAGTAAAACATTTATGACGCAACACAATGTTTCTGTTTCAAATAAATGCTGTTCTTCTGAACTTTCTATTCATCTGTGAATCCTGAAAAATAAAATGTCAGTTTCCACAAAAATATTGAGCAGCACAACTGTGTTCAACATTGATAATAATCAGAAATGTTTGTTGAGCAGTAAATCAGTATATTATTATGATTTCTGAAGATCATGTGACACTGAAGACTGGAGTAATGATGCTGAAAATACAGCTGCAGATCACAGAAATACATTACAGTTTAACACATATTCACATAGAAAACAGCTGTTTTAAACTGTAATAATTTCAATTTTTTGATCACATAAAAGCAGCTTTGATCAAATAAATGCAAACTCCTTTAAAAACAGTACTGTTTTCCCCAAACGTCTGAACTCTAGCAGACTAGAAACTCTTCATCAGTGTCAAACTCCAGCTTCATGGAAAACAAAACCAGACTAGAGTCCAAAATAAAGTGCTGCTGGAGTCTGTGGACTCTCCAGCTGAATTTGCATAAACCATGAATGACAGAGTGAGATCACATGATCACTGGCACACGCCCAGCAGCCAATCAGATGCCAGGGTCTTTTCCACCCTGATTTCCGCTGGCAACAGCAATGTGAAGCATGTGGGAAATATTGAGTAGCCATGAAAACACACACACTCACACACGTACGCGCACACATTTGTTTTTGTGGGGATATTCCATAGGTGTAATGGTTTTTATACTGTACAAACTGTATTTTCTATCGCCCTACACCAACCCTACACCTAAATTTAGCCCTCAAAGGAGACTGTGCATTTTTACTTTCTCAAAAAAACTGATTTAAGCGTTTTGCAATATGGGGACATGGGGAAATGTCCTCATAAATCACCTTGTAATACCCATGTCATTATACAAATTTGTGTCCTCTTGTCACAAACACACACAAAATTACAGGCGGTCAAAGAAAAGTCCTGCGGAGCTGCACAGCGTGAGATGAAGAGAAGAACACTGAAGATCTCAAGCTCGTCCATGGTTTGTTCAGTATTGATCCGGTCTGGGTCATGAGCTCACATTCACTGCAGAAAGAGTCCTGTGGCTCTGTGGACTCCAGCCCAGACCGGCTTTGACTTCCTCTGAAAGATGGACAGCTATTTTCCCATCAAAACCCTCCAATCTCCCGCCAGCAGTCGGCTCAGGGCCCTATGCAGTCCATCTCATTGTTTTTTCAAAATTCTATTTTATTATTTTATTTTGCCAATTAATCAATTTTAATTGTTTTTTGTTTTGTTTTGTTTTTTAATTAAATACACTTTTTCTTCTCTCTCAAATTTCCTCGATTTATTGATTTACTTACTTGCCCCATTTTAAGTTTTCTGGACTCTGTTTTAACGATTAAATGAAAATGTAATAATTCAAAAGCAAGTCTAATTAATTCATATCATGAAACTTGTATGGTTTATCTATACTCTGAGCAAACGTGAACGCAAGAGGACAAACAGAGACTGAACACTTAGAGATGAGCGAGGGAAACTCCCAGGGCAGTCTGGGATATGATGCCTCAGGGGATTGTGGGAAATGCTCTCTTGGTACTCAACACAAGAGTCTCGATGCAGCGCTCTGTGTGTGTGTGCGTTCCTCATATGGCAATCTGCTGTTGTGTCACTCTAATGTTGGTGTCAGTGCACCATCCAGATGGACGAGAGAGAGAGAGAAAGAGAGAGAGAGAGAGAGAGCGAGAGAGAGAGAGAGAGAGCGAGAGAGAGAGAGAGAGAGAGCGAGAGAAAGAGAGAGAGCGAGAGAGAGAGAGAGCGAGAGAGAGAGAGAGAGAGAGAGAGAGAGAGAGAGAGAGAGCGAGAGAAAGAGAGAGAGAGAGAGAGAGAGAGAGAGAGAGAGAGAGAGAGCGAGAGAAAGAGAGAGAGAGAGAGAGAGAGAGAGAGAGAGAGAGAGAGAGAGAGAGAGAGAGAGAGAGAGAGAGAGAGAGAGAGAGAGAGAGTCTCACCCATTGGTTTTCAGAGGAAGCTCATCATGAGTCAAAGCCATTTTTTCTAAATATTACTGTTGAAATCATTCTGCATAAGGATTTAAACAACATTACTTGCATAACTATTAAATATATTGATGTGTTCTCCAGTGAAACAGAAGTGCACTTAAATGTAGTGAATGTTCGATTGTAGTGTACTTCAAATCTTACAAATCTTATTTAATCAAAAAACCTTGTACATAATATATAAATGAAATAAAAGGCCACTTAATTGATGTAAAAAGAGACTTCCATGATTGTGTTTCTAAACACACTTAAGTACACTTTTTTAAAAAGTTTAACTTGAAGCACATTATTAAATCATCATTTAATAATCTTTTGTTGTGTTTAAAGTAAATTTCAAAAATTCAGTTCACACTTAACCGGTTAACCTTCACCCCCATTGTGGGCCTCACAGGTGAAAATAACCTACCTAAATTAAAATGGTAACAGTTCCTGACAAAGTGTGCTAGACAAACAAATTAGGTATCTTTGGAAAGAAGACACTCTGGGCTTTACTATCCATCATCCAGAGTTGATAATGCTCCAAAAGATAAAAAGTTATAGACACTGACGTGCCTTGAAAAATATTTTTCCACACTGAATGTTTTTTTATTTCATATACAAATACATGAAATAACTCCTGGAGCAGTCCACGTAATGGGTTGAAAGCCACGTGTCTCATGAATTTATATTTCAAATTTGAAGAAGATACCATGAAAAATGAGATTCCTGCAATATTTTTTCTGAAACTATTTATACTCCCACACCCCCCTGTTTGAGGAAAAATAACCACCAAATGGATTGCAGAATTATACAAGCTATTTTAGTCATTATACATGTTCATGACATGGTCATACGGTCAGTAATCACACGCTGATGTGCTTCCATTCAGATGATAATCATACAGATGGGCCATATAATAAATAATAGCTGATCAATGAATCACAATGATAGCCGTCATAGAGTCGGTAATAAACACGCTGATGTCCGTCCATACAGATGATAATCATGCAGACACGGCCACATTCCCCACACAATACACACACATATAAAAAAATGTAGAAGAAAAAAACAGTTTTTTATGTAAAAAGCAGATCGCTAAGTTACGCCCCGCTCAGATGACAGCTGCATCACAGCGTGCATCACTCTTTCAGGAGAGAGAGCGCCAAATTCAAATAAACTATATTCCTTTTTTTTCCGTAGACGGTCTCATTCTGTTTGTAAAACTGTATGCTACAGCACCGTGTTGTTTTTTTACCACCAAGACGCTGTTTTTGAGCGTAATTTATTCCATAACGGACGCGAACAATAACTCTCCCGAAGAAATGAAATGTAAACAAAGGAATATTCATCCTTATTACAACGTTATTGTTTCGCTGGACTAAAAGTGCTCGCTGGGATGTTGTTCTGTGGACCCTTACCTCTCTAACTAAACTGGGATTTCAGCAGTGGACGCGTTTGTGGCTCGTTATTACAATGATAAAGGTACGTACTGCTTTTTTATTCTGCATGTTTTGATGTGTACTGCTTACACAAATGTAGCAAATATATTCCTTATAAGCTTTCCATCGGAAAACAGCGATCTGTCGTCGATGCTTGAGGCTTAGACCTTCAGAATGATATATAGTTTGTCAAGATTAACGATATTCTTTCACGTTAAATTCATTCATAAACATTAAACTAGTGAGGAAAAAACACTTCTGTGCGGCGTCGCTCTGGTAAACGTTAACAGGTTAAGTAATAGACTTTAAAAGAATATGCTTATGTAATATGCATGCTAAATTGTACTTGCTTTTACAAGGGATTTCTTGAGCTCATACTGACTGAGAAACGCATCTAAAGTCATCTCTTCTCCTGATTTATACCTATGTGTTATCATCTGAATTCAGGAAGATCCAGAGTCTATGTCTGCTCCAGAATGGTCTTGATCTGAGCGTTGAGGATGAATGAAGGCGCTGTCTGTGTGTCGTGATGAATCGAGCTCTAGATGACACTTTCTGGAATGCTGCAGGATTCTGGAATATTCCCGCCGGCCGCTCCATCTGTCGGAGGAGAGACTCCACAGGAACGCGTTCCGGCCGCGGATCACAGCCCAGATCCGTCACTCAATGCACGGCTAATGAAGCTCGCTGACCCCCCGGAGGTCAAAGCCTCTCGCAGGACGCTCTCCATCGCACCAGACACACCTGCCCTCTCTCACAGGTGTCTTCTCATCTGAATCAGCTGATACCGATTATCGGTTAATCGGATTAATCTCCAGCACTGTTATTATACATCATATGAATTACAGTAATACCAGTTGCTACCTGGGTTTGTTGTCAAAAACCGCTACAGCTGAAGAAATACATTAACCACAGTCCTCAAGACAGACCCACCAATCAAAGACGATGCTGTTAGCATGGAAATCGCCAGTAAATGAGCTCAGCCACTCCCACACATCATTATGAATGACTACATATGAATATTTTGCAAAACAATTCAAAAATACTGTTTAAGGATTGCACTTGTGTAATGTAATTTGATTAAATCATCTACAAACGTTACAGATGACACACATGCAAACGTGCGCGTGCACACACACACACACACACTCCTCCTGTTGCAGAGTTTGATGTTTTGACGTGTCGTCTGGATTACAGTTCCTGTATCCTCATTCCCTCCATAATCCCACAATAATCCATCAAATAAACTGCTGGAGAGTTTACAAGAAAACCCTGTCTCTGTGTGTGTGTGTGTGTGTGTGTGCGAGATCTGCGTCATGATCCCTCGAGAGACACCAAACACTGATACTGCTCAAACCATCATGTTACGTGTGATTTTTATATACATATATATGCACACAGTGGTGTGAAAAAGTGTTGGCCCCCTTCCTGATTTTTTTTTTTTTTGCATGTTTGTCACACTTTAATGTTTCAGATCAAACAAACTTAAATATTAATCAAAGATAACACAAGTAAATACAACATGCAGTTTTTAAATGAAGGGGTTTTTTTATGAAGGGAAAACAAAATTCAAACCCACATGGCCCTGTGTGAAAAAGTGTTTGCAAAAAGCAAAAAGAACAAAGGCTCGTCTCAGTTTTGCCAGAAAACATCTTGATGATCCCCAAGACTTTTGGGAAAATACTCTGTGGACTGACGAGACAAAAGTTGAACTTTTTGGAAGGTGTGTGTCCCATTACATCTGGCGTAAAAGTAACACCGCATTTCAGAAAAAGAACATCATACCAACAGTAAAATATGGTGGTGGTAGTGTGATGGTCTGGGGCTGTTTTGCTGCTTCAGGACCTGGAAGACTTGCTGTGATAAATGGAACCATGAATTCAGCTGTCTACCAAAAAATCCTGAAGGACAATGTCCGGCCATCTGTTCGTGACCTCAAGCTGAAGCAAACTTGGGTTCTGCAGCAGGACAATGATCCAAAACACACCAGCAAATCCACCTCTGAATGGCTGAAGAAAAACAAAATGAAGACTTTGGAGTGGCCTAGTCAAAGTCCTGACCTGAATCCTATTGAGATGCTGTGGCATGACCTTAAAAAGGTGGTTCATGCTCGAAAACCCTCCAATGTGTCTGAATTACAACAATTCTGCCAAGATGAGTGGGCCAAAATCCCTCCACAGCGCTGTAACAGACTCATTGCAAGTTATCACAAACTCTTGATTACAGTTGTTGCTGCTAAGGGTGGCCCAACCAGTTATTAGGTTTAGGGGGCAAGCACTTTTACACAGGGCCATGTGGGTTTTGTTTTCCCTTCATAATAAAAAACTTCATTCAAAAACTGCATGTTGTTTACTTGTGTTATCTTTGATTAATATTTAAATTAGTTTGATGATCTGAAACACTAAAGTGTGACAAACATGCAAAAAAAAAAAACAAATCAGGAAGGGGGCCAAGACTTTTTCACACCACTGTATTTGTGTGTATATATATATATATATATATATATATATATATATATATATATATTCATATCCAAACACACATCTGACCATAAAACACAATCTTCTATTGTTTTTAGGTACAGCTAGTTATTAAATGCACCCAAACAAATCAAGTTTTGCCATGTTTAAATAAGAAAATATTATACTAATAATATAATACAACATAATATAATGTGTTTTGTGAGGTTTAGCTAATTTCTGGACACAAATTTGTTCTCAAAATACGGTTTTGTGGGTACAAACACACAACAAATCATATGCATGAGTTAAGAGAGTAGTTGTGATTATGAAACTAGTCTAATATAACGATCTTTGTGAACTTAATAGCAAAATGAAGGGAATAAAGTGATATTCAGAGTTACTTAATTGCATGCTGCCAGCAGAAACATCACAAGTCTATCACAGATATGCAGATATAATTATTAATAGATCTGTGTTGAGTAAGTGGTCATGTGTTGCTCTGTATGTGTATTACAAGGCATTATGAAAGTTAATGATGCATTAAATGGAGGTTCAGCATAAAATCCTCATTCTGTCATCATTTACTCAACTTCATGTTGTTCAAAACTCTGTAAGAAATTCCATCTAATTCAAGTTCAGTTTCTGCCCTAAAAGTTGAATTATAATCAGATTTTCTAAAATTATGTATTCTATATCACAAATTAATTTAAACAATTTCAACTTTGATGAGGTAATGAAAAAAACAAACAAACATGATTTATTGATTATGTAGTAGGTTATAGTGAAACTGGCTTTCTTTTCATGGACACAAAAGCAGATGTTCTGAAGAAGACTGGACCGTCTGACACAAACATGGAGACATTTCTCAGAATATTTTCTTCAGTGTTTGAGAGAAGAAAGTAAGTCGTGTTGTGACATGATGAGGGTAAATGATGACAGAAGGCTGATTTTGGGTGATCTGTCTCTTTAAGATGACCTCTAGAGCGCGAGACAAGAGTTAAAGAGTGATGGACTGACGGGCCACACTCAGTAAAACTACCCATATCTTTATCTGTTCTTTATGAGCACCATAAAACTCCTCTTTACTGCACTCTCTCTCTCTCACACACACACACACATTTTTCTGTCTCCCTCTCAGTGTTCTTCTGTCTGTCTCTCTCTGCTTGTCTGCTGCACAGCTCTAATCTTCTTACAGCAGCTCAGCATCCGTCGCTCATCATGAAGAGATGCAAACATGCAAACGATCAGACCGAGAATATAGTGTGTGTGTGTGTGTGTGATGTTCGTGTATGGTTTTTGTATGTGTGTGATGTTCATGCGTGCGTGTGCGTGTGTGTGTGTGTGTGTGTGTGTGTGTGTGATGTTCATGTTTGGTTTCCGTATGTGTGTGATGTTCATGCGTGTGTGAGTGTGTGTGTGTGTGATGTTCATGTATGGTTTTTGTATGTGTGTGATGTTCATGCGTGTGTGTGTGTGATGTTCGTGTATGGTTTTTGTATGTGTGTGATGTTCATGCGTGTGTGTGTGTGCGTGTGTGTGTGATGTTCGTGTATGGTTTTTGTATGTGTGTGATGTTCATGCGTGTGTGAGTGTGTGTGTGTGTGTGTGTGTGTGTGTGATGTTCATGTATGTTTTTTGTATGTGTGTGATGTTCATGCGTGTGTGTGTGTGTGTGTGTGTGTACATGTATGGTTTTTGTGTGTGTGTGATGTTCATGCGTGTGTGAGAGTGTGTGTGTGTGTGTGTGTGTGTGATGTTCATGTATGGTTTTTGTATGTGTGTGATGTTCATGCGTGTGTGTGTGTGTGTGTGTGATGTTCATGTATGGTTTTTGTATGTGTGTGATGTTCATGCATGTGTGTGTGTGTGTGTGTGTGTGTGTATGTACATGTATGCACATGATGCTTGTGTGTGTGTGTGTGTGTACATGTATGGTTTTCACACGCGTGTGTGTGTGTGTGTGTATAATGTTCACGCGTGTGCTAATAGAACTCATTCCTCATTTCACAGCGAGACGTGATTCCCATGAGAAACATAAATCACAGTCAAGCGCTCTGCGTGTGTGTGTGCTGCAGTATTTCTCTGATATCAGCGGCCGCTCGTTGACTCTGACAGCTCGGAGGTTGTGTTTACTCTGGACACGTTCAGTAGTTCACAGCTCATGAGGACCAAAGCAGCGTCTCAGTCTCGAGCATCACTGCGGTCTGCAGCACTGAAGCCGTTCGCTGCCATTGATTCCCGGCTCATTTTCATGTATTTTTCATGCATCTCAGTTAAATAACTACTCATGTATAATACATGCACGTATATAACTGCACCGTATAACTGAAGTCATTTAAGTAGAGCAGTATAACTGGCGCTGTATAAATACACTAACATAATCACGCTTGTATAACGAATGACTTCCATGTTTCTTCAGCTACAGAAGATACTGACACTAAACATTTAATATATAAACACGTTAAACATGTCCGCAATATATGAATCATTTAGTTCAGCTGTTTTTAAAAAAGCCTTTAAGACCGTCTTAAAATAAAAATTTCATCATGAAATATAAATTGTTTAAAACCATTCATACTTTCTTCTGTGATTCATTAGTTTTTGCACAAACTTTCATGATTTGTCGGTTGAGATGTGATGGAATTTGCTCATTGCTTTCTAAAGAAGTCTCTTCTGCGCACCACGCCCATTTATTTGATCAAAAATACAGTTAAATAGTAAAATATTACAGTTTAAATATCTGTTTTCTATGTGAATATGTGTTAAACTGTAATGTATTTCTGTGATCTGCAGCTGTATTTTCAGCATCATTACTCCAGTCTTCAGAGTCACATGATCTTCAGAAATCATAATAATATACTGATTTACTGCTCAACAAACACTTATTTATCTCTTATGTTTTCTTACTATTTGAAATAGACATTTTTGTAACATTATAAATGCTTTTAGTCACTTTCGATCAATTTAATGCATATTTGCTGAATAAAAGTACTGATTTTAATCTAAATGACTGCCAAATGTTGAACAGTAAATGGTTTTATCAAGTAGAAGTATTTTAAGAAAGTCTACTTTCTTAAAGTCCAGAAGTTTCTGTATACAGACTACATATGACTACATATAATAATACAGAGTAATTAACCCAGAGCTCCTCGTGCGCAGCTGTCTGTTGTTTCTTCAGTAATAGTCATTGTATTGTAACGCTAATACAGTAGTGATAACAGCTGCTCTCATCTGTCTAACGCTGGCCAGATTCCGCCAGCCGATCCAAACACACACACACACACACACAGATCGATGGAGGAAGACCATCCGTCCTTCCTGACCAATGAGGGAGGAATTGAAAAACAAACACACACACACCCCAAGCTGAAGTGCAGCAGAGAAACTGATTCTAAACAATAACATGGGCTATAAACCTGTCCAGACACATTCACTGAAGAACTACATTACCCACCATCCTCAAGACAGATCCACCAATCAGAGAAGACGCTGTTACCATGGAAATGGAAAAAGCAGCAACTGAGCTCAGCAGCCCCATCCGTTTCATGAATGACATAATTGAGTTAAAAATTACATTAAGAAACAACTCACACTACTTGCAAATTACTGTGTTTATATATGTTAAATATCTGTCATGACAAAAATCAAACACATTTTATTCCAAATCATTGAGCCTTAAAATAATGGTTTGCAAACCATTTAAGTAGAGTGAGATATATATATATATATATATATATATATATATTATATTATATGCATATGCAATCCCCTACAAATCTCTCCAATCAGTTGTTCAAGTCATCTGGTGATTTATACATTATTTTATTCTTCTTTTTTTTTTCTCAATATGGTGAAGCCCTGGTACCAATATTTGTGGTTGATTTCATCATTTATAGTGCTTCATGGGACTGTACTTCATTAAAAAATGAGAAGAAAATAATAAAAGAAAAGAGAAAGTCCACAATCCTGTCCTTTCATCTTATTGTTTCTGATTTTGATCTCTGCGTAGAGACTGAACGTGAGCATCACTGTTGCATTATTTCACTGACAAACGCGAGCGGCTGGATCTTCATTGTCCCTCTTTCTCTCCTCCGTCACACTGTGTCTCTTTCATCGGCTCTTTCCCAATAAACAAGATTTATGGGAGCCATAATCAGCCTCCATACACTCCTCTCTCCTCACGCCTTTATCTGCCGTTTCATTGAGGAGCATCAATTAGAAAGTATTAGTAATCATGGGATCATATGTGAAATAAACGCCTCGTGTTTGTATGAACAGAAGAACATCAGCTCATGGATATAATCACTACAACTTCAGAGAGGTGAAACCCACACAGCAGCTCTCATTTATCAACAACAGATGAAGAAAGACTAATTATAAATAAAATTCAAATGAAAGCAAAACAATGAACAGAAGAAAACAGTCGCTTGTATGAGTGAATTAAACTCTGAAATATGAGTAAAATACAGTTCATGTGTTTCTCTAATTTACTGAACTGTGTGTGGGGGGGGGGGGGGGGGGTGGGGGTGTGCGATATATATCATCTGCGATAATATCATAATTGTTGATTTAACGATGTGCGATTTGACAATATTGAATATTTTGCAAAAACCAAACAAAACACCAACGGAGTGCACTTATACATTAGCCTACGTGGCGATGAAGCAGGTTAAACAGTGCATGTGTGCATTTAGAGTAGAGATCGGCCGATATATCGATTTACCAATATTTTTCCCGATATTTAAGCATTTTTCCATAATCGGATATCGGTTTTGTAATATCTGATATGTAGTTTATGCAACTTGGCTCTAAGAAATATGATAAATAAGATACTCTGTCAAGCCCTGTCCCTATAAAGATATAACTTTGCCTGAAATAACACAGCCATGAATTAGCGCATGTTGGAAATAAAAGCGCTGAATTGAATTCTCTCTCTGTGGTCTATTAGTCTCGTGAAGTCGGGAGTTACGTAGATAATCCGTCAAGTCCTCTCCCAATAAAGACGTAACTTTGCATGAATTAAATACAGCCATGAATGATTGCATGTTGGAAATAAAAGCATTGAATGTAATTCTCTCTCTGTTGTCTATATGCTCATCATTAGCTTTCATATTGCAGTTCACTCAGCGGTTGATGCTCAAGAAATGCTCAGCTCGGACACCGCATGTAACTTTTAACAAGATTCACTTTTTTGAAGCACCCTAAATTGTATTAACACTTACTATATAACCATTATTTCGCTTATAAACATCTAAATTAATACAACTCTATGGAAATTCTCTGCATCGATCGCAGTTTGAGGAGCATATAGTTCTGTGTAAATGCATAGATAAACCGCGCTGTCAGCAGCATAATTTAGAGCATGCCAGATGAGAAATGCAATAAAATACAATGCTTGTTATATTCCAATATTCCAGAGAATATTATTCCGTGAATCAACATTATCCAGTGAATTATTCTTCACTCTTTATCCTATTAAACAGCTTATAAACCTACTAAAACTGCAGTTAAAGTTAAGTTGATATGACTCCTGTCCTTTATTTATTTTCTCCATTTGAAAACATTAGACATTCTACGTTTATTTTGCTTACTGCTAATATTAGTGTTGCTGCTAAAGCTTTTATAAATAAAATGTTTTTTATTGTTGTAATACGAAGATTAAATTTAACATGACGGGGCTCTAGACTGCGACCAAAATGGTAATTGTTTGCGAGTTAAAATTTGACGTGGTCGCATTTGTACGAGTGCCAGGTCTGCGCTGCTCTAAAGCGTCTGCTTCATACAGCGCGCGCTGCCAGCCGCAGCACATTATAGCAGGAGTCAGATTTCACTGATCACGTGAAGAGAGGTGCTTTCAGCGCGAGCGCGTCGTGGGTAGAGCCTGGTTTATACTCGCCGCGTCAGCACGAGCGCGAAGGAGCGCAACGGAGGGTTTTGTTTTCAAACTAAAGTAAAAGACCGCTTCTTAAACCAGAGAAGGTGAACATGTTGGTGTTCTTGTAGAAAAAACATGCAAGTCCTGTCAGCTACAGCCAGTTTAGTTTTACTTGTCTTTTTGTTTTCATTTTGAGAAGCTTGTTATCTTTGCTGTTTACCTCACGTTACGCTATGGAGGCTTTCCTTAATTTAAAAATATATATATTAATATTTATTTGCTTGCTCAGAGTTTGCTAAACATTCTGTAATATACTCGGTATATAATACAGCATATGATGTGTCCTGTGCCATGCCTCGTCTTATTCGTTTTTGTTAATAAATGTTATGTAAGCTAGTTTGTCATTGTCAACGTACTGTTTTATTGTTGTTGTGCTTTTTAATTAAGAATAACAATGAATCCATCTTTTGTTTTAGTCTTAAAAAATGAAAGGTGTATAGATATAAGCAAAACAGACAATGATCTTTTCTTGTAAAACGTGACACCAAGATCGCAAATTTGAAAGTGAAAGCGCACGAAAAAAGGAATTCCTGTTTTTTAAATCACAAATAATACAGATGAAAAATAACGAGTTGAATGTTGAACACTTTCGTTACCATATAACTATAAACTATGATAAAAGTTCATCAGCATGCATTGATTAATCAAATGTTCAAATGTGCAAAAACAAAAAACAAATTGCAACCAAATGATGTGCTCGTGCGGCCAACTGAGAAAGTTAGTCACTAAAGTGAGATCAGTGGGAAGAATGAGTCTAGAGCCCTGCATGAAAGACTGCTAATTCTCCAAACATGTTTTGTTAAGATGACTGAAAGGAGGAAAAACCAAAGTGAAGTATGGACTTACTTCCGCAGTCATTTATTTACTTTATAACAGTAAATAAATATCAGTTCTGCATATCGGTTATCAGACACATAAACATGCAATTAATTGGTATCGGTTATAAAAAAATCAATATCGGTCGAGCACTAATTTAGAGAGTGTTCTTTCACTGCATGATTCAGTCTATTAAAATGCATTAAGAATGATCACAAAATTCAAGATATGGGGGCAGAAAATTTATATATTTACGTTTCATGCCATTTTTTCTTCAAAAATAAGCACGATTACAAATGTGATATTGCTTATTGAACTGTTGTATAAAATCAATAAATTAATATTAATAGTTACGTTTTAGACACCATATTGCCTGTTTTTGCTCCATTTCGCCAACAAAAAATAATTACAAACAGCTACAGCACTGTTTTGCATCTCTGAGCAACATGACAGTGTTTTGATCCTGAATGAATCAACCGTTAAATGATTCGGTTCAATCGCAATCACTTATTAACACTTGCTGCCACCTACTGGCCGTTTTAATTTCACATTTAAAGTCTATTTTCATTTTTTAAATAATTTTAAATATCAGTATTTAATGTTTTATGTTTAAAATGTCATAAAATGATGCATTTGTAACTGGTTAAAGCACTCCATGTCCCTCTGAGCTGCATTAAACTGTGTAAATACATCTAAATGCCATTTCAGATTAAACTTCTGCGAAGAATAATTTTAATGATATTGGTCTCATTTGTTTGGTAACAGTCTAAATGTGTAAATGACTGATTAAATGTAACAATTTGACTCAAAAGATGTACACTTTGAGGAAAAAATTGCTTTATTAAAAGGTACAAATCAATTTAAATTTAAATGAAGAGATTAATTCATCACTGATGTGAACAGAATATGAAGAATATCAAAAACTGCAGCTGTCCACGGGAGTCAGATATCAGCACAATAACACACTCGGCAAAATATTGTCTGGGGAGGGGGGGTAATAATATAATATAATATATGTCGGCCCATCCTTTAGAAATGCCACTGAGAGAAACCTTGCATGAAGGAGTTAAATGTACTGGAATTGTATCTGTTAAATACACTTAAATTTAATAAAAATATAATAAAATATGTCAATACAATTGGAAAGAAAATTAATAAAAATAAACTACAAATGTAATGCAGCTCAGATGATTCATAAATATGAGTTTAATTTGTAAAGCGGTTCATTATAAAATGGATTCTAATAAGATGTTCTTTTCAATTTTGTACTTTATATATTTATTTGAATCCTGATTTTTTTTATGTCTATGGCTTCATTTAAAACAAACCTGCAGTCAGTTTCTTGTAACACTTCGATTCATTTTGTTGTTTATTTAAAGTTTACAGCCAGAAACTGTACTAATGTCTCACATTTGGTAACAAGATCACTAAAAATGCAAGTCTAAGAAAATAAAAGAGTTCATTCAGTGTTGTGTGTTCTTTCACCGATCAGTTGATACCAAACAGAAAAAGGCCTGCTATTGTGAAAGGCCTCTGAAGTGCTGGATGGCGCTGGAGGTTTGCCGGGTTAAAGGTGTGAGTCGAGCGGCTCTGGATCCGGAAGTGAGCGTGATGGTTTGGCAGATCGCATCATTCCAGGCCCATCGTTCCCAGAAGTTCTGGCACTCCGCTGGTTTTCTCAAACAAGTTGGCGCCCCATAATTGCAGGCTGCTTTTTTTCCATAGATTTCTTTCTCTCTCTCATGTGGATTTTTTTGAAACCTTGGCATTCCAGAAGATCTAGTCATGGACTTCTGAAAACATTCCTCTTCCCCCTCCGTTCTTTCACCACCGTCTGTTTTTCCATCATGTCAGGAACGTGACCGAGGGACTCGCAGCCATCGTTCCGGCCGAGTAATCTCCGGAAAATTTCCTCGGCCTCAGCCAGACTCGCTCTTCCCGCAGAGGTCAGCGAGAGTCTGTGGGAAAAACGACCGGCGGACTGGAAAAATACATCACTGTTCAGCTCCACATCTGCCTTATAATATCCGACAGCAAACGTTTCCTTGTCAACGACACACACACACACACACCCCAGCCGTTGGGGGCTCGGCCGGGTCGGGTTTCAACCAAATATGCGAGGCAGGGGCGTCGTATCTGCTGTGAGCCTCAGCCCAGTGCAAACTCATCTCCAAACAGCTAATTATTTTGTCTCGAGTCGCAAAGGTTTTTCGCCTGGTAGCTGCAGAGAGATTGGAAATCGAAGGCGTTTCCACGGCGTTAATTGTGGGATGTCGGACTGCAGTGGCAAGCACTGATTGTTTGGGCATGTGTGTATGAAACACACACACGGCACTTTGAGCTCATTTTCATCACCTCACCGACTCGCCCCTTTATCGGCTGCTTTAACCCTTTTACAGTCGCTCCTGATGACATTAACACTCAATTCATTTCCTCCGGCTCGTGTGGGGACTTCAGGGGCCCCTAGCGGACAAACACGGGCACACAGACGCAGAGAGACAGACAGACAGAGAGAGAGAGAGAGAGAGAGAGAGAGAGAGAGAGAGAGAGAGACGGGCGATCGTGTCAAATCTTATCTCAGAGTTCAGAGGTTTGAGTTTTTTTGGTCAGAACGTCCATCTAAAGTTCATCTCGTCCACGTTTATGAGACAAAACCAGAACAGACCAGGACAGAAAGGGAAGACGCAATTGTTTTCACCCGACTGATGCTTGGTTTGACATGAATGCAATGAAATAAAGTCCTGAGGAGAAGCCTCAGTCTGACAGAGTCAAAGTGCTCAAACCCTCCCGCCGAGCGATGTGTGTAATCTGACATGAGAAACAGGATGAGTATTTAATCCAGCAGCGACATCAGGCTTTAAAACTCATAGACATGCCAAAACAATCACAGAGAGCCTCATAGAGAGAGTCCCATAGTCTCTGAGCGCTTAGAAGAAGCCCAAATCACCAAACTCTGTACTTCAATGAGAAACAAACCTCTTAAACGCCTCGAGCGCGCACACACTCTTCTGTTATATACTGTCTCACACACACACACACTCACACTCACACACACACACACACACACACACTCACTCTTCTGGCGTGGTTCGTCATGTTGCAAAAGCCCCAGAATGAGTTGCGAGCGCGTGAAGCGTCTTACCTGCTCCTCATCCTCCTCGCGGTGTTGAGTTCAGATGAAGAGAGTTTATTCACATCCAGCGGTAATCCAAGCGCCGAGCGCGAGCGTGCGTGTCTCTGTCTCTCTCGTGGCGCGGAGTTTAACGCGCGTCTATAGTCTCCTGCGTGACGCGCGGCGGAGCGAGCGGTTCATCGCGCGGAGAAGAGCAGAGCGCGTGCCGAGCGGGAGGCGCGTGCGGCGAGACTGCGCGCTCGAGCTCGAGCAGCACCGGAGAGGCACGGAGCGCGGAGTGACGTCACCGCGGCGCGGCGCAAACACTCGGCGATAATCACCGGCGAATTACAGCGCACGCGTGCGTCTGATCGATTCGCGCAACGAAACGCTCCTTTTCCGCCCTCGAGCACAGACGGCAGCTGTTTTTAGGACTTTGTAAACAATTAGACAAAGTTTTGTATACAATCTCTCTCTCTCTCTCTCTCTCTCTCTCTCTCTCTCTCTCTCTCTCTCTCTCTCTCTCTCTCTCTATATATATATATATATATATACACCAAATACCGGAATACGAGTACATAAACTTTTGTGTGATACTGCAATTGTAAATAAAAAAATTAAAACATCTTATTTGTTTCGTTTATTTTCTTATTTATTTAAGGAATTTCTAGAATACTGCTTATGTATGAATGCATGTATTTACGTATTTATTTATTAGTCTGTCTGTTTGTCCTTTTAAAATGAAGTGAAATTAGTTTTTAAAAATAACACTGCTTTTATTTATTTATTATCTTAATTTAAAAAAAATCAAGTGAAAACTGTATATATTGATTGATGGATTGATTGTGGGAAGTTAAATAAATAAATGTTTGTCTCTCTGTTATAGTGCAATCTGTTTATATTGTCTTCACGCAAATGGAATGGTCTTTGTTTCACTCCAACCCAACCCCACCAAAAAAATAAGAAAGAAACAAAAAAAAATTCAATTATATCCACTATATTTCTAAAGGCTCATTTTCTATTTCATGACATGCAAACCCATTAACACATAAGAGCCAGATAATGTCAGTTCTTATGTTTCATCAATACTGATTGTAATTGAAAGCACTGGAGCGGTGTGTTGTTGCTATGGTTACCTCCTCAGGTGAGCACAGTGTCTTTTGTGGGCCATAAATGCAGGTCAGAGCCTCTCGAACCCCCAAAACTCAAGAAGATGCCGCCCTTCATAAAACTATAGGAATCAGCAACTCACCATAAATCATTCATCACAGCACAGATCATGTTTACTGTAACTGTCTACTTACAACAACAACAAACATACACAGACTGTCATTAACTAATGAAGCTCTTAATGAACTGACTCAAACAGCTCCACACAATCATCATCATCATTTAATAATGAATCTGAATTAGTAACAGCTGGACGACTGTAACAGGACAGAGGCAAATGCAAACATGCACTCGGCGAAGAGACAAAACTGCAACAGCGGTGAATGTAAGAGCCTCAGATGTGAGTGTGAGTGCATGACAGAGACAGTACCGGCGCTGGCCTGCTGGGCGCAGCAGAGTTAATGTGTGGCTTTACTGAGCAAAGCTGTTATGTGTTCTGAGAGCTGACAAGTGCTAGTCCTGACCCAGTTTAAATACCGTCAACAAAGATTCTTATCTAAGAAAAATAGTGCTAATCACTCGCTGGAGTGCTGGACAGGAGAGCTGTGTGTGTGCTGGAGCGAGCGTTTCCAATGCATCATTAAACAGACTGAAGGACTTCTCATGCCAACAGCTGAAGCTCTGCCCCGCAGGCACCGGCACACAGCGAAGGTGTTCTGCTAAAACTCGTCCAAAAACAATCTGTGCAGCCCACCGCTTCGGGACACGGCAAAACAACAGACTGTCTGTGGGAGCAGCTCGGTGGGAAGATGTGCTCTCAGCGCTCACCTGAGCTCCTGCCAGACTCGATCCACAGCCGCTGACCAAACCACACGCCCAGCTAGAAAACACGGCTTCCATTGCTGCTGGAGTCCAGCGTTTATTGTCATGTGCACAGTGAGGAAAACAAGTTTCCCTGTACAATTAAATTCTTTCTTTGCTCTCCACAGTGAATGCCATCTGTATTCGGTTGCAGATTTTACTGTGTTGGTGTTTTATTAAATAACAGAAGTTGTTTAAAGAATTGTGGCTTATCATCAGTTAGAGCCATGTGTACTCTTCATTAATCTGTAACTTTCATATATTCACAGGCTGTAACTAATATCGTTGGCTGTGAGTAATAAGTAATATAATATTACATTGTAAAGGAGTCACTAGTAATATATTACATGTTTTGAGTTACGAGCCCGAGTCACAACCTGAAGCAAGACGTTCACTGGAATCTGACGTTCAACCAATAAATTCAGTTGAAAACCTATAAAGACAAGTAGCAATGACAGAAAATATTGTGACAAGGGAGAATGCAAACATTTTCACAATTCAGTCTCCTGATATCATAATTAGTTAGTGATGGCTAAAAGTCTGATATCATGATGTTGTTTGCCTTTTTATCCAAGAAAAAGCATCTTAACATAAATAAAGCAAGATAAACGACTTCTGTAGACTATAAGACTCTATGTGAATTATCAGCATAAGTATCTGAATTACTGAAATAGTCGTGTCTGCATGGTGACCTTGTGGAAAGTCTGGAGACACACGTGACATACATACTGTGTTGATTTGGAGTCCCTGCGAAACCCTAACACAACGCTTACCTTGGCAGCCGCGAATGCAAATATTTGTGCTTTCCATGAGTCCTATTTCCCTGAGGAGGCCAAGAGTCCAGAATGACCACTTCAGCATCTTCACCTCAATTCCTCTGCTTAAATTGGTGTCATTATATCACATGCACCCTCTCATTTCAACATGACTTTTTGTTTTGAATACGCTGACTCTCGGACAAACACAGAACCACGCATAAACCTCAGGCTACGTTTACACAAGTGCCTTTTTGTTTTAAAATGCATAAATTGTGCTACCTGTCGTTTACACTACTCTGGCTTTTTACAACTTTTGAAAATGGAGATTTTTGAAAGCGCTGTAGACCCCATTATAGATTGAAAACTCTGGGGCTACGCTGCAGTGTAAACGGACCAAAATGGAGACTTTTGAAAATGATGGTGTGCCCACATTCGCTCTGAGTATGCTTGATGATCATGTAAACGATAACATCACGCTCACTGTTGTACCCATAGATATGTATAGGTAGTTTCCCCATTTGACCATTCCAAGCACGCAGATATGTCTGCAATTTAAATAATACAGTATCTACTTATACACATCTATGGTTGTACCTGCATGAATGGTCATGTGACACGTGTTTTCGGTTGTGTAGTGTAGACGGAGATCGTTTCTGAAACACAGTGAAAACGCCAGTCTAGACAAGGATCATTTTGATTTTAGAATGAAAACGATCCTCGTCTACACTGGTGCACTAGTGTAAAAAGGGCTTCAGAGGGGATGGAGTGGTGTCTTTAGGCATCTGCCGGCGGTCTTTACAGTAGAACGGCCTCGGTTTGAGAGCGTCTGCCGTCCTCTCTTCTGACTGTAATAGAATGTGGGACGTGACTGGATTTACAGTGGGAATCTGGGACTAAGCGTGTCTCCTCGGCTAATACAGCAGGCCCGTCTGATGAATGAGAGCGGGCTGGAATCTGTCAGCCGCTGATATTATCTATCAGGAACGGACTCTGTCATTCAGTGGCTCTCGGAGGTCAATAAAGGAGCCGTCTGTTGCGCTGATGGATCGAGGTGGGGCATCGATATGAAAACTTGGCTTCGAGTCCAAGGAGAGAAGCTCCGGTGTGGCACGGTTTGTTTTTATTTACTGTGATGTTTACCGAAGGTTGAGGTGTGTGCTGTTCAATCAACAGCTGAGCGGCTGGATTTCGGTGGATTTGAATCTGTGGGAATTAATTTAATCCTGAAGGGAAGAAGACGGATGGTCGTGTATTGGTGCACGAACACAAAAACCGTTCACTGGTACGACGAAGTGGACGAAACGGCACGTCGCTGGGTCAGCTTGGACGAACAGCCATAGAACTCCACAGCCTCAAGGTTGATGTGTGGCCGTGAAGTATCGGCCCTTCCGGGAGACTAATAGCTCCAGTAATGAAGCGGCGTTTGACTGTGTGATTCATTCAAACACCCAAATCTTTATTGCCGTGTTTGTAAAGGCAGGCCGTATATCAGCGGCGTCCTGCAGTAGAGCACGGCCTTGTTCTGGAGCCAAAGGCTGATGTGAATGTACTCACAAACTCTTCCACCACATCTCAACCCACGTGGATCAGTTTAAACAGGTATTATGATCCAGACACTCGGGCACCAAGGCGAGTCTCTGATTATACCCGAGGTTGATTACTTCCCATCAGCGCTGAGGAAAGCATCGCATTACTGTGTCGCTCTGAAAAAGGCAACTAATTAGTGGTGTTTTCTAAGGCAGGGATCATTATTATCATCGTTTATAGCTCAAATTGTGTGTCTTGTTGAGGAGAGGTGCACTTTTACTTCACTTTTTAAGTGATTCACCTGCTAGAAGATAAAACTCCATCAGATTTACACGACCAGTCAAACGTCTTTGAACAGTAAGATTTGTAATGTTTTTAAAGAAGTCTCTTCTGCTCACCAAGCCTGCATTTATTTGACCCATAGTACAGCAAAAACATTTTGAAATATTTTTACTATTTAAAATAACTGTGTTCTATTGAAAAAAATTAAACTGTAATGTATTTCTGTGATCTGCAGCTGTATTTTCTGCATCATTACTGCAGTCTTCAGTGTCACATGATCTTCAGAAATCATAATAATATACTGATTTACTGCTCAACAAACATTATTATTATTATTATTATTATTATTATTATTATTATTATTATTATGTTGAAAACAGCTGAGTAGAATTTTATCAGGTTTCTTTGATGAATAGAAAGTTCAGAAGAACAGCATTTATCCAAAATAGAAAGCTTTTGTAGCATTATGTGTTTGTCATCATTTTGGATCAATTTAAAGCATCCTTGCTGAATAAAAATATTAATTTCTATAACCCCAGACCCCCCCCACCCCAAAAAAAAGAAAATTAAATAAAAATACAGCCTCAAGAGGGTCATTACTCTCTGCGCGTGTGCCAGATTCATACGCTCCTCCCTCCGCAGCCTGTGACCTTATCCCAAGAATCTGACCCGAGACCAGATGCTTGACGTATTAGATCTAAACTGCATTTCCAAATCGTGACTTCAGATGGAATCAGATGGCAGGCATCAGAGTCAGATTAACCCACGTCTCCGTCTCAGGATGAGGGCGTGTTGGTGCCGGTGACGCTTGGCTTGTTGCCCTATTCGGGGAAAGCCTTCAGCGACAAGCGCGAGGCACCACCATCGGATTATTCAAGAAACTGACACCATAAACAGACAGAAATCTCACGTTTGATCCTGCTCCGTCATATCAAATGCCCTTTCCCATGATGCAGTGTGCTGTTTTACATCATAGACATGAAGCTTTACTGCAGCAGAGCAAGCAACGGACAACACTCAGTAAACTGTTTCTATCTGTTATCTATCAGCTCTTCTCTCGGTGGGCATTGTCTAACTGTGGACATAAACATCTTGTTCTAAAAGAAATAATTCTTCCCACCATATCGCAAGTGATTCATTCAGTTTGCTTTATTTTCTGATGCAAATTACAGTGGCTGAAAGAACATTTCTTTATAACAGTTAACTAATAGTTTCAACACTTTTTTATATATAAAATATAAAGTGTCAAAACTGCAGCACAATTATATATTCTGTTCACAATTGCTACTAACTTTTTTTTTAATATTGACTTTCTGACGTTTTGTAGCATACAAGTTGATGATAATTATCTAAAATTAAATTGTCAATTTGTATAGTGTTATTCCCTATTTACTCGTTTCTATTTTACAAAAGTGGCCAAAGTTGAAAAAAAAAATGATTTTGCATTCTGTGGTTCCAGATGTCCGATAAAAAGTTATAAAACAGACATTCAACGATACTGCAAAACCTGATAGAAATCAGTCTGAGCACACTGTTAATATAAACTCTGTCACTGATGGATTTAGAAAAATAATTGCTGTTTTTTTCTGAAAATGAATTATGTGACAATAACAAAAATGTTGAGGATAAATCTCGGCAGCGGCTGTGCGATTACCAGTTTCAAATAATGCACAAGGCTTCTGAGAATCAGTTTGGAGATTAATCAAACGAACCAGAATGCAAATCATCCTGGAGAGTTTATCTAATGAGTGGAAAGAGACTATTAACACTGTACAGCTAAGACATAAATGCCCTCTGACAGACTAATGCTAATTAGCAACATTGACAAAATATTAGAGTGATGCTAAATGTGACAAACTGAAAAACACGAAGGTGTTCTTCACTGCTTCTGAACTAGTTTTGCTTCTGGGCCCAGATTTTACATCACCATCACTGAACCAGAACTGAGTAACACATGTCCATAAAGTAATGATTAAACACACTTTAAACTCATTTTAGGGACCAAACAAACTGATAAGATTTTTTTCCCTATTTATCAAATGTCATTTTTTTGGCATCTGCCTAATTTGAGTAGGCCTACTAGTTTTCAACAAGAAACATCCAGTTGCAGCAAAACTTTATTATCTTAAAAGTAAAATTCATTGATGTGAATTTTGTCGACTACCCTTAAACAGGTTTGAAAACAGCAAAGGATAACTGGTTTGGAAAGCTTTCGGATTGTAAGTTGAGTTTGATATAAAAGGCTTTCAGTTCTGGTGTGTCTATTTTACTGCTCGGTTTTTCGTTATTATTGTAACTCGCTCTCTCTAGCTGTCGATGCGATTGATTGACAGTTGCCACGGTGACAGCAGCAGTCGTCGAGGAGCCGGATCACCATGCGTAACGAGAGACAGTCGTGCCCGGCCATGACAGCTTCCAGAGCCGCAATGACACCGGACGACAGACAGATGGAGAAATGCATTCTAATGCTGCAGGAGTGCTGGAGAGACTCGCTGGATGACGGTCGGGAAGCAAAGAGTCGACGGTAGCCATTCACTTCCATACACTTTTATAAATAAAGGTGCTTAAATGGTTCTTCCCAGCAATACCATAGAAGAACCATTATTGGTTCCACAAAGAACCATTCAGTCAAAGGTTCTGTAAAGAAACATCTCTTTCTTACCTTTTTATAATCTGAAGAACTGTTAAAGGTTATTTTTGGAACCATTTAGACAAAAAAGGTTCTTCTATGGAATCATGAAGCACCTTTATATATAATGGCTACAAGCAACTGTCACCAAGCTCTTCAGAATATCGTCTTTTGTGTTCAGAAGAAGAAATAAACCTATACAGGTTTGGAAATGGTAACAATTTTTCATTTTGTAATGATTTTTTAATGCCAGTGAGGATGCTGGTGATGAAGGTGAACGTGTCTGATGATGATGCTGGTGTGTGTTTCAGGGATCTGATCCATGAAGAAAGCTTACGGATCGTGGTAATGAATCGAGGTCTCAGACTCCCACGGTTCTCTCTGTCCAGCCGCGCTTTCATCCGCTCTCTTTCTCTCTGACTGATCACATGTATTGTGTCTCGTTCCTCTATTTTACAGTTGAGGGTTCTTGAAAGAGCCGCTATGTCAATCTGTCGCTTCTCGTGCACCGAAAGAAAGAGATTTTTTTATATAAATCAGCCTCCGCACCTTCATCAGTTTCACGGTGGACGTATCAGACGCCCCTCTCTGCTTTGACAAAGACTCTGTGCCGAACCCTAGTGAGCCGCCTACCTAGACAGCACTGAAACACATCACAGACAGCTTCAAGAGACCATCACGCTAAAGACTCAATCCTCTGCCCAGAGTGCACTGCAACAAACTCAGCAGGAGTAATACAAGACGGTGAATATGACAGAGAAATGTTGACGATACCAAAAAAGACTATACCTGGTCACTTCATGCGTTTTCTCTGATCAGATAGTTTTATGATTTGTTAAAACATTTCCGTTGACACTTGGACACATAAATGTGTCTTCGCAAAACAGATATAAATCCGGTCTTCAATTCCCATGCTAAATGCAAATCCAAAGGAGTTCACATCAAAGAAAGCAACAGATGAGCACTGCAGTTTATTAATTATCAGCTAAATTCAAGATCAAATACCTCCTGATGTTGTTTGAGTGATCGAATTTAAATCTGTCTCAAAAGCATTTCAGAGGGCATTTACACCTGGCCTTTTCACAATCAGATAGCTATCCGTTCAGAGAAAACGCATGAAGTGACCCTATATCCAGCTCATCTGTGCTGTGTGTTTTAGTGTGTCACAGTCAGTCTGATGACTTCATGAGTGAATACAGCGTGCAACGAAGCAGAAAACACACACACACACACACACACACACACATAACGGTTGGCTCTGTTAATTGCACTGAGAGTTATAGTCTGTATTGATGAGGTCTAATCATGGCTGTCAATGATATTTATGAGCTCAGCGTCACAAATGTGCTGGTCAGATTAAAGCCCCATTAATAACGTACATCCAGTATTAAACAGCTCATCTCACTCCAGCAGGAAGAAAGCTTACACCACAATATAATTCATTATTACGGCAACAACCCCACCACCAGCTCGTGTGTGTGTGTGTGTGTGTGAGTGTGTGTGTGTGTGTGTGTGTGTGTCTGTGTGTGCGTGTGAACTCCGGCTGGGTGAATCCCAGTAATTAAAACATAAATTGGGCCTATTGAGATGGAAGCTGAACTCACAGACCGAACACACACGACGCCCCAAACAATCACCCGATTTCTGCTCCGCAAACACACACGCTTTCAAATCAAAATCAATGAGCGTCCAAAACCAAACAATCTGATCTGAATCACAATAACATGAATGCAGAGAGTTATCAGACACACACACACACACTCACACGTGAAACCCATTACACAAACACTCAGAGACAGTGAACAGCCTGCAGGGTCAGAGGTCAGAGGTCAAAGGGACAGAGGTCAATACTGTAACTACACCAGCATCCCTCTCACTGATGTAGGCGTGTGTTTGATAAAGTGATTACAGACGTCCTGGGGTTCAGAGGTCATGAGTCAGACTAACTCTCTCTCTCGCTGTGTTAGCAGCCCAGATTCCTCACCAGCTTGTGATGCTGTGTTCATGTGTGTGACTGGAATATGATGAGTACTGTAGCCTCATATGGAGTACAACACATGACATAGAGTGTGTGTGGTGTCTAACATGAGCTGACGTAGCAGATAAATCTACTAATTATGCCTGGAGTCCCCAACACACACACACACACACACACGCACACACACGCACACACACACACACACACACGCACACACACGCACACACACACACACTCTCTCTCTCTCGCTTGACTAGATTAATGAGGACATCTCATACACACGATGGTTTTTGTATGATGGTGATGATATTTCCTAAAGCTCAGACCTATCCTATCCTAAACCTAACCAAAGCTAATTTAAAACTAACCCTAACCATAACTAACCCTAACCAAACATAACCATGACTAAATCTAACTATAACTAAATCTAAATCTAACCAATCCTAACCTAAATAAATGTGTAACACTTTATAATAACTGCACACAATGCATAATTAGTTAAGCATGAGTAAATAGTCAAGTCATCCTTTATAAAGCATTGTTCCAACATTAATAGGCATTAGTAAGCATTTTATAAATACAGTTATAAATGTTTTGATAACCCATAGATACCAGGCTGGATATGTGTGATGCTAACATTCAAAAGCATCATTTTTCAAATCTCCCAGCATATTAATATTGATTTGAAGTCATAACATGATATTCTTAAAGTAATTGTGCAAAAAATATGCATTATTAATCAAAACTGTAAATTTGTGTGAAAAGGAGTAAAAGGTGACAGAGTTTTACTGCCTCTAGTGTTTGTTTCTTTGGGAAACTGAAACTGCAGTTAGGTACATAAATGCCATGAGAGTAGGTTGTAATCTACACATATCTATGGTCTGCTCTCACTCCACGGAAGAGAGGGGCGGAGTCAACAGAGATCATTAGCATTTAAAGCAACATCGACTAGAACAGCATGTGGAAACAGAGCTGATTTTGACAGGGTAAAGAAGGTGTTTTTTACACTACCATTGAGAAATTTGAACCAAAGTATGTTGTAGACTTTTCATTAAGACCATAAAAGAATCATATCTAGTGGGTTACCATGACCTTCACTTTAGAATTAATTATACATTATGTATTATTCATATTAATTATGAACCTGTAGACAGCAGTTCTTAGTAGTTCTTGGGGAGGTATGAAAAAATAATAGTTACTGATTAGCTAATAGTGAACTACCACATTCAGCTAAGCACTATTACCTACTATTTCATTAATCAGAGTTTCGTGTTAGTTACTAATAGTTACTAGAGTGCTAATATTGCGTTACTCATGTGTTCTTGTGTAGCTATTCATTAATGATGGAAGAGTATTCTAAATTGTTACCCAGTTTTGTTTTCAATATTCCTCACGCATTCAGCGATTGATAGCAATAACTATTAAACGACTTGGCCTACAAATCTAAAACAGTGTTACCGCAAAAAGGGCAAAGCTGATGATGTTTCACAACATTGTTTCACTTGATATGATGGCACTGTCCCGCAGAAGCTGTCGCAACATGCATTAAGCCTGGAGAGATCGCTCTTGGCGAGTTGCAAGGATTGTGGGGAAAGTGCAAGTTTTTTGCCGCATTGATCATAAGTGCCTGATTCAGAAGTTAGCATTGTTTCACGTATCGATACATTATTGATTTGGACTCCATGAGTTATGTGACTGACTCAAGAACAAGTTCAGATGGGATCTTCACTCCCCACATGAAGGATATTAAGAGATCAAGCATCCACATCCCAGCTGGCTAGGTTTCGCTCTCCATTCATCTCCGAATGTCTTCAGGAAGCTAAGCTAAATTCCTTTTTATGCTCTCAGATTATTGGCAACATGCTTGCTAATGTTGCTTAGGCTTATTTAGTCAAGTCGCCTTTATTTTATAGCACTGTGCAGCACAGATTCAAGCAGCTTGGGGTGATAGACAGGAAATATAGCAATCATGGTGCGGTTGCAATCATTTCTGCTGTAGCGCTGCTCCGGGGAGAAATGGTAAACGGTTGTTGTTCAGTGAAGTCAGTTCACCGTTGTTCCTGTTCAATTATCGGACACTCTTGTTCTATATAGTTGTAATGGGCACATGCTTGTTCCTAGGCTATCTGGTTGTGCTGTCTAGTTCTTTTGGAGCATGCTTGTTCCAAAACTGTCTGGTTGTTATTGAGAATGTGTTGTTACTTAAGCTTTCAGGTATTGGCAACATACTCGTTAGGTCATCTGGTTAAGGGCAACATGCTTGTTGCTTAAGTTTTTTAGATTTTCGCTGTCAGTTGGGGGGATATCAGCATATCGTTTTGTTTTGTGGGGTTATTGCTGCTCTCCCTGCTCTTATCCATAACAGGCTGCATGGATGTGAAGGGAGGTCTTGCACAGAACAGAACCATAATGCCAATCCAAACTGTATGCTAATTGTCAGTCATCTTTGACAATAGTGGTCCTGACAGAATTACTTGTTTAATGTTTTGAATGAATGCATAACCACAGCTGATGTCAGGAATCATCTAGAAGTAACTCTTACACTAGTAGTTCCATAAGAACTTTGTGATTATTTATGGGTTTTCACTGTAAAATAACAATTTTCCACAAATATTGCTACAATTTTTGAGAAGTGCTGCAGCAAATTCAGTCACAAAAATGCCATTATTGCATTAAATGCCATATTTCTTCTAAATATTTATATTATGAAGTTTGGTAGTGTTTTGCTTCTCGGGCAAATAAAGCAAGCTTTGGAAATCACACATGAAAAGAAACCTGGCAGATGTTTCCTGCAACTCTGATTTGTCTTTCTGCACTTTTCATTTTTCTTCACAGGCAAAATCATTGTGAGAGAAGCTTGCGATACAATCCAACACACACACACACACACACACACACACACACGCGCGCGCATGCACGCGCACACACACACACACACACACACACGCGCGCGCGCGCACACACACACACTCACACACACGCGCACACACACACACACACACTCACACACACACACACACACGCGCACACACACACTCACACACACACACACACACACACACACACACACACACACACACGCGCATGCACGCACACACACACACTCACACACACGCACACACACACACACACACACACACACACTGTGTCTGTAAGCCGTGTGAAGAATGAACTGATGTCTGAGCGAGTTCCTCCACGCTGATGGATCGTGCTGTAGGTGTATAAAACAGTTCAGTTTGCCTTTGTTTGTTTCCTCAGAGTTTGTATTAATGACGTGCCAGCGTCTCTGTCGAGATGCTCCCAGCATGCTTTGCTCGTGCTAACAGAGCTGATGGGATCGGGGCGGGCATTCATCACTGTCAGTCACAGCTCAGCGGCGGTTCTGATTGGATGGTCAAGATTTAGAGCGAACAAAAGCTCAGCACAATGATTTCACAATCGGCAAACTAGACAACGTGTGTGTGTTTGTGTGTGTGTGTGTGTGTGTGTGAGGCGGTTTTGCTGCTGAAGCGCTACACCTGCACTCCGTCAGCAGATCGGCCTGCCGCCGAACACGCTTACACATGCACACATGCACAGAAGCCACGGCACGTTACCTCTGAAAGCCCTGGTGAAGATCCTGAGGACTCAGGAGCTGAAAAACAAAAGCAGTTCAATTTAAAACCACATAAACTCAGATGAAAGCGCCTCACTCGTCCCATCAGTCTAATCTCAGGAATCTGCCAGCGGAGGGAATGAGGAAACACACCGCCGTAAAGTTCATCACGCCATCAGCGGCGGCTGAATGTGGGAAGCGTTCGTTTGGCGAGTAATTGAACTGTAGGCGAACTGTAGAGAAAGGAGATTTAAATCTCAATTTAAATGAACTTAAATCAACATCTCAGCCCAACCCACTTCACATAACTGAATTCATCTCAACAAACATGTCTCTGAATTTAAAAAAATTTAAAAAAAAAACTCTTCACTCAGCTGTACTGAATCCAATTAATCCCAACAGAACATAATTCAATTCAATTCACTTTATAAATACACATTTTTCACATTTATACACATTTACTGGAAGTTCTATGCAGAGACAAAGGGTCAGATTTACTAAACAGGGTAAATTAGTGTGAGAGCGCAATTCCAAAACAGCGCAGATGGGTGTGGACATTTCTGTGGACAATTTACTGACAATGTGGAAAGTAAAGAACACAGACGCAATCTCTAATTTACATATCGACCAACAAAATATAACAAGCCCAGCGCAATTAGTGTAGTCGCAAATAAGCAGAGCCCATGCTCAATAGGTCCCCAATCGTTTTATGACATGATTTTTTTAGGCGTTAAATAATGGCACAAACTCCTGTAATTTGACGAGTGCAAACATTAGTAAATCACATTGCGTGATTCATTTTATTACTATCCTCCCATAAATTTTGCATCTGAAAGGGAAACTCAATGCGTATTAAATAAGGTCAGGCACAAAAATAACTGTGTCCACGGCTTTTCAGCGCTAATTCTTCACTACGTGTCTTTAGTAAATCCTGACAGTGCTATTTTAACGTCAAAAGATGGTTTGCCCTGGTGCAAGCTGTTAGTAAATATGGCCCAATTGTACAAAAAAAGTTTTCAGTCTTTAATTGAAGATGGTGTTGTGTAAGCAACCCCTAAATCCTGCAGTTGTTTTCAGTGTATGAGTGTGTGTCAGTTCAATTTGTTCTTCTACATGTGACCATAACGTCAGCTGTCTGTCTGTTCAGTCCCACACTGATGACTGACAAAGCCATCCGCCAATCAAAACGCAGAATCTGAGCACTGGCTCCACCTGCTGCATGATGGCCCAGGTTTTGTTCAGTGCGTGTTTTTACATGTGAGCGTCTGTCGTGAGTGTGAGAGCGCTGATGGGCTCGTGCTCCAGCAGCAGGTGAGTTTTACAGCTTCTGATTGGTTGCGGCATCGCTGTCGTCGCATCGTCCCCTGGGTTCTCATTAAACTCGCTCGCAGGATTCCTCAACGCTCTCTCAATTGCTCTGGAGTCCCATGAGGCTTTGCAACCAGTTAAAGTCCATTACGCTCACAAGCAGGCAAACGTCCAGAAGCAGCTTCAGCGTAGCCGGCGGCAGAGTGTTCAGTGTCGAGAGCAGAAGATCCTGTCAACGGCGAACAGCTACAGTAAAAACCTGTGGAATAATTCACTTGCATTAGCGAGTAACCATCGATGTGTGTGAACTAATGTGTTTTGGAGTAGGTCGATTAATTTTAGTCTTAAATTTGGGGACAGAAACATAGGAAACACGGTACAACCTAATATGAATATAAAACTTCATAAGGTGGTGATTTTTGCAAAATAAATGTGAGCGCTGCACATTCTAAGGAAAAATGCGGTGCTGTTACAGTAGTTGATTTACGAGCTCACTTTATCAGTGCAGATCACTACTAATGAATACAGCACTGTTACACTGTGTTACACTGGAATATGCTGTAGACGGTTGTAAGAGTGCATGATTGATCGCCCTCGTCTGTTTGAATTAGCAGCTGGAAATACTGAAGACATTTCACAATAAGAGTCACAGGCTTGTTTTTTTATTTAAAAGTTCTGCGTTAAGTAGAATCCCCCCCCCCCCCCGCAAAATATAAAAAATCCTAGTGTACTTATTGCATTCCAATTAATTGTAATTATCTCCTCATATCCCTATTTTAAGCAAAAACTAATTATTTGATGAATTTTCATTTAATTTTACAGTAATAACCCACACTACTATTTACCTCGGCTTATGGAAAACATTCTGCTTGTGATGAATTTTGATTCATTATATGTCTTTCTCTTTAGCACATGAGTTTTAATGGTTATCAGTATATTATTTTAGTCATTTAGCAGACACTTTTATCCAAAGCGACTTACAAATGAGGACATAAGAAGCAATCAGAATATAATATTATGAAAGTACAGAACATATTTTAGTACTTCAGTAGGGTGGTGTATTAACATTTGATCAGTTTTAAAATATGTGTGAAATAACTGTAAATTTAAATCAGTGAAACCTAAAATGTTATTACTGTATTTGTACAGTACAGAAACCACAGCTTTACTGTACATGAGTTCAATCATGGTCCATAGTTGGTTTGGTCCATATAACATAGGAAATACCAGCACACACACACACACACACACACACACACACACACACACACACACAGATCTGCTGTAACATGGTGGAATAACATCATCTCGGCTCGTTCTGGGATGCTGCTCCAGTCGTGTGGAAATTACACATGGTGAAAGCAGAGCTTTAGAAATTCAGATGAGCTGGATGTGAACATATGTGTGTGTGTGAGCCGGAAGAAACGTCTCTCTTCCTCAGAGTAAGTGTCTGTTTGGCAGGGGTCGAGCCATGAAAACCTCCCGACACGTTCACTCACAAACAGACTCTTTCCAAATATACATCAGCATTTACTCTGCGCTGCAGACATGACAAGACGCCATTATCCACTTCTGCACATGAGATTCTCTGATACCGGTGTTTAGGCAGCTCATGATAATAAAGTTATAAGACGCATATCACGCAATATTTCAGTTTTCTTATCTGCTAAAGTCCATTTAAAATATTAGTCAAGGTGATTTTGCAACAAAAGTAATTAAATAATTTATTCTACTTGACCTCTAGAATGAAATAGCCCAGTGATATTGTTTGATTTTTTTATTTTGCTGCCATATTTCTCTATGTTTGGACTGAAGAGTGAGTTCAGCATATTTTGATAATATATTTCCAAATGTCAAGAAATGATATGAACCCTTCAAAACTTCTCTAAGTCCTCATCAGGAGTATTTATACTGCTAATGTTTAAAGATGAACTGAAGCAAAACTATAATGAAATATATTCAAACATATGAAGAGAATAATTACAAATGCTGAATATAATGACATAAAAAATCATTATGAAATCTAGGTGTGTATTCTCTCTCTCTCTCTATATGTATGTATATATATATATATATATATATATATATATATATATATATATATATATATATATATGAGAGAGAGAGAGAGAGAGAGAGAGAGAGAGAGAGAGAGAGAGAGAGAGAGTTTCATGGCTGGCAAAAAAAAACCTAATTTGGCCGGTAAATTTTAATCACATAACCAGCCATTTCCAGGTGTGGCAAAAAGTTAGTTTTAGGCCCTGTAGCTGCGGGCTCTTTGATCGCCCCCTGGTGGCTGGCGGCAGTACAGGTCATAAACCCCGCCCTCTCCATGTAAACGAATGGGACTTGAGTCAAAAAAAATTAAAAATACACTTCCAGTACAAGTAGCCCGCAGCTACAGGGCCTAAAACTAACTTTTTGCCACACCTGGAAATGGCTGGTTATGTGATTAAAATTTGTCCAGAAACATAGCAAGGAGATTGTTAAAATAATCCATGTAACATCAGAGGTTCAACCGTAATTTCAAGAAGCCCCGAGAATACTTTTTGCGCAAAGAAAACAAAAATAATGATTTTATTCCACATTTTCGTCTCTACGGTTTCTCTTGTGGACGTGCGTTCACGACAGTACATGACGCAAGTGCGTGGTGCCGCAAGCACTGATCCAAATCCAGCGTGATGATGTTGAACACTATGTGTCAGCAATTATTGACAGTGAATCTGGATGAGAAATTAAATAGCTCCAAGTGTAACCTTTCATTAGAGCCCAAAATTATGACTGTACATTAAAACATTCAAGAATTACAGCATTGTATGTGTCGTTGGTTACAAAGGGTCATTTAAATCGTTATTTTAGTTTTCTTTGCCCAAAAAAGTATTCTTCTTTATTTAATGTTAGGTGGGATTAATCGTGATTAATTTCAGAAAAAAAATGTACGATTAATTAGTTGTTTTTTTTGTTTTATTTATCGATTGACAGCACTAATATATATATATATATATATATATATATATATATACACAGTACATACACACAGCCCCTCAGAGGTCACTGGGTTATTTTGGGATGATTGTGTTGTTATGGGGGCAGATCATTGACTCAACTAAAACCTAATGATCCAGACTGCTAGAAGTATGGAAACCACACACACACACACACAGATTTATCCTGCTATAAAACTTTACGGTGGATCATTGTGAGAGGGTTTGAGCCGCCTGAAGCTCTTCCAGGCCTGAAGAAGATGTTTCAGCTCTTGTTACTCGAGAAAACCACCGTTAAGAGCAAATAATAGCAAATGTCCAGAGTCCCAGCGCCGCCGTGGGCCGTTTCGCTGACCCGCGGGAGCCGAGCGCGACCTTCAGTGTCGACAGGTGAGCGTGTGTGTGTGTGTGTGTGTGTGTCCGCATCGCCTCATTATTATGATGCTGCTTTTTACATGATGACAAACTGGTCAAAAACGGTGGGAGTTAAACATCATGAATAAATAAACAGATGCTAACAAGAGCAAACGCACAGACGCTTCTGTCCGCAGGGAAACATGTGCAAAACAAATGAGCAGATATTCAGAATACTAAGAACTCCACAATACACTGAAAAACACACTAAAAACCCTCACCTGCTGTGAACAAACACACACACACACCAACATGACCTTATCTTCAAACATCCATACAGTAATGCTATGTGTGTGTGTGTGTGTGTGTGTGTGTGTATTTACCCACGCAATATGAAATGAGCAACATGAATCATGTCTGCTGTTTAGGAGCAAGAAGGTCATAACCAGAAACACGGAAAACACACACACACAGTCTATATGTATTAAAGCAATAAGTCCTTTGAGGTCGTGCAGTACTGTGATTTTACCAAGGTGTTGTCAAAAAGCCCATTAACTGTAGTAAAACCATGGTAACTCTGAAACGTATTGCTTTTACAAAACACTGACCACAGCAACATGACAAAAGACATCAGTGGTCAATACATAATGACATTTATTAATAATAATTACAATGCCATTCCCTTTGCGACGTTATATAATTTATTAGTGTAACTATAGGTGTCCTACTGTTGTTTGTTAAATGACACTTCAGATATTTACAGTAGACAGTGTAGATTGGACATGAATATAGAATTAATCTGATCTGAATTTGCTCCTGAAATTGATTTCCAGGGCATTTTTTTTTCTTTATAAGGGACAGTTTTTTCTTTAAACGTATTAAATGTACTGGGCATGCCATATTTTATGTCATATTTGCAAACTTAATAAAGAAATTGAATTATAATAAGACAGTATAGGAAGACTGCTAATCAATTAAAATGAATAAAACATGAAAAAACAAATAAACAAATAAAGTGGACAACTTTATAAATGGGTCATTGAATTATTCACTCAACAGATTCATTAAAAATGTGGATTCATTCAGTAATGAAACTGCTGTTTGTCTCATTTTTTATTTTATTTTAATTTATTATAATTTTTTTTTTTGACAAAGAAATGGTTCCAAAAAATCTTTGAGAAACAATTTTGACAATATACCCCCGGTTTCACAGACAAGGTTTAAACCTAATCCCAGACTAAAATCTAAATCTGAGCTGTTTCAACTAAAAGAAACTTGCTCCGACTGATCTTAAAATATATCAGTGCCTTTATTTTGTCTCAAAATGCACACCAGTAATGTTTTTTCTGAGGCACGTTTATAAAAATGACTTAAATGTCCTAATTGAACTATGGCCTAATCCTGGCTTAGTCTAAACCCTTTCTGTGAAACCAGGCCATAGTGTCTAAAATGTAAGTCACTTGATATTAACATCTTATTGGTTTCATACAACAGTTCAATAAATATCACTCGCAATTGTGCTGTTATTCAGGAAAACCAGCACATGCTTGCACGATTTTGCTTATCTATTATAAATAAGAGGCAGAGGCATTTTTGCCCCATGTCTTGAGTTCTGGGGCATTTTTATCAATTTCAGTGGCATTTTCACCCCAAACCCTATTAAATGCTGCCCCTGATCACATGTGTATGTGTGTATATCGGCTATATCACAGTGACTTCAAGTGCTGATCATCCAATCTGGAGCGATCTGTTTGCTAGTCATTTGGCTCCAGATGTGTAATAGATAAAGCAAAGAGCTGAATGGGATTCTGAGCGACTATTAAACTGCTGCGTGATGTTGAGGCTCTGAACGTGTGTCGAGCGACTGTAAAAGAACAGCGAGAGCGATGGAGATCTATGGATTGTTAATGTAAGTTTTCACAGAGCGTTCATTAGCGTGGACGTCTGCGTTTGACACCTGTGCCGATCCAGGCTGATGTGACAGCACAGATGCTGAACAACGCTTGCGTGATCTCCGGCACATAATTCTAGAACATCTAACCGTGTTGAGAAATCGATGTGTCACACAGCTGTTTGATCTGCCCGCTTCTGTTACGATTAGAACGCCAGCGAGAAGTGGAGGAGCAGGAGGGAATTAGAGCACAAGACACAAAAACAGAGGAGTAACTCCAGGCTCTCGTGTGCCGACCCACCCGTGTGGAAGTTTCCTGTAAATATTCAGCACAATGAAGCTCTGAAGATGCACAAAGTGCGAGGAAGTCAAGTGTGTTAAGAAACAGCTGAGATCAGAGGAGCATCTGGGGTTATTTATAGCGCGCCAGCCGGCTTTACATTAATTTAGACTTAATAAAGTACAGCTCCAGCATCCGTGCGGCTCGGGCCTGATCAAAAGAGCTTCTGCTGGGGTTTATATTACGGCCGACTGTGTCGAAACATGACGTGAATGTGAGCAATTACACGCGTCGACTTGAGAAGCGCAGCGGTTGTTTAATTACGTTTACGAGAGTTTGATGGAGTGGATGCTGCTGCTGAATTAAAAAGTGAGGTTAATCTCAGACGGACGCCTGCTTTCTATCAGTCTGCATCACACGTGTGACGTGTGTTTCCACCGTGGCCATCTGAAATTTTTATCTAGGCTCCTATGTTTAGGTTCAGTAATTTTACTCTTATGGCAATGTTTAGGTCATTTTCTATGCAGTTAAAGTGAAATAACTCAGGGGCGTTTCCTCCGAGGAGGCAAGAGAGGCAGTGTCTCCTCTTCTCAAAATTGGATGAGAAAATAATCGATATTACAAAAATAAAACAGCGCAAATATGACTAAATGTGATATTAAAAGTCACTCGTTTTTATAAAGTAACACTGTCCAACAGCGACACCCGCAGGTAAAGTTACAGCGGAGGCTTGCCTCCCTTCAGTCCATAGACTTTCTACAGAGACCTCTTAGCATGCTGTGACTTTTCTGGAGGCTCATTGAGATGAATGGGGGAAGATCACGTGAGAGGAGGATTGCCTGCATCGCACTATAATTGGATATTATCAGTTATGATTGGATGTGATTGGTTCGTGAGATAAATCCCGCCTCTTGTCATCGTGCGAGCTCTCGGCCAGAATGTAGAAAATGATGGCGTTATTGACTAATTATAAAGTAAGTAAGCAACTCTCCCGCTTAGATATCACTGCTTTGTGTCACGTCTAAATGACACATGAAACGGCTTGAAAACGTGATGACAGTCGGTTTTTAGTGAGCATTCAGCTTGATGAAATGAAAGATGTATCTTCGTGCCTGTGACAGTTTGTGACAGGGATTTTTCGACGATGACCCAAAAATAAGTTGACTATTAAAAACAACAGCTGAGCATCAGTTCACAAATTAAAACCGGACTGTCTGTTTACAAATGCAAATAGGACGCCTTGTTGGCAGAGGTTATTTCCTCTATCTCCGCCCACCATCATGTGATCACAAAGCATTACAGAAGACTATCTATCCATAGCAGCTCCAGTGATGGTGAAGTACGTGCTGAAGTTGTTTTTGATGCTATCGACCGGGGTTTGAATCCGAGTTTTGCTGATCTTTTTCCCCCTACCTTTTCAAATCAGATTTCACGTCAGAAAGGCATATTTTTGACAATAATGAAGGAAATAATCAATAAATTGAAAATAAAGTATCGGGTAGGATTAGGGTAAGTGTAGGGATTATTATTATTATTATTATTATCCCAATAAGGTGACATCCATTTAATAATTTGATTTAAAATTATAATTTACACTCAATATGTTATTATTGCATACTCTCTTATAATGTACTTCTGAGGTGCAGATAATTGACACTATACAGCACTAATAAACAACACTAATATATATATTTGTGTGTGTGTGTGTGTAAAACTGCCTCCTCATTTTAAAACACCACTGCACGCCACTGAACATTGTGAGATAGCAGTCCTGTAGCTCAAACAGTAGTCTGTGTTGGGATTGGTTCTGTCCCGCGTCTGAACGGCTCGGCTGATCCTGTGCTGATAGAAACACCACCCGCTTATTATTCCAGCCCAACATCCTCCCACTCAGCGCTCTCCTCCGGAGGGGGCGGCCGCGCTCGCTTCAAAATGTGATATTTATTCATGAAATTAAAGAGGGCGCAATTAACCGAGCTTGACGAGGGAGGTGATTGCCTTCATTTGCATACAGTGCAGGACCCGTTAAGATTATTTGCATTATTATTATTGTTATTATTTCTTCTCTGGATCAGATTGGAGATGTTTGGTTGCTCATTGTGTGAATGAGACCGGAGGACAGCGGAAGCTGGAACATGGTGGCTGCGTTTAGCTTTTAGCAGCGACTGTATGCTATGGATGGGAGTGAATTCTGAGCGTTATACAGCAGCGTGGAGACAGACGGGTGTTTGTGAGCGTATCCAGTGTGTGTTTGCATCACTGACACAGCTGTCAGAAACAGATGCAGTTTCCTCTTAAGTGAGCAAAACACACACACACGCACATCCTTGTGGGGACATCTGGTCCTCACAAGTATAGCTAAACACGTACACACGCACGCGCACACGCACGCACGCACACACACACACACACACACACACACACACACACACAGCAGTTCTACATGGCTAATGCTAATAGTATGGCAAGACAAGTGCGTAAGTTAGTAAGTTAAGTAGTTGAGTTAGTAAGTTAGTAGTTGAGTAAGTAGCTTTACTTCTATCACCCGTAACACTAAAGATTCACACACACGCACAGTTTTCAAAATATTGAAGATTGTTGATGGAAAAGCAACAGCAAGCACTGTTATGTGCTAAAACATTTTTATGTCATATTTTGTGTCACCTGTTGTCTTATAATCACACATATCAAGGGTACTATAGTGTGTGTTTTTTGGACCGTTTCTTTGAATAAACCAGTTTGAAAGAGATCCACAATTCAGAATGAAACCACATATTCAACATGACAACAATATGTCATGTTGAACATTATCCATCAGAAAATGTTTGGATGTTGCCAGATATGAACGTGCAGTTGCTAATAAAAAAACTAGTTGTTGCACTAATAAATAACATTCCAAACATTTCATCCACTCGTGTTACCTAACCACATCATAAGAGTCATTTCTAAGAATGAATGCATTATTGCATTTTGATAAAAGTATTGGAATGATGTGGTGAATCATCCATATAGGACCAAGAAAACAGTTTTTGGATTTTACTTTTGTCATTCATGTTCAATGTAGTTAACTACATTTTGTTAGCATTTTGCTAGTGTAGATAGGTCATAATTTGTAGTTTAAAGTTGGCATAAAAATAATATTCTCTATTGTAAATGCATATTATAAATATTATCGTGAACATTTCATCAGAGCACAGGTTTAATTGTTATGTGCACAGATGAAATGTTCAGAATCAGTGATGTCAATCTTCTTTCTGGTCTCCAATTTAAGACCGTTTAAACTCCGCCCATATAAGGTCAAGCTCATCTGCATACATTTGAGTGCCACACCCACATTTCAATATCCAATCAACAGCCGATGCGTAGAACCAAGCCCCGCCCTACATTTTTCTTATTCAATAATCTACTTCACACAGATTTGTCTCCACTGGCGTTGTATTGTGACTTTAACAATGAAGGAATTAATATCTTGACAAGCTACAGATGCAAATAGTTCCTTCTGAGAATCTCGCTTCAGATTGGTTTTTCTCAAACATCACACGACTGACGTCTGGTATTTTCAATAGTATCTGTCATTATTCATAATCAACCTCCCGCGTAAAGCCCTTCATGCTGACCTCGTTTAGCCCTGATACAGGTACTCATTACGATAGGGGCCTGAAACGCTTCATAAATCAGATCTGGAGATGAGAGAGGCTGACTGGAAGCCTGCTCCTGTCAGAACCCATAGAACAGAAAACATTAACCGAGAGAAAGCTAAGCAGTTTCTGACAGAAACTCATCTTGCATCATTCAGCACCATTTCCTGTCTCTCTTTATCTTTGGCTGTCTTCAGAAGCTTCAACTATGGATGATTATGTCTTAATTAACGTTAGAACTGACCTGAGCCAGACGAGAGAGATGGGAAGCTAACAGAGACAGGAAACAGAGTAAGACAGAAATACGCCAAACAGGAAAATAAGACAGACAGGGAAATGAAAGACAAGAAGCCGGAAGAGACAGGAAGCCAAATGAACAAATAGCTAACAGACAGGAAACAAAGTGAGACAAGAAAATGGGTAAGACAGGAAGCTGTGAGAAACAGGAGACAAAGTGAGAAAGGAAGTTAAGAAAAAAAGACACTGGGAAAACAGGAAACAGAAACAGGAAGCTGAGAGAAGCAGGAAGCTGAGTGAGACAGGAAGCTAAGAAAAGAAATTGAGATAACCAGGAAGTAGAGAAATGGGAAGTTGAGAGAGACAGGAACCGAAGAGAGACAGGAAGCTAAGGGCCAGATTTACTAATCAGGGCAAATTAGTGTCAGAGCGCAATTCCGTAAAAACACAGATGGGAGGGGAAAATATGCGAGTGATTTACTAACAATGCACACATTAAAGAACATTTCCATAACGAGCAGCGCAATCTACCGAGAGCAGCGAAAAATTACCGCCTGCTCTAAGACATGCTTTTTTGGCCGTTAAATAATGGCGCAAATACCAGTAATTTGATGAGCGCAAATGTTAGTAAATCACGTCACATTTTAATGATCTCCTGCCATAAATTTTGAGTCTGAAAGGCAAACTCCTACAAATGTATATTCAATAAGATCAGGCGCAAAAAATAACTGTGTCCACGCCTTTTCAGCGCTAATTAGCCTTTTTCACAAAAATTGGAAATTACGTCAGAACAAAGTTAAATTACGTCAGGGTAAAGTTAGTTCCGTTACAGGTCTGCGCCTATTATATCAGTGTGCCCTTTTCTCAAATAATGCTTCTCACCTTTTCTGTTTATTTGTCTGTTTTCCAAGTTGTTGTTATATAATCTACAAAGAAATAACATTTGACTTGTTTGCCACTCATATGCCACCCAGACCGCTGACTCGTGAGATAATACGCTCAATATAGCGCTGGATGCTTTAAAACTGTTCTCCATCTCCAACATCCCTTTTTATATATATAGTCTTTGATCTTCTGTACATTTGAGCGTATTATCTCAGTTTACGCAGTCATTTCCTTCGAATCACCACATCATGATGTATTACTTAAAAATGACAACACATATGTCCAGATGCACATTTGTTTTCCAAGAATACATTAAACAATTCTAACTGAGTCCAGCTGAAGCATATACTCAGCACAACAACGTAATCTGATACAATCGGAATAAAGTCATGAATCCGAGTCATCTCTTGGTTAATATGTATTTCCCAGGGCCCATTATACCACATATATTTAAGCCATCACATTAATAATGCAAAGGAGAGCAAGTAGAAAATACAATATTCCTTTAATAATAATAATAATAATAATAATAATAGCGAAAAAATTCATGTGGAGAGTCATATGCACAGTCAGCACTAAATGGACAGAACGGCAAAACTAACTGATACCATTTAGAATTAAACAAACTTTGAAAGTGAAAGAGACATGACATGTGGCCAAGTATGGTGACCCATACTCAGAATTTGTGCTCTACATTTAACCCATCCTAAGTGCACACACACAGCAGTGAACACACACACACCGTGAACACACACCCGGAGCAGTGAACACACACACACAGCAGTGAACACACACACACCGTGAACACACACCCGGAGCAGTGAACACACACACACCGTGAACACACACCCGGAGCAGTGAACACACACACACAGCAGTGAACACACACACACCGTGAACACACACCCGGAGCAGTGAACACACACACACACAGCAGTGAACACACACACACCGTGAACACACACACACAGCAGTGAACACACACACACCGTGAACACACACCCGGAGCAGTGAACACACACACACAGCAGTGAACACACACACACCGTGAACACACACCCGGAGCAGTGGGCAGTCATGTATGCTGCGGCGCCCGGGGAGCAGTTGGGGGTTCCTCAGTCGTGGTATTGAGGGTGGCCCACAGCTTCCTGTCTCACTTTGTAGAGTAAATTAACAGTAGTTCTTATTTATATAAAAATACTTTGATTTTCAAACTCATTCTTGTTAAGTACGGTTGCTGTTGTTACTGGTAAAACTTTTACACTGCAAGCGCCAATTCTGGAAGCCAGGAACACGGAAGTGTGAAAAAGGCTAATTCTTCACTGCGTGTCTTTAGTAAATCCTGACAGTAGTCTTTTTTAAAAGTTATTGTTATGCCTTTTCATTCATATAGGACAGTAGAGAGATGACAGGAAATTACTGGGAGGAGAGAGGGCAGCGGGATCGGCAAAGGACTATATATCAACGCACTAACTACGAGGCTATTGCACCGACCTGACAGTAGCCTTTTAACGCCAAAAGACGGTTTGCGCGGGCGCAAGCTGTTAGTAAATCTGGCCCTAAATGAGACAATTAAATGAGTCAAACAAGAAGCAAAATAAAATAAGAAACTGAGATAACCAGGAAGCTGAGAAAGACAGGAAACTAAGTGAGACAGGAAGCTAAGACAAATAGTTAGAGATAAACAGGAAACAGAGAAATGGGAAGCTGAGAGTAACAGGAAAATATGAGAAATTGAGATAGACTTGAGTGAGAGAGACAGGAAAAATAAGAAACTGATGCCTTGTCCAAATACCCACACTTACAGTCTTTGCACTTGACCACTTATATGACGTATCTCCTGTATTTGGTCCAAGAGCTCAAGTGGGGATGAAGACCAGTATTTGGACAAGGCATGTGGGGGGGGGGGGGTGGGTACACAGCAAGCTGAGAAAAACAGGGCCTTGAGAAACACTGAAAACTGAATGAGAGAAAACAGGCAGCTGAGTGAGACAGGAAGAGGAAACACACAGCAGAACCTCTCTCTCTCTGTGAATGTGTTACTAGCATCACCCACACTGAACTCTTGCCATAAAGCCTGCTGGTTAATGACCTGCATTTTCTCATAACACTAATATGTATTATAGTTGTCACAGAAAATGGAATAGCTATTACACACACACACACAGTCCTAATGATACTCGTAGTGCTGCATATAATTTAGATTCCTTGCACAAATTTCCACATTTCTCATTTTAGTAACAAAAGCTATTTAACACAGAAATGTGTATTGTAAAAGATAGTTCAAAACAACTGGAGTTTTAGCATACAATTATGGATTAGTAGTGGAACAAACATTCCCTGCAGCACTTTTCCATTTCTGAAAACACACACACACACACACACACACACACATTATAACGCTGGGTTCAGATCACAGAGAAAGACCTCTGAGCTGGATCCTGGACGGTGATTATCACTACATTGATCTACAATACACCATCAAACACCATTTTCATTTTTTTCGCTCAACTAAATGCATATCCAGGACAGCGTTTCTCCAGCCGAGCCATTACCAGCGAGTCCATGAAAGCCTGTTAACAGACAATGTGCAAATCAATTTCCTTTGACTTTGTTACGGGGGCCTTTTTGAAGGGGTCCCTGAGGGGCTCTTCAGTCCCGTTCTGCAGCTCATTGTGTTTACTGATGCTTGAAAGATTTTAAGGAAATCGGTAGACATTAAACAGAGAAGGGAATAAAACATGGACCTGTTCCTACATGAACGAGAATATTAGATGGCCGATGAACCGATGAAAGATGTCTGATATATCACTCTGATACGTGAAGGCATTTTAAACATTTTAGACTGAGAAAAATGTCCAAATCTAAGCAATTCTAAGCTTTTGTCACAGATTCCAGCCTTTCAAAACTTTTTTTTTCTTTTTTCTGTACACGTCTGCTTGAAAACAGTGGTCTGGGGTAAGGTTATAATGATGACCATAATTAGATGTGCTGCAAAGCACTGGTATAGTGCAAAATTGGCATCTTGTTATTATGAGTTGCTCTTCATGTAAAAGCTCAATCTTTCTCCTGGCGATAGAAGTGCATGTCAAGGCATTGAGTACCCTCACTGCCCGAGGAATAAAACCGCTGCCGAGCCTTTCGGTGTTGGCAAAGTGTGAGCATTTAGTCTCAATCTGGAGCCCTGGCTGGGAGATGGAGTGAACTTCCAATAATTGTTGTTTTTACCATGAATTGCAGTGTTTTGAGGTCTGAAGCATTGAGGTGTCAAAAGAGAGGGATATATGTTGATGTCCTCAAAGGTTCTTCTGTAGCTTGTTCTCCTCAGTCTCCAAAGAAAGACAGCTTTATTGTCTAGTGAGGCTATACCGAGGGACTGGGCGAGTTTGGCTGTGATGTATAGACCCAGAAACTCAAATCTCTGCAGGGCATCACTGGTGTGCAGAAGGAGGTTCTCGGTGTGGAATTGTCTTTGTTTTGTAGATATTCAAAGGGAGGATTGTGTTGCTTGCACAATGGTCCACTAGACCGATGGTTCCCAACCAGGTTTCTGGATCGCTCCCAACACTGCACATTTTGCATGTCTCCTTTCAGGTCTTATAGTCTCAACTAATGTGCTGATGACCAGTGTGCTTGATTAAGGAAACATGAAAAATGTGCAGTGTTGGGGGCTCCAGGAATGAGCTTGGAAATCATTGCACTAGACTCCACCTCCTCCCTGAACATTGGCATGTATTTGTTAATTAGGGGAACCATTGTGAGGTATTTGGCTAAGAGGTTTGTACTATGCTTAGCAGTACAATGTTGAGTACTCAAGGCTGTCAACATTTAGACTAGGGCTAGGCGATATGGCCCAAACAAATGAAATAAAATAATAATAATTATATATAAAAAATATTACAATATGTTTTTCATATCAGTTGATATCAAGCATTATCACAACAAATCTCAAATCTTTATTTCTTTCAAGTTTAAAGGCAGATTTTTGCTCCAAAGTTGGAGAAACCATACTGTTAATTGTGGTTGGTCAGAACATGACAAACACTCCACGTTTTTTGAACTCTTTACACTTTTCCAGTCATTTTCCCTTAACAAAATAAACATCTCAATAAAAAAAAAAAAAAAAAAAATTATATATATATATATATATATATATATATAGCCCCCTCCATAAGTATTGGAACGGTAAGGACAAAATTGCTCTGTTGGCTGTGGAGTCAAGACATTTGCAAATATAAATAAAAGATTAATATGAGACAAAACTACAGAATGTCACATTTTATTATTAGCCGTTTCAACACATACATGTTTTACCAAATAAAAAGAACAGCACTTTTAGAGTTCATCCCTCTATCTGATTTGAGCATAAGTATTGGGACAGTTGAACATAAGGCAGATATAAAAGATTAAAAGCTATTGTTTAGTTGCAGATCCCTTGCACACAATCACAGCAGTGAGTCTGTGACCCATAGACATCACCAGACTCTTGCTCTCATCCTTTGAAATACTTTTCCCAGCCTTTAATGAAGCCAATCCCAATTGTTGCTTGTTTTGGGGAGTTTCTGCCTTTACTCTCCTCTTCAGCTGCTGAAATTCATATTCAATCAGATTTAAATCTGGAGATTGACTTGGGCAATCTAACACTTTCCATTTCTTTGCTCTTATAAATTGCTTGACTGAACTGGCAGGGTGTTTTGGGTCATGGTCCTGATGCAATATGAAGCACTTCCCAATGAATCTGGTGGCATTTTCTTGAATATTGGTAGGCAAGATGGTTTTGTACCCTTCCTAATTCATTCTGCTACTGTCATCATACATTAAGTCATCAGTAAAGTTGAGAGGGCCTGTTCCAGAGGCAGCCATGCACGCCCATGCCATGACACCACCTCCACCATGCTTTACAGATGAGGCTGTATGCTTGGGATCATTGCAGTTCCCTTTTTTTCTCCACATTTAAATTGTCAGAGCATCACCCCAGCTTTCTGGAAGTTGTTGGTGATTTTACAGACACGTCTTTTAGGATTCATTTTCACAGCTTTTATGATTTGTCTGTTATCAACTACTGTTGTTTTCTCAGCCGATCAGGCCGTTGTTGGTTGCTGGTGTCGCTGGTGGTTTCCAAACTCTTGATTTCTCCATGCCCTTTGTTTTTGCTAGATCTCTAACTGACTTCCTCTTTTCTTTTAGCATCCAAATTGCTTGCTTTTCTCTCAAAGTCAGCTCCCTCATCTTCATCCTGGTTTGTGTGTCATCATCGAATGCAGGATTCAGAATACAGAAGTAATGGATATAACTGATACGACACATTCCCTGCATTTAATATCTGAATAATTAATGCAACAGGACACAGCTGATCACTTAGAAAGACCTGAGAGGCAACTGTCCCAATACTTATGCTCACATCAGATAGAGGGATGAACTCTAAAAGTGCTGGACTTCTTAGCTGCTAAAACATCTATGTGTTGAATCACCCAATAATAAAATGTGACATTCTTTAATTTTGTCTCATATTCATCTTTTCATATTCATTTATTGGTTTCTGCATGTTCTAATGGGTGATTTTGTTTCAAATCAAGAAACAGATTTGTGTTACCTGATAATATTGATAATAATATTGCTTTTTTTGTCTCTTAGAAAGGCACATTTGACAGTAGTAGTAGCTTGAGTTAGGATGCAGATTTAAATTTATGTTCATTATCAAAATCAGTAACATCTGTAAAAAGTATAGAAATTGTAAAAAATCTCATTTTTATATGGTGAAATTGAATTATTCGGACTGTTTGAGTTTTATTAAAATTAATCACTCGTCTTCCATAGTAGAATTCATTTAGATCATGATAATCACAGTTAACACCACTCCTATTGCACCTCAATACCGTGGCAAAAATATAACTATATAGTGGCTAGGTATCTGTATGGAAAACAGTAGTCTAAATACATTTAGTATAAATGCACAGACACAATATGGTGGTGTAGTGTTACTACAGTAAATTATGACGATGTGTAGATTGAAAAGTCTCCTGACTGTATCATTGCACACAGTGTTTCTTCTGTTTGTAAGTGTTGTTTCATCTGGCTTTAAACTAGTTTAACTCTTGTTATCGTTTTATCAAAAAAAATTGTATTGCGATAATTATCGTTATCAATTTATCGGTCAGCCCTTATTTAGACTATAGTATGATCACGTCAGGAGATCCAGGTAGAGAGGACGGGTCAGATGGAGAATGAAATCAGTTTTTCGTGCAAGGTTTGAACGAAAGATTGTCTAAAGCCAGGGTTGGCAACTCTGACCCTTGAGGTCCACTGTCCTGCAGATCTTAGCTCCAACCCTAATCAAAAACACCTGAAAAAAATCTAGCCAAAGCCTTCAGGATTATTTGAAAATATTCTGCAGGACAATTAATCTCGAGAGCCAGAGTTTCCCACTCCTGATCTATGAACAGAATTCTATAATGGGTGCTCGTTTTCCTGATGTGACATGGTAATGTAAGTGGTTGGGTTGATATGCACACTGGAGGGAGTCCAGAGAGGTGGGCAGAGATGACATAATGCGGTTCTGGACTAGTTTCTCAAAGCACTTCACAATGATTGGGGTGACTCACACAGGCCGGACGTCATTGAGGCAGGACACATTTGATTTCTTTGGAAATGGTATGATGGTGGTGGATTAGAAGCAGACAGGAATGACAGCCTGACTCAGCAAGGTGTCTGAGGATACGCTAACTGGTTAGCACACTTGCAGGTGTGTTGTCAAACCTATCTGTCTTAAACAGATCTCGTTTCTTGTCATTTCTTGTCATAAGTTCAGTTGGACAAACACAGCGCCTGATCTTCGAGAAGAGGTGACAGTAACATTCTCCATAATGAATAACATCAGCTATGCAACTGTTAATGCAGATGATATACTTCATTGCATCCGCCTCTCTAAACACGCTCCAGTCGGCACTCTCCGGCAATCCTACAGTGCTGACATAGCTCCTTCTGGCCATATTCTTATCCGTTTTGGCTCATTTCAGTGGAGGTCTGTATGCTGGTATTAGCGTAAGAACGATGTGGTCGGAGAAGCCCAGGGGAGGCGGCATACTGCCCTGTATGTGTTTGCATGCAAATCCAGGATGTTGTTATTCAGCCATGTTTCAATTAAAATAAAGACACAGCATATCTTCATCTCCCTCTAAACTGACTGCTGCAGCTTCTGGTGGCCCAGTTTATTTCACAAAGAATGGATGTTGCATAAGAGAATCAATTGTAGGGCTTGGTCTTTAGCCCGTCCAGGCCCTCTTTGCCCATTTCTGTTTACTCTGGTGCTGCTTGCAGCGCCTCCTCTGTTGGGTTGTTGTATTGTCACTTCAGGGCCCGACCCTGGTCAGTAATGCCTCAAGCTTCTCCATTAGCTGTGTCTAAGGGTAGATTCTGCACATTTTACAGACTTCAGGCTGAATCATAAACATGAACAACATTTAACACTGAAACATTTGTGACGTGTAATTTAGCTTTTTTCTAGAATCAAGTGAGTCGCTGAGTCCATGACCTTGAGTTCTATTCATTCTCAACACATTTGATGTAGAAACGAATATTATTATTCTTTTAGCAAAACACGTACATGCAAAACAGAATATAATATTCACAGGATCACCTCATTCAGAGATGCCACACTTTTTCACTAGCAGGCATGTAGCTGATGCAATGGTGCACACGAACTCAAGAGCGACCGCAATCTCACAAACAACACTGGTGGCCTATCGCACAAAATGCTTTTAATGCAGCCGAATGTGTTTGAAAAAAAAAAGAAACACTAAGTTCCTCAGAAACAGTTTGAGGAAATGAGCTAAATGAAAGTTTGTGCGGTGCGTTTGGATAATTGAATCAGAGCCCAGATGAGGAGGAGGAGTCACCGGCGAGCAGAACGGCCCGACGCGACTCACTGCTCTGGGTAATGGTGTTTTCTTTTGCTGGGAAATGAAATATAAGGCCATTAAAGAAACGCACACAGAAGGATGTGTCAACAGATCCGCAGCGGATGTCAGTGCAAAGTGAACGTGGAACCGTTTTTACTGATCGAGCGACGGAAATCAGACAAGCATCTGTCAAACGCTTGCAGAGGAGCACAGACGTACACATGCACCGCCGCGGGCTATAGATGGGCAGAATCACTTTAGAGCAATATTGCAAAGCAGGACGGCCTTTCAATAGACCATTCATGACCCATTTATGACCTGCATTAGCAAAGCCATACAGACAGACAGGCGTAGAGTCAGATGTTGGGTTGGTCTGGGTTCTATTGAACGTGTGTTGTGTGTTCAATGCATCAGTACTGGCCACAAGTTTTATTCGGGTTCGACCAGAGAATTACAACCTCTACAAATCTCTGTATCTTTCTGAAACACACACACACACACACTGCAGAGGGTCCACCTAATTAATTTACTGATTGCTGGCCAGCCTGCGTGTTGACTCAATCTCTCTCACACACACACTCACAAAAGACAACAGAAACACAACACTGAAAGCTTCTGCTTATTGACAGCATGGCACACTAGGCATTTAAAAGCACTTTAGCCACAGTGTGTGTATGTGTGTGTTGAGAGTACAGCCCTTGCCATTGGCATCTTGCTTTCATGACACACTTTTCACTGTGTTCAGTTTTTCTTTATTACTGGTGTTGTGAAGTCCAACATCGTATTAATGTTGCTCTTAGATAGTGATGTGATCAAACCTCCAATACTTTACACAGCTGAGCTGAGGCTGCTCTATGCCTGCTCTAAATTCTGTGTAAAGACGCAATTCCACATAAAAGCACAATTCAATTATGCCTGCTCTGAACCACCTCAGCCCCTATTATGAAATGCTTAATTCACACCACAAAGGTGGCACAGAAAAGCTTCTGAAGTGTCATTTAGGTACTGGTTAATGCTGCTCAGAGGGGGCATGCATGCATTCAGACTTAAATTCAACTGTATATTTGATACTAGGGACTGAAGTGGGTCAGACCAGGCAGAATTTAATTGGCCATGTGGAATTGCATGATGATACTATGTCACTGCACTGTGATTAATATATATGTTGTATAAGATATAAGATATAAACTTAAAAACCTCAAGTAAATATGAATTATATTATGAATGATACCAGAATATCATTTAGACTTGGGAGTGAGCGCAGTTGACTTAAAAGGAGCCCCGGTTTTAAGACTCCTATGGCAAGATTTACGCTATTTCCGTTATTCATCATTTTATACATGTTTTGGACTAGAGGGGGCATCATTATTTTAGGTGCGCAGTGCATTCTACCTGTTGCTATTTTTATACACGAATACACAAAATGTTATTTTCCAAGTTGTGGTAAAAATAGCTACATGTAACGCCACTAGCTCACTGAGTGTAACCATTTGATGTCATCAATGCAGAATATACTGCACACCTAAAATAATGGCGCCCCACCATAGTCCAAAATATGTATAAAACAACATGGATTTTTAATTTCTTTTAATGACAAACCTTTCATGGGTTTTCTACCACATATTTCAGTAAGAGACATCATTTAACATTTATGTTATATTAAGCCATACAAGTCTTAATACCCGGGTTCCTTTTAATCTAGTAAGTGACCACTTAAAAAACCCTAGCACACAGCAACATGCTAAAAACATTCACAACAGATACATTTTGGTCTGCTCTCACCCAAAACCACTTACTTGCACTGTAGACCTACAGAGATGAGATCATTTTTCTAAAAATCTTGGTTCATGTTCTTCAGAACTGCATGAAGCATGAAGAAAGTGAAGCCTGAAGGAAGTCATGGCATGATGGTGAGTAAATGATGAGAGGATTTTTATTTTGGGGCGATCTTTTGCTGGGGTGTTTTTTAGGCACAACATGAACCAAACGAAAGAGTGGGAACAACAATATGATATAAAAGATAACAATACTTAAATAACTGAATAACTTTACCAAGTGAACTCATCCCAACAAACAGTTCTTCCTTAGTTGATCAGCAGTGACAATCTAGCAGCGCTGGTCTGTCAGTGAAATCAGATTTAGAATTCTCCTCAACATCTGAGCTGGTGTGTGTGTGTGTGTGTTTGTGCCAGACATCCACCTGGCCACCGCACTGAGGCACCTGAGCGTGTGTGTGTGTGTGTGTGTGTGTGTGTTTGTGCATGTGTTGGCACTGCACACACTGTGGGAAAGCACCAATCTGAGTCAGTGTGGTGATATCACAGATGTTTGACTCTGGCAAAATATTGAAATTAATAAATAAACAACATTTTTTTCTGTCCGTCCACACCACGGACATCTGCAGCACAGACGGGGAAACAAGCGCTATTAACAAGATATCAGAGTAGGCAACAAACCTAGTACAAAGATCGGTGTGTGTGTGTTTGGCACAAATGTCAAAGCAATCTGGGCACACTAGCATGAAAGTCTGTTTTAAATGTGGGGATAGGTCACAATGGTTGACTAGTCATCCAAAAACCAACAATTCAGCTAGTCATCTCTGGTTAGACTAGTTGATGTTATAATGTTTATCTTAAAATTATCTAGTTTATCTTGCCATTGTGTCAAGTCTAATGCTGTTTTTTTAATGTCCCGCCATAAGTGATGTGTTCAGTAAACATGTCAGATCAGAGTTGGGTAAATCCAGTCTACTAAAAGAAGACTGATACTCATTCAGACAAAGTCCAACACATGCCAACTAATAAGAGTTCTGGAAGCTTGAGCTGAATTCAAAGTCTCTGAAATTGATTTCTTATTTTTTCAGTCTCATCTTTGGATAAGCTGTGTTGTTTTGGTTCAAAATATTCTGAATCTTTAAAAAATATATTAATTTGACTTTGTTCACACAGGCAGCAAAAATCTTATTTTGGTATGTCCAACTCGATTTCAGTCTGAAAAGCAAAAACATATTTGCTATAATTTTTCATAAATCTGATGGAAACCACAAGTGCAAGTATCTTAAAAATCAGATTAAAAGCTTTTTGGTAACGCATCTTTCATCACAAATAGCATCTGCAGTCTCATTTTTGCTCACTGATTGAACCACACGGTCTTTGGTATACTGAACACTGAAGAAAACAAACCTTAAATATGTTGTTACTGACGGCATGACAATTGGGGGCTCGTCCGGGATGAAACCCCCATCATTTGTTCATAACAGAAGTATTTTTTAACGATGAGCATGCCGTGTTGCTGAAGAGTGACTCACTCTTTTTTTGTGTCTGAGTGTATTTGTGTGTTTTTTAGACTTCAGTCTGAAATGTTAGTAAACTAAAGGTCATAATCTCGAAACAGACCTGATTTTGTCTGATGAAATCAGTTCATTCGTGCCTCTCTTGTTCATTTAAATGAGTTTTGATTGCAGTCAGATGTAATTACACCTAACCGCATCTTTAACGATCGACTCAGGGCTACAGAGCTGGACCCCCGCTGCTCCACCGACCCTCACCGATAAGAAGAAACTTGCAGTGTAAATGTGTGTTTGCTCCTTGTTTGTTTATTGTGTCTGTGCAGAGTGTGGAGGAATAATTTTAGTCGCAAATAACATTTAATCTTTGAGAAATGCTTGTTGAATGATTCAAAGAGAGCAGTGCAAGAATGGCAAGAAAAAAAAAAAAAAAAAACAGAACAATATTTCCAGATAAGTGTAAAAGGCTGAGGCACTGAGGTCAATGCAAGGATAAAATACTAGACACTTTCCACAAATATATGTATATATATGGATCCATATGTTTTGGTGTACTTTTTAAGCATTAGACACATGAATCCCATGTTTTGTAAAAACTACTTTACATACCTTAGATGAACGATTATAAAACATATAAAGAGTCTTCAGAAATATATACAAGAATTAAAACCATACAATGTCAAGCTTGTGATATCATTTGTTGGACTTCTATGAATTTAGTTGTAGTAAAACAAAACAGCTAAATTATCAACTTATTGTTATGTATAAATTAGTGCCTCGTGATTTTTCCCATCACACAAAAATAAATAAATACATAAATAAATAAAATAAAAAAAACAAACATCCTTAACATTAAAATATTAAAAAATCCAAGAACTGACATTGTCTAGACAAATATTCAGGTAAATATGATATTTTGATTTCATTTATTTAATTTATCTATTTATTTTTATAATTATTCTTATTATTTCTTATTATTATTATTTTTACACAAGTTAGTGTTAACTACCTCAATTATTGACATGGAAAAAAGTATCTTCTGCTCACTTTATTTGATTAAAATACACTAAAAAAATATATATATTTCACAGTAATATTGTGAAATAATATTATTCCAAATAACTGCTTTATATTGCAATATATTTAAAATGTGATTTATTCATGTAAGCAAAGCTTCTTCAAAAATCATTTGAATATTATTATATTCTAATATTACATTTTATTTAATGCTGTTGCAAGAAAATGTTCTAACAAATATGTATTTATGATTTATGTAAATATGATTTCTAAATGTGCTTATTTTGTTACCCATTAACTTTTTTAGACTTATTTATTTGTTTTTTAATTAAATTCATATTTAAGAAATTACAAAATTAGATGTATTAGGATATTTGAAAATGTCCCAAATTTTGGTTAGAGGGTTGTAAAAATTAAAGACCTCAAAAAAACATGGAATACAAAACAATTGATAAAGTATTTAGTTTGCCTTCCTGAGCTTGATGATCAACATTTCTGCAGCAGCTCCTTTCACTGATTTTTTTTGTGATAAAGACTTAATTCTCCAGAAGAAGGGCTTGAGCTGTCTGGACACCTCTGCATCAGAGCTCAAAGATGCTCTGGACGGTCCCGGGGTCAGACGCTCCGGCTGGTCAGCGGACGTCTGCTCTCCATTCCTGCTCTCAGATAAAGCGCCACTTTACCCGGTGTCTTATTTCTGTGTTTTTCTCAATTCTATTCATCTTGTGTCTTATCTCTCGCTCCAGGCCCACGAGAGAGACACAAACACTGCCTCTGTGGCCAAAAGAGCCTGATAAAGTTGACAGATCAACTCTCCCGATAGTCTGTCAATCTTCTAAACCAACTGGATTAATCTGATAATCCTGGTGTGAGAGATTAGCTGGCGTCGGGTTTTTTACCGGTGTCACTCTGGATTAAAGGGCCACGACGCCCGTGTCAGGTTAGAAGACTCTCAGTCCAATCGAAAAGAGCTGGGAAACCAGAGAGGACCTGATTGAAGACTAAACAAAAAACAGAACACATGGGATCCACACACACACAGAAAGCAACCAAACGCACAAGGAAACTAGTAAACGTGAGGTAAAGTATGTTTAAGAATCATTCTTCAACTTCATATGTCCTACTTTTATTACATTGGGTTTTTGTATTTATTATTACTCATTTGTTCTACTCTGTCTGCTGCTAAACTGCAGCTGCTTTGGCGATATAAATGCTGGGTTATTGCTGAACAATCGCTGTAGACAGCCATAATTATACTCATAAAACAAGACAATGGAATTGTATTTATGAATATTTTAATAAGCAGCACTTAGATGAAACTGGACCACATATTTGTCTTGTGTACAGAAACAGCCCACACACACACACACACACACACACACACACACACACTCACAAAACAACCAGGTAAAAGTACCATTACCTTCCAAAAAAATGTAGTGTGAGTAGAGTAAAAGAGTATCTTATTTAAAAGTACTCATGAGTATTGAGTAGCAAGTACTGAGCTGTGGATTCTACTCCATCATAATAAACACTGTACACTGCAATTTATACATTTTTATACATTCGTTTTAATTTTTACTGCCAACTCTTTAAAACACATAAAAATAGCACGGAAACAGTATGCAGTTGAAGAAAAGATGAAAGTTATTCTCAATACAATCATCCCCATTTAAAAATAGATTTAAAATCACATGTAAGTGAAAGTGAAAGTGAAAGTGACGTGACATATGGCCAAATATGGTGACCCATACTCAGAATTCGTGCTCTGCATAGGGGCAGTCGTGGTCTAATGGATAGAGAAGTGCACTTGAAACCTGAAGGTTGTGCGTTCGAGTCTCGGTGCACTTGGATGGGTTAAATGCAGAGCACAAATTCTGAGTATGGGTCACCATACTTGGCCACACACCACTTCCCTTTCCCTTTATTGGGGCAGTCGTGGCCTAATGGCTAGAGAGTTGGACTTGTAACCCGAAGGTCGTGGGTTCGAGTCTCAGGTCCAGCAGGGATTGTAGGTGGGGGAGTGAATAACAAACACTCTCCACCCTCAGTACCACGACTGAGGTGAGACCCTTGAGCAATGCACTGAACTGCTCCCCAGGCGCCGTAGCATTGGCTGCCCACTGCTCAGGGTGTATGTTCACTACTGTGTGTACACTTGGATGGGTTAAATGCAGAGCACAAATTCCGAGTATGGGTCACCATACTTGGCCACACACCACTTCCCTTTCCCCTTTTTTCCCCCTTTAACCCATCCAAAGTGCACACACTTCCTTCCCGGGAAGTCGTGGAGGGGAAGCCTTACAACATGCTGTTGTTGCACATAAAATATTAAAGTTTAGAATAGTGCAAAAAATTAGAATTTTTAAAACTAGTTGTTTTTCTTGTAACTTATTTCAAAAATGGAAACTTTCATATATTTTAGAATCATTACATGTAAAGGAAAATATTTAAAAAGGTTTTTTTTTTTTTAATTTTGATGATTAGAGCTTACAGATCATGAAAGTCAAAAATCTGTATCTCAAAATATTAGAATATTTACATTTGAGTTTCAATTAATGACCATCCCAACAGTATAAATTCCCGGGTATACCCTTGTTCTTTGAAACCACAATAATGGAGAAGACTGCTGACTTTGGCAATGATCCAGAAGACGAACATTGATGCCCTCCACAAAGAGAGTAAGTCACAGAGGGTCATTACTGAAAGCTGTGGCTGTTTACAGAGTGCTGTATCAAAGCATATTAAATGCAAAGTTGACTGGAAGGAAGAATTTGGGTAGGAGAAGGTGCACAAGCAACATGGATGACCGCAAGCTTGAGAATGCTGTCAAACAAAGATGATTCAAACACTTGTGAGAGCTTCACAAGGAGTGGACTGAAGCTGGAGTCAGTGCATCAAGAGTCTCCACGCTCAGACATCTTCAGGAAAAGGGCTACCAAGCCACTTCTGAACCAGAGAGAACGTCAGAAGCATCTTACCTGGGCTGTGGAGAAAAAGAACTGGACTGTTGCTCAGTGCTCCAAAGTCCTGTTTTCAGATGAAAGTAAATTTTGCATTTCTTTTGTAAATCAAGGTCCCAGAGTCTGGAGGAAGAGTGGAGAGGCACAGAATCCATGTTGGTTGAAGTCCAGTGTGAAGTTTCCACAGTCAGTGATGATTTGGGCTGCCATGTCATCTGCTGGTGTTGGTCCACTGTGTTTTCTGAAGTCCACAGTCAACGCAGCCATCTACCAGGAGATTTTAGAGCACTTCATGCTTCCTTCTGCTGACAAGCTTTATGGAGATGCTGATTTCATTTTCCAGCAGGACTTGGCACCTGCACACACTGCCAAAGATACCAAAAGCTGGTTCAGTGACCATGGTGTTACTGTGCTTGATTGGCCAGCAAACTCGCCTGACCTGAACCCAATAGAGAATCTATGAGGTATTGTCAAGAGGAAGATGAGAGACACCAGACCCAACAATGCAGATGACATGAAGGCCGCTATAAAAGCAACCTGGGCTTCCACACCACCTCAGCAGTGCCACAGGCTGATTGCCTCCATGCCACGACACATTGATGCAGTAATTCATGCAAAAGGAGGCCCAACCAAGTATTGAGTGCATAGACATGAACATACTTTTCAGAAGCCTGACATTTATGTTTAAAATATCATTTTTTATTAATCTTATGTAATATTCAAATTTTTTGAAACACTGAATTTTGGGTTTTCATTATCTGTAAGCCATAATCATCAAAATTTCAAGAAATAAAGGCTTGAAATATTTCACGCTATGTGTAATGAATCTATATAATATATGGGTTTCGCTTTCTGAAATGAGTGACAAAAAATATTGACCTTTTTCACAATATTCTAATTTTTTGAGATGTACCTGTACAAACACCATTAGAAACTCATAGTTCAGGGTTAAAATGAGAGCCCATTTCTCTCCAAAACGGTGCCAGTTTTAGCGTTTTGCAATAAAGAAATAAGAATAGCTAAACTTGATAATTTATGTTACAATTTTAACATGAATGCACATGCCTTTTATACATTTACTCAAATTGTTATGTCGATAAAACAATTTGTAAGGAAAAATGGATTTTCTGGGGAAACTTTTTCAAAAGAAAACACAAAGGCACGTCTCTTTGGTGAGCGACGGCGGTCTCGGTGAATCAGCAGCATCCACAACTGAATGGAACAAAAAGTGTTGAACTTGAAAATTGTTTATGCGCGAGTGCACTTGCTAAATATAGGCGGATTCTATAGAATGGATAAAAAAAAAAAAAGTTTATTAATGAGCTGCAGTTTTAATACATCACGCGCTGACACAGATGCAGTGTAATGCCACAAATCGGTTTACAGTGTTTCCAACAAACTTTTTCACAGCGCATCACGCGCTCAAACTCATCAAAAGTCAACAAGCAACAACGACTAATCCAAGTGACTGCTGTAGATCGCGCGTCTCATAAGTGAGTGGGAATTTACTGAACTTGGCACTTGCGGGAGTTAACGATGTACGCAATACCCGCAACCTCACACCAAATTTCAGACCGTGTAGATAGGCAAGCATATATATAGAAATAATTTAGCTTAACCCTAACCCTAACCCTTAAGCAGAAATCCGAAATTTACCTTAAAATATTAGAGGAAGATGTGACTGAATTGATGCTTGAAGAATGCACTTCCAGCAGCCATGATAAACAGCAGTTAGCGGTTAAAGTTTTGCCAGTTTTGCCAGTTGACCATGCAGAGCATCAGGGAGAATTTGGAGCGTGGTTACTAAAAGTTCCTAATGCTTCTTGGAAAAGCTAAAGGAATTACCCACACCTAATGCATTTTGGATCATCCATGCATTTGATGATGATCCTGACTCGCCGTCTCATCATTGGATGCGCCTTTAGAGTTTTTCAGAAGCGCTCCTGCTCTAAACCGAAATTTTACTTCCCTTTATTTTATAAAAGTATGTTTTGTTGATATTTTGAGGGCACACAAATAAAAGCAAAAATGATGCGTATTTTGAAATGTTTACAATGCAAGTGATCGCTTTGGAGCGTCCTAATTAATTGCTTACATGGCAATGTTGGAAATATTTCTGCTTTAAACCATGAAGGCGAGACAATGGATATCACACAAGCACCGTGTATCGTTACATCCCTAAAAACAACCGTTCACAGTGTTTCACGTTGCCGTTTATGTTAAACATCCCCTGTGAGAAGTCTAATGTGTGTTCTGAAAAAACACACTGAAATATTGATGATATTATCTTGAACACGGTGGGTGTATTAGTTATTTTTGTCCAATCTAACCCTCTCTTGAATGAGAAGTTCTCTGATTATCACCAGCCACAGACCAGTAAAATCAAGTCACAAATCACTGCTCAAGGCTTTGATGTAAACAAAGAGCTATGAGATACTTTCAGTGTGAACAATAGATTATATAGAAGTGCACTTAATTAAACTGAATGTGCACTTCTAGTGCATTTCAAATCTTAGTACATTTAAGTATATATAATGTATTGATCTGTATTCATATATTCTGTGGAAGGTGTAGGACCAAGAAATGTTCATCCAATCAAAACGCTCGGTCCGAGCGTTTTAATTGGCTTTCATTACCTGCCTGTTACTATGGGATGATATTAGACTCAAAATGATTAATAGATGCATGCACAATTATCCATGTACTGTCAATGTCTGTATTTGCATACCTCTGTGCACCCTGTTCACGCAGACAGATACGTCATCAGTGTGATCACGCAGACAAACATCAACAACCCGATCTTCCTCCCTGGTATTGTAGTACTTTTACTAACTGTGCTATAAAGTTTTCTCACCGGTGAATGACACATGATGTAGCCCAGCGGTTCCCAATTCCAGTCCTCGCGCCCCCCGCTCTGCATATTTTGCATGTCTCACTTAGTTAACACACCTGATTCAGATAACCAGCTCGTTAGAGGAGAGCTACCTGCATGAACTGTGTTCCGATTGACACGCTCCCTACACAGTGTTCATTGCTCCCTACTCCCTGAGCAGGGAACATCAGCTAAAGTTTATTTCACTTCGGAACAATCATTCACAGATTTGTGAACGTCTTCACACACAGACGAAACTTACTAGAGAAAAGTGTGACATAATATACCTCTGTAAATAAATACAATTTAAATTCACGTCTCGCACACTTTAATGGCCTTTGTGTGGAACATACGCTTTGAACTGGAATCATGGCAGAATATCTGGTGATGTCCGCTTCGCAGGGCACTTATGACTTACGGACGAACAGAACAGAACAACCGTTGGACGTGATAAGATATACATATGAAATGTGCAGAACGGGGAGGGCGCGAGGACTGTAATTGGGAACCGCTGATGAAGCCTGTTGTAGTAATTTAATGTTGTCTCTGGTATTCTGCTCTTTGAGCGTATGTGCGTTCAGGGGCGTGGCTTTGGACAGCGATTGCAGGGAGGGTGGGACGTTCGCTTTCAGTGCTATCAGGCTAAAGTTAGCATTTTCCCAGATCTCCTATTGCACCTTTAAGAGACTTAGAGAGAGACTTTCATGACTGTTTCTAAATACACTTAAGCACACTTTTAAAAGTAATAATGTTGAATTGAAATTTTTACTTAAGAAATTTGAAGTCATTGTTTAAATATTCTTTTGTCATGTTTTTAAAAAATTACACTTATTCTGATGTGTTGACTAACATCCTAAACCACATTAAAAGTACTTAAAACCAATTTGCATTTAATATAAATTTAATATGAAAAAAAATCTTTATTTAACATTGTTCACACTGAAGTACATTCTTTAAAATATATTATTTCTGTATTAAGTACTCTTTTAAAAAAAAGAAAACAAAAACATGCTAACACTTCTATTTTTCACAAAGAGAGAGAAGAGAACAAGAGATCTGCGAGTCATAAAAGACTCTCACTAGATCAATAACAGCACGAGTGTTTGTCTGCAGGCATGAAGACGGCCGTCACAGATTAGAATGACTCACACACACACACGCACGCACACACACACACACACACACACACACACACTCACACAGCGATGAATGAGTCTCCTCAGGCCCCGGGGACTCCTGAGCGCTGGACTGCATTGATTAAGCATTAAGGTGATCAACCCATCGGGGCGGCCATCGATCTGCTTCTTAAATGGACAGATACGAGCATCACGAGACCCTGAGGACTAACTGACCGTCCCGACGAATAAAAACAGAGCCCACAGATGCAGAAAATCAGACTTCACTGGTACATGATGGTCAGGTTTCCCTGAATTATGTCTAAAATGACTAAATTAGAGCTCGGTATTGAGACAAATTTCACAATTTGATTTTGATTCACAAGCTTCTGATTCTATTCAGTATCAATTCATTTGGATATATACTCAGGTACAGTACGCTAATTTTTATTCTTGGATAACATCTCTCAACAAATGCTGTAAACTATACGATAAACCCTGTCAGTTGGTATATTAATAAATTACCATTAAATTGATTCATAAAGAAGCAAAACTTCAAACTGCACTTAAGGCAAATTTTATAATAAAATATCAAAATACGATTATATTATATTATAAAAATGTTTTATAAAAATAATAAAACAAATGTATTATATACTGTATATATTTTGTTTTATGATGGAATTCTGTTTCTACTCCAGTTTTTGTTGAAATATAAACATTAAAACCTGTTTTATGTTGAATTTATTTGAACTCTAAGTTACATGAAATATTGAGGAACAGGTTAAGTAAAATTGAAATGAGTATGCAATATAGTGCATACATCTATCAAAATGTTCCTTTCTACAACTTTTTTTTTTCTGTCTCTAAGTATCTATTGAGTTTATAGACAATGCATATCTTTCTTGAGACATTAAATAGTGTATATTGTTTGAATTTTGTAATAAAATTGGCAGAACTTTAAAGCTGAGACTCTGTTTCATAATAGCTTATTGTGATTTATTGTATGGCAGATGTGATTATGATTAGTTACAGTTGTGTCTGTGCATCAACCGATAACAGCATAGATCGAAATCGAGAAAACTATATGTTCAACCTAATATTTTCTGTAACGCAGCAATATCAGGGTCGAGCAAATTGAAGTAGATTAATAAAAAAGCAAAGGAATGCGTCCAACATGACAGAAACATAAGTGACTTTAAAAATGATCTGATGACTATATTTAAGCATTACGTTTGAAGTGAAGTGAAGTGACATACTGCTAAGTATGGTGACCCATACTCGGAATTCGTGCTCTGCATTTAACCCATCCAACACACACACACAGCAGTGAACACACACACACACACACACGCACACACACACACACACACACACACACACACATAGCAGTGAACACACACACACCGTGAACACACACCCGGAGCAGCGGGGAGCAGTTGTGGGTTCGGTGTCTTGCTCAAGGGCACCTCAGTCGTGGTATTGAGGGTGGAGAGAGCGCTGGACATTCACTCCCCCCACCTACAATCCCTGCCGGCCCGAGACTCGAACCCACAACCTTTGGATTACAAGTCCGACTCTCTAACCATTAGGCCACGACTTCCCCTGCTGGCAGTGTTCAAAATGACAATCTATACAGGTTTCCTGATTGAATTGGCATGTCATATGTGGGCAACGTTTTATACAATATGTAACACTTATGGATGTCAAACCCTTCACTTTGCATTTTCACGAGTCTAAACAGCGGCAGACAGACAGCAGAGCCCAACACAACAACAATCCTCTGCGTTCATGAGAAGTGACAAACGAGTCCAGGTGTCAGTTCCCGCTTTAACTCAATCCAGCAGCGCTGCGCTGAGCTCATGCATCCGCTAGAACACGGCCCTGTGCTCACGGGTAATTGCCAAGGTCTTTCGGATCAATCAGCATTGATCGTACACTTTCCTGCTATTACTTGACCTGAACGAGTCAAATGAGCTCTAGAGGAACTGAAAATAAAGCGCTGCTCGTGTGACCTCTGACCCCTGCGGACGGTTTCTGCGTATTATTGCTGAATTTATTTGATATTCAATCATTTAAAAATTCCACTCTCTCTTTTTTCTGATTGGTCATGACATTCTTCTGTTGAATGCATTCGGCACTACTGAGACTGTTGTTGATCGTTTTTTCACACTCACATAATATAATTTACACTCAAATCAATATTTCATGTCTGTTATGTGTTGTGAGTAGTCAGTATCAATCAGGACATCACAAAATATAGGCTGATCCAAAAACAGGTTCATTGTAAGAGCGCTACCATCTGACTGCACAAAATACTTTTCATATCTAGTCTCTTTTTTGGGAAAAGGTTCAATTAAAAATGTGATGTATATCAATAAAAGCAATGATTAAACAATCAGGTCTTTTACAAGCCACTTTGATGTAGTATTTTTATCTGTTGCTTTTTTTCAGGCCAGCAATGGATCCATCCAAATCTCAAGCAAATCTGTCAAGCAAACCCATTTATTTCCCATGTCTTCCAGCCATGTTCACACTTAATATTTCATCTGGCTCTCTTTTTTCCCCAATGCCACAAGCAATAAGATATCCAGAATACTTTACTTTTCCTCCTTCTACCACACACACACACACACACACACACTCTCTCTCACACACTTCTGAAAAAAAAAGAAAGAAAATAGTAGGATGTCCTCATTCCTGCACAGTTTTTTTTTATTTATCCCCTTTGTTTAATAAACTTGTCTTTTTCTAGTATTTTCTAGAATTTGCAGACACACAAAAAGCATCATGACATTCTGATTGGCTGGCTTTGTGAAGTCAGAGCGCACATTGTTTCAATCTGTCCACCGTGAAGCGGAGTTGTTTATACGTTCCCACACACTGAGTGATTCTGAAGAAGATCCGCCAGCTGGGTTTGATAGCGCTATCGAGTCTTTAATGAAAAGACATTTAGAGTGTTTTCACTGAGACATCCTCACAAAAATATATCCCACTTCTCAGAGGTTTTTCCAAATTCAAATGGTCACTTCAAGCCAGTGTTTACTAAAATGAGTTGGAATTCAATGCAAAGACAAAAGTACACTTTTTTTTTAAACGTGTACATCACACATTCAGTTTGTATGGCATACATTTCATCATTAGCATAATATGCACATATTGTCCAGTTTTTCCAACCACGCATACAGTGTACACTCAGCTTGCATATGCGCCACAAATTAGTTTGTCTACAAGGTGGTGACACTGAGTGTTATTTCAAAGTAGAAAAGGGAATTAAAGAGACGCAAAAGATGACACTTTCTAGTGTGCAAGCGTTGAGTGCCAGTGTTCATACACGGTATGCTATGAAGTATAGTTTGAAAGGCTGTACGCATACATTAAGCAATAGCATCAAAACGTAAGTGTATTTTAAAGGTGCAGTAAGCAATTTCTGAGAAGCGATGTTGAAAGTGGGTCAGACACACTTGTAGCCAATCAGCAGTAAGGGGCGTGTCCACTCGTGATGAGGGAGGTGCCGTTTGTGAATTTGGGGGCAGAGCTATTAAGAGAGGGGTGTGATAATTTCGGGAAGGGCATGCCTGTTTTGGTGATTTCAAAAATCTACAGCGTTTCTCAGAAATCGCTTACTGACTTTGTTATCGCTCATAACTTCTTAAGAGAAATAGCACAGATACTGGACAAGAATGAAACTTAGTTTGTGTTGTCTGTACACTTTGCGTCAGAACTGAAGTGTTCTTGTAGCGAAACTAGTTTACCGTTTCCATAATGAGAAACTCCTCCAGAAACGAAGTCAAGATCTCGCAGAATCTCAGAACCTCAACAATGAGGTCATATTAGTTTGCTCGCGCCGGCATTTGATTAATCGTGATTAGCGTTTGACAAATTACAATGCCAGAAAATGAAGGAAAGCTAATTTTTCGGAATCCGTCGGCGAGGCATTGTTTGGAGCTGATTTGAGGGAGGCCGAGGGTTGTGGATTTGATGAGGACATGTTAATATCTACTATTGAGACGAGATAAGATCTTCATTAGACTTAGCGCTAGCGCGAGGGAGGTCTTATCGGCGTCTGAGGGGAGCGACGGTGAGATTAGAGGAGAAGGCCAGCTTACACTTCACCATCAGTCCCGAGGCTTTGTGACGGGGTCAACTTAATTTTGTTCCTCTGATATTAAAAATCTGTCTGAGATAAAGAGTTACTCTTTATTAGCTGCGGAGGGAAGCGGGCGGGAGGACGGAGGCTGACTCACCGTTCTCCAGGAATTCTGTGAAGACAGGCCGGCCTTCCTCCTGCAGACCCAGAAATATCAGATTTCTCAGAGCTTTTCTTTCATGGGACACGGCCGGTGTGAATCACAGGCGACTAGTGAATATAGAAATGGTTGTGATATGGAGTTTGCTGTTTTCATATAATTATTAGAACTTTAGTGACACCGATAGCACAAATATTTGTTTGGAATCACTCGTGGAATTAGTTTTTTCTCCAGATGGACTATAAGAACAGCCAATCTTGAGATTGAGCATTTAAAGTGGCCCAAACAACAAAAGTGAGAGTTTGTAGAAGCAGAACGATAATGTGCTTTGGTTTGGACACTGACATACTTATTGTTATAGTTACCACAACATGCTCCACTTATTTCACCACATTCACTTGATTATATACTCGATTATATTTGAGATGCACCGACCGATCAGTCTGCCGATTCTGAGCCGGTCTGTTTTGACGTCACACTTCCGGCGACTGATAATGTATTTATATTGTGCCAGAACAGAAAGTTGCACAGATGAATAGATGCATACTGTGGTAGAACAACCCGTTTCAACACGATTGCAATGTGATTTTATACAACAGTAGTTCAATAAAAAATTAATTAAAATTAATTGACTTACATTTTAGACACAATATTGACTGTTTTTGCTCAATTTCACTGATAAAAATAGTTCCAATCAAAGCCACAGCAGCAGTGTTTTGTGTCTCCGAGCAACACAGTGGTGTTTCGTCACTGAAGGAATCCACTTTTGTACGACTCAAGCGAGTCAATGATTCAGTAACACATTCATGAAGACAGTAGCGGCTTGCCCTCTTTCTGAATGAATCAGCGGTTTGAACGAATCTGTTGGATGAATGACTAAATGACTCACTCATTCAAACAGTTATTTGCTGCCACCTACTGGTTTGGTTTCATATTTAAAACTATCATTGCATTTTCCCAACATTTCTCATTTATAGGTTTAAAAATATTTAAAACATTAATCTTATAAAATTCTTTATGCATTAAAAAAGTTGCAATGTAAATGCATTTATGGCAGCTCAGCTTCATCAACCAGTTTGTGTAAATACATCTAATGCCACTTCAGATGCATGCTGTGTTTCCTGCAGTGGAAAGACGGAGTTTGTTGATACTGATGCAATGTTTTATAACAGATGCTCACGTGTTTTGGAGAAGTTTTTGAGGATCAGGTTGTTTATAGACATGTAGGCATCAGACACTCCAAACACAGACACGATTGCGTGTTCTGACAGAAGAATTATTCACTGATGACGTCGAGCCTCCTTCAGATCGAGTTTACACACATTTCTTTTTTTTTCCTTAGTATTTTGGTGTGTTTAGTGATTCTGAATAGATCCGTAGTAGTTTATATGCAGTCTTTTGGCATTTCCCTGTGTTCTTGTTTGGTATGTCAGGTTGACTTGTGTTTATTTGTTAAAATGTTTTAAGTTGTATAGAATATCTGCATCCCAATAAGCTTTTATTTATTTATTTATTTTTCACTTGGTAGATCTCGATGAGTTTCTCATTTGAAAAGTAGATCCCCACACACAAAAAGTGTGGGTACGCTTTCTCTATGGCATA
>NC_136729.1:47396965-47551965 GCF_936440315.1 Barbus barbus
ATTAGACCTTTAGAGTCAATAGGAGAACAATGTTTAGACATGGATTCGGTAAAGAGAAAGGGGTAACGACTAAATGAATACAGTGAAGGAAAACGAGGCTACAGAGGCAGGATCTGCTGAATCTCGCTGGTCTGCAGTGAAACTGGGTCTCTGTGGAGCCGGAGGAGCTCTGATCTCTCACACATTCATCTCAATGACAGCTGCTTGGCTGGAGTCACCTGTGCTCACTACTGCTGCCAGATTCCTCTGAGCCAATCACACGAGCTCTGAACGTCATGTGACCAGTGACACTCTAAAACATCCACTGTTCAAAATTGTGTGTGTGTATATATACAGTACATATATACTACTGGTCTTTTCAACTGAAAACTGTGTGTAAAAAAAAAATGACAAAAAATATTTAAATGTTAAAATGAAAAAAGCAATACAAAATATTGAAAATATTAACTATAAGTATCTTAGTGATGCTAAAATAACACTGGACTGAATTAATTGCTGGTAAATTTGCATCACAGGAATACACTACATACTACAATAGAGAGTTATTGAAATTCTATTAATATTTCACTGTTTTCACTGTATTTCTGATTCTGTTCATGTTGCTTGTGAAAAACTGCTGTGTGTGTGTGTGTGTGTATATATATATATATATACACAGTGGTGTGAAAAAGTGTTGGCCCCCTTCCTGATTTTTTATTTGTTTGCATGTTTGTCACACTTTAATGTTTCAGATCATCAAACTAATTTAAATATTAATCAAAGATAACACAAGTAAACACAACATGCAACACTTTTTCACACCACTGTGTGTATATATATATATATTACACACACACACACACACAGCAGTTTTTCACAAGCAACATCAACAGAATCAGGAATACAGTGAAAACAGTGAAATACTAATAGAATATAAATTGCGATTAATCCCACCTAACATCATAATGTTTTCATTTTTCAACATTACAGTATAATTGAGAGATATCAATTTTAACAGTTATTAGACTTTTAAAAATAAACTTCTAATTTAAGTGAACTTAAACTAATCTTTACATAAACCCATTATAATAAATGTCATATTTACCTGTGCCCTTCAGCAGAAAAATACAGAAATGTAAATTATCAAACACTAAATTAGCTGTACAAATACATCTACTGATACTACTGGACACATCTTCAGTGATGTTCCTGGAATCATTGGGTGTTTCAGGTCTTTCAACATCATACACACTCATCCGGGCGAACCAGCTGAGGCTGATCAGACCCCAGCTTGTGTCCAGTTGGCAAATCTAGCTACTTTGCCCCCATGGATCTCCTCTCTTGAGCCATAGCCATCTTGAAGCTTTCTCTGCTGCTTCAGTTATATTATAGATTGATCTTCTCCTCCTCACTCCATCGATGCCTAACAGACTGAAGGCTCTGCACAGAGATCGGGCCGCAAAGCCCCTGCTTCCGACCTCGATTGGGAGACACCTGGCTCTCCATCCGGCTTGTCGACACTCGCTGACCAGTTCCTCGTACTTGCAGAGCTTCCTTTCAAAAGCCTCTTCCAAGCAATCTTCCCAAGGGACTGTTAGCTCCAACAGAACCACTTGTTTGGTGTAAAAATAAACTTCTAATTTAAGTGAACTTAAACCAATCTTCACATAAAGCCATTATAATAAATGTCATATTTACCTGTGCCCTTCAGCAGAAAAATACAGAAATTAAAATGATCAATCATTAAATTAAATATAGATCTAGATTTATCTAGAAATATAGAAATATAGATTATAGATATAGATTTCCTGTTTTTTTTTCTTTGTCATTTGATTAATAGACATCACAGCAGCTGGTTATTAGGTTATTTTGGCTGTTATTTCTTTAAGAGCTGTTGCTGCTGAATGTGACGCGGATCTGACAAGCATCATATTTTCTCTCAACTCTTTTTACCGTTTCTGAGACACTTCAGGTCATAAAGTCTCTATTAATGAGCTGACGAGTTGAATCGTTTCATGCTGCACACTGGCGGTGGTTGAGGAGAGACCCCCTCATGAGTGTAAAGCGCTTTAGGTGTACTGCAATACACAATAAAGCACAATATACATGCAATCGGGTGTGTTAGATGAGTGAGACAGTGCTGGGATGCTCCAGGACAGTTTTGAAAACCATTTCAGAGACATGTTCGTAAACAGTGTTGTGCAAGTTACTTCCAAACTGTAATACATTACAGATTACTTGTTACTGTTATTTAAAAGTAATTCCTTACCGTACAATATTACTGTCCCATATTGTAATGCGTTACATGACTCCTGTATTACTTTTGAGTTACTTTCACCAAAATATCTACGGAAGTAGAACTAAACATTCTAAAATGACTAAATGTACCAGAGCCCTGATCGAATGGCAAAGTGTTTATATTTCGTTCCGGCTTTTTATTAAGTTCATTTAGAAAAAATGTTTGGAGCATTTTTTGTTTGTTTTTTGGTTTTGGACTTGATTAAAGTGTGGAACAGATCCATTCAGATGACACACGTTCTGAAGAAGCAGATCTGAGGCGAATGAACACAAGTGATCGTTCATCAGCAGATCTCAGCAACATCTGCAAGACGTCAACAACACAAGAACCGACAGCACATTACAGAGACCAGAGTGTGACGAATCAGCGCTGATCAGCATCTCTGTGGGACGTCTTCAGAAACACACACACACACACACGGGTCACACTCGCTCATCACAGATCTACAGTCACAGATCCAACAGAGCCTTCAGCCGGATTCATCTTCATCTATCTCTAATATCTTCACAACCAAACTAACCACCACTAACACTGTGTGTGTGTGTGTGAGAGAGAGAGAGAGAGAGAATATGTCTATGTGTGTGTGTGTGTGTGTGTGTGTGTGAGAGAGAGAGAGAGAGAGAGAGAGAGAGAATATATCTATGTGTGTGTGTGTGTGTGTGTGTGTGTGTGTGTGTGTGTGTGTGTGAGAGAGAGAGAGAGAGAGAGAGAGAGAGAGAGAGAATATATCTATGTGTGTGTGTTTGTGAGTGTGTGTGTGTGTGTGAGAGAGAGAGAGAGAGAGAGAGAGAGTATGTCTATGTGTGTGTTTGTGTGTGTGTGTTGTTCTTACTTTGAGGTTGCAGGAACAAAAATCAGTGGAACATTTTCCCTCCGGAGACCTGCACAAAAACACAGACATTTAGATGAGAAACTACATACAATCAGTCACGAATAAATGTATGCGAATTTGCAAAATGTATAAGAGTATCTATCTATCTATCTATCTATCTATCTATCTATCTATCTATCTATCTATCTATCTATCTATCTATCTATCACTGTCCTTCAAAAGTTTGAAATAATACTTTTTTATAAAAAGCAGCTGTATTTTCAGCATCATTACTGCAGTCTTCAGTGTCACATGATCTTCAGAAATCATAATAATATACTGATTTACTGATCGACAAACATTTCTGATTATTATCAATGTTGAACACAGTTGTGCTGCACAATATTTTTGTGGAAACCGTGATACGTTTTATTTTTCAGGATTCACAGATGAATAGAAAGTTCAAAAGAACAGCATTTATTTAAAACAGAAATCTTCTGTAACATTATAAATGTATTTACTGCCACTTTTGATCAGTTTAATCTATTGGTCACTGATCTGTTGTCAAACGAACACACTCTTGTTTGAGAACGATGACATGATCTTGATTTGTAAGTGAAGTACTACTTTAATCACTGATATAGCGCTCAGATATACTGTATAATTGTTATGATATTTCATCTGTAGCTTGTAGAAATAAAAATGTGCATAATGACGACTCATTTGATTTTCATTTGGCAGCAGTCATATTGAAAAGCAACTCTGACATTTTAGGATAATTGTGCCGTAACATTGTTATTTTTCATTAGAAATGTTGATTATATGCTTGGAGGAACACAAAATGTGACCGTCAAACCTCAAAACGTGTAAATTTAGGATTAATGGAGGCACGTTTCTGTCTGGATAGAAATTACACTGTCAGATCTGTGTGTGAGTGTGTGTGTGTGTGTGTGTGTGTGTGTGTGTGTGACTGTCCTCTTAAAACTGATCCACATCAACAGCAGCAGCATCAAGATTAAGAGTTTAAGGCAAATTAAACTCTGTATCAAACAAGTTCAGGAAATTGTCCTCCATAAAATGCGCTGCACACACTCTAATATTTGGGTTGTACTGCTCTGGAACAGTGTTGCAAATATGACTTAACCACTGATTTCTAGTAGTGTCCTCTTTTGGAAGCCCAAACAAAGTAGTTTCTCTTTCACAACGAAACACAGTGTCTCCAGGACACAGCGCCGGCGGCAGCAACAATACTACAGCCAGAATAATAGCTCCGCCTTCTTTCATTGCGTATATGTTTGGGTGGTATGAAAATCTCCCCACATCCTGACGTAGACATGTAGGGGGTGTTTGAATGAGCCGTTTTAGGAGGGTATGAACGAGTCTTAACTTTTATAAAGAATATCTCTCCAAAGAGAAAGGAAAACATGAAATCGCACAATATGATCCCTTTAAGCACATACTGCACTATCATTAAGACATGGCGATGTGATCAGAGCAGAAACTCCTCACCGAACGCTCATATACATCATGTCTGCGCTTCACAGCGATTGGCTGCCAGACAGGGTTTTCACATCTCATTTGCATTAAGTTCACTGCTGGAATCCCACAATTCCCTGCACCAGTGTGTCACTCAGCTTTTACAGAGAATCAACTGAATACTTTTATTAATTTTTTTTAATAAACTGTTTTTATTACTTCTTTTTAAGTTTTACATTTATTATTATTGTTTATTATTTATTTTTATTTTCTCTTCTGTACAGCACAGTGAACAACTTTTGTTGCGTTTAATTGTGCTTTATAAATAAATAAATGAAATGAAAATGTCAACATTTGGCAAAAAATAAGCATGTTTAACCGATTAGCCTATTTCAGGGTCATCTGGTGTGCTCTTTATACGCCAACGACACATTTGCGTTGAGGTTGCAATATCAGTCGACCAATACTATTTTATTCGATTTTTTTTTAATAAAAACAGATAATTGCATTTTCGCACACCCAAACACTTCAGTTCCTAAACCAAACAAATATAAAGATAATATATATATATATATATATATATATATATATATATAAAATAATAATAATGTTGTTTTAATTATAATACCATTTTAAAAAATATGTTAACTTAACCAACACTTTAGAAAAATAAACTAGTGTCTATACATCCCAAAATACTCACTATACTCTATACAACACCCTGGAGACATACAATGTCTAATAATACACTTTCTACAAATACAAAGTCTAGTTCCTTGAAGTTTCCCTTGAAATAGAGCACTTACTTACTTTTGTCATTTAGCAGACGCTTTTGTCCAAAGCGACTTACAAATAAGAAAAAGTAACTAAAACTAAAAAGTTACAACTCTATAAATACTATCTACCCACATATTTAAGAAAATAAAGAAATTAAATCAAATTAACACATGCATATAACAACAACATTTCAATAATAAACATATCAATGAAAAAATTAAATAAAAAGCTACTTCTATCCCTTGCCGGTGTCCCTGCCCGGTGGAGTCGCACGGTAGAGTCGATGGTCTTTACACTCTTTACTTTTTTACTTTTGTCACTTTTTTACTTTTGTACATGCACTTAACTGTATTACATGTACATGAACTTCCAACCTTAAAAGTGTATTTAAAAAAGAAGCTACTTTACATTAATGATATATTATTAATAAAAGGCTGCTTAAGTGTAGCCTACATTAAGAGAGAACACTTACATGACTTTTTAACACACTTAAGTACACTTTACCACACAAAAGTCTATAATAATGCCAAATTATAGGTTATTTTAATGTCAAGTTAAAAGTTAAATTTAAAGCATTTTATTTTATTTTATTTAAATACACTGATTTTGAAGTGACTAACATACTAAAGCACATGTAAAGTATTAGATTACTGTTTTAACTGTAGTGTGTTATTTTATATATAGTAAATTACTACTTCATTACAAATGTGCAATAACAAATATATTTAAATGCATGACACATGCTTCAATATAAATAACAACGTTAATGTTTAAAATGTTTAGTTTGTCATTGCAAAGACAATATAAATATGAAATTCTATAAAGATGCACTTAAATACTATTTATAGCATGTCTCAAAAATAATTCAAAAGTTCAGCTAACGTCATTTAATATAGATGTGAATAATTAACATGTAGTTCAGTCTCTAAAAAAACATTAAATTTAGTTAATATACTTGCATATATTCTTTGATCTTAAGTGTATTATACCATAACAAGTACTAAGATTGTTTTGGTTTGTGATGTTGGCATGTTGTCTGATTTGAAGCTGTATTTGCTGCTGGATCTTTTCAATATTTTGTATATATTTATTTATTTATTTTTTGCCTGTATGTGACAGAAGTTCATTTGCAAACAGGAGGCATCTGACTTTCTCTCTCATTTCGGCTTTAATTTGTGCCCCTTCACAGTGAAATTAACCACTCTTCATTTCACATCACTGTCAAGAGCGGGTCGCCACGGAAACGGTTTCTGTGGCAACAAAGGGAGGCGGCGACCGGAGAGCCTCCTCCTCCTCCTCCTCCTCAGAGCTCTGGCTGAGGGGCTCGTTACAAAAATGGGCTCAGCCATGTTGAATTAGCACTAATTAGGATAATTACGCTCAGTCTCTCTCTGCTGGGGAAAATGGCTTCCGTAGAAAGTGGATGAATAAATTAGACAGAAAGTCACGGCACTGCTGCATTTCTCAATCACAAGGCATTGTGGGCGAAAACCGAGCAGGCCGAGTCGCACGTTTACGCCGGCCGGGTGTTACGAATCACGGCTGTTTTAACGTGTTCTGCTGCCACGCTTCCAGTAAACAGATGAAGCGCTGTGATGTTCCAGAGGAGCTGGAGGAGCTCCAGAGATGCTCTCAGAGCTTTGGCAGACAAACACATTTAGCTGCGAGCCAGATTCATCCAAATGTTTCCTGTGTGTGTGTGTTCCACATCAAGTTTTGCAGTCATTTTATGTTCTTGGTGTCATAATGCAGCATATATGATCGAGCAGAAGAGCACAGTGCAACAACTACAACCATTAAATCCATACAGTCTCCCTAAATATTCACTGTAAAAAAAAATTTAATATCTCAAAGTCATGAACAAATGTTTTTCCAGTAACGTTATCTGGTCTTTGATAATGTTCTTCAGAGCAGTATTATTTTGTATCATTAAAATGCTATTAAAGTTTTTTTTCCAATTTCCTTTTAACTTTAGTTAATTGTTTAGTGATTTTGTTGTGTTTTTTGTCATTTTTGTTGTTAAAGGAGTCATGACATGGATTTATATATATATATATATTTTATTGTTACTTATAATTGTCAGTCCTCTGTGTGTGTGTCTTGTGTTCCCACCACTTGTGTCCATATTTGGTTTGTTTCCTGTCCTTGTTAAGTGCAATTATCAGTTAATTCTTGTCCAGCTGTGTTTGTCTAATTATCTATGCTTATCCTGTGTATTTATAGTCCTGTCTGTTCAGTTAGTTTTCGTCTCTTTTACTCGTTACTCCCCGATGTTCCTGTATGTCAGCCCTGCCTTGTCTTGCCCTGAAGTTTTGATTAAAGACTGCATATTTTCCAACTAAATCTCTATCATGCAAAAAGGAATCCATATGTGAACATGGTCCAGAAGCGCTGTCATGTCCTGTGGGCCAAGGCTCATTTAAAATTGACTGTTTTAAAGTGGAAAAGTGTTCTATGGTCAGGCGAGTCCAAATTTGACATTCTTGTTGGAAATCACGGACACTGTGTCCTCCGGGCTAAAGAGGAGGGAGACCTTCCAGAGTGTTATCAGTGTTCAGTTCAAAAGCCAGCATCTCTGAAGGTATGGGGGTGCATAAGCGCATACGGTATGGGCAGCTCACATGTTTTGTAATGCACTATGAATGCTGGAAGGTAAAGATTTTAGCGCAACATATGCTTCCCTCCAAAATCCACATACAGCAGCTATTACATCAGCATGGCTTCATAGTAGAAGAGTCCGGGTGCTGAATTGGGGTGCCTGAAGTCCAGATCTTTCACCTATAGAGAACATTTGGCACATCATTAAACAAAGAATACGTCAAAGACGACCACAAAGTCTTCAGCAGCTGGTAACATGCCTCCGTCACAACTATTTTGAGACCTGTAGCAGGAATCAAATTTGAAATGAGCTCATTTTGTGCATAAAATTTATAACAAATGTTTAAACTGAGAAATTAGACAATGTTCTATTGTGAATAAAATATCGGCTCATGTGATTTGAAATTCTTTTTGTTTTCATTTTATTCAAATTTTAAAAAAACTTCCCAACATTTCTGGAATTTGGGTTGTAGTTCCGCCTCAGCAAATGTTTCTTTGTGACTCTCCATGACACTGTGCCTCGATTACAAAACAAAATCCTCCGACATGATACGGGGTGCCATTAAAATAAACTATCCACTTGTTCCTTACGCTGGGATCCTTCTGATATCTGTACAAAGACGTGAACGAGCTGTTTAAACCAAACGCATCAAAGCGAACGATCTTTCGCTGCATTTGTCCTGACGACAGACTCATATCTGTAACTGTATCCAGTGTAGACAAGATAGTGATCAAGTGTTAGCCGTTAGCGACTGAACCCCAGTGGGCAGGGCCTATGCTGAGAAGAAGATTATTCATCAATGTGTTGCTCTGGAGGCGGAGTTTATGCAAACGAATGAGCCCAGGTGATGTCACCTTGTCCCTCGGATACAAAACAAGCCGTTTTCTGAGAGTTATTATAAATGCGTTTTTATTGATGATGAGGACATTTTAAGATTATGAAACTTGCAGTATGTATTAAGCACACAAAGACCTCTTCTGTGTCAAAAGATCAAGGCAAATTGGCTTCTCATGTCATGACCCCTTTAATATTTGTAAGAAAAAAATAATATATATATTTTTTAAACATTTTAGAAACTTCACATTTTGAAGATTCAGAAAACAAAAATTCATAACTGACTGGGAATGTTAGCAGTATTTGGGGAAATTGCAGTTTTTAAATAATTTTTGTTTTTAAAAGGTTGTTTTGGAAATATGTTTTATTTTACCTTTATTTTTACAGAATTATTGTAGCAACCACAGCTGTCAATTTTGTTTTGTTGTGTGTGTGTGTGTGTTTTACAGTGTGGTCTTATTGCAAATTATTTATCAATACACGTTATTCTGAAGATAGACTATGGTCTTAATAATCTTTCATCAGAATGTATTGACCTCAGAAACGACTGTCCTTTTCCTCGGACATCATCAGTCCTTCTTGTTTTTCAATCAGCCAACCAATCAAAATATAGTTCCACCCACCCATTATTATTTTTTCTTATTATTTTCTTTTTGCATTTGATTGTAAAGTGGGTTGTTTCATGATGGCTTTAAAATATTCCACATTGTGTTTTACAGTCATTCTACAGTCATGACTTCTGGCGCTCTAGTGGTTCAAGTATAAAAAGGCAAGTTACTTAATTATTTGAGTTGTTTATAGGCGTATTGTAGAAAATCAGGGTCAAAAGAAAAAAAAAAATCAGACAAAAATACTTTTTGTAACATGCAAAATGTGTGGGTTCAAACAAAAGGTGCTATCTTCTAAGTTGTGTATCAGATCCAGATGAAAATACCTGTAAATAAAAGCTGAAATGTTAATCTCTCATCTCATATTCATCTTTTGATGTCAAACCCAAATATTTTCAGTCTACAGCAAAAATAAAGGAATTGGCCTTACTGTTCCAATACTTTTGGAGGGCACTGTATGATATATTCACTCAAATGATGTTCTAAAACATACAGTCTCTTTATATACATATTTTTTACACACGTTTCTTGTGTGTGTGTGTGTGTGTGCGTGTCTGTGACTATGTGTATGTGTGTGTGTGTGTCTGTGTATGTGTATGTGTGTGTGTGTGTGTGTGTGCGTGTCTGTGACTATGTGTATGTGTGTGTGTGTGTCTGTGTATGTGTGTGTGTGTGTGTGTGTGTGTGTGTGTGCGTGTCTGTGACTGTGTATGTGTGTGTGTGTGTGTGTGTGTGTGTGTGTCTGTGAGTGTGTGTCCTTGTGTGTGTATCTGTGAGTGTGTGTGTGTGTGTGTCTGTGTGTGTGTGTGTGTGTGTGTGTGTGTGTCTGTGTCTGTGTGTGTGTGTGTGTGTGTGTGTGTGTGTATCTGTGTGTCTGTGTATGTATGTGTGTGTGTGTGTCTGTCTGTGTGTGTCCTTGTGTGTGTGTCTGTGTATGTGTATGTGTGTGTGTGTGTGTGTGTGTGTGTGTGTGTGCGTGTCTGTGACCGTGTATGTGTGTGTGTGTGTGTGTGTGTGTCTGTGAGTGTGTGTCCTTGCGTGTGTATCTGTGAGTGTGTGTGTGTGTGTGTGTGTGTGTGTGTGTGTGTCTGTGTGTGTGTGTGTGTGTGTGTGTGTGTGTGTGTGTGTGTGTGTGTCTGTGTGTGTTAGATTCACCTGTGCTGACCAAACGTTCTTCACAATGATAGTAAAACCTGAGATTAGCTAAATTACGAGACGAAGCCTACGGTCCCCATGAGGAAACCAGCATCATAAACATACTAAACAGCCTCCTAATGAACACTTCAAAATGCAGCATGTGTGAGAGAGTTTAAAGAATATCATTAGCTCAAGATAACACAACAGAAGACCCAACATAATAACAACCAAATGTGTGTGTGTGTGTGTGTGTGTGTTTCTTCTGCCTCAGTGCTTCTAGAGATCTTCAGCCAGTGGGAAAGAGAAACAGTTCCAGAGAAAAGCATTGAGCAAACAGTCAGAGAAATCCAAACTTAGCGGCTGTAAATGGAGGAGATCGGCCATCGCTCCTGAGCAAACCAGATATTAACAGTGATAATGATGTTTGAATAAGCAGATTGGATGAGCAGCGAAGGTAAACGTCTTTAAGAACACACACACACGGCTCTGCCTCGGGTTTCAGGGCATCAGATGCAGGAAAAGGAATTAGGGATGGATTTAATGTGCAGTAAAACACAGCTGAGAGCAAACAGCTTCAGTTTAATCAAGCCATGCTAATTATCCACAAATTATTATTGAACAATAATGTGATTAAGCTAACAGAAACTCTGAAGGGTCCGGTTTCCGTCAGACATTAGTCATTATGTTCATAATTTAATTTTTTATTTAATTTTTCGTCAGCACCAACACACTCTCACAGCAATACGTCATTATTTTACATTTTGGTGAATTTGTACGAATTAATTTGATCTTATTGTAATGATTTCATATGATATCCCACTTAAGCTTAGGGGTCAATCTTACGTTATGCTTACTTTTAAAATAAACATTCAATCATACAAATCAGTAAAATAGTATACAAATTCACTGACTTCATCATCAGTAATGAGGGTGGACTAGAGCGCTGTTCATCCATCTACATTCCCTACAGAACCAAGACTCGAACCCACAACCTTGGGATTACAAGCCTAAATCTCTCTAACCGTTAGGCCACAAAATCAACAATCAGCAAATAAAAAACAATAAAGATTATTAAATCACTACAAATATAGTTTTAATCTCTAGTAGGCTATTCCATCCACATTTGCATTTAAATTAGCATTTTAGCCTACATAGATTGGAAATATATTTTCTTGCTCCTATAATAGATTTTGGCATATGGAGGTTGAAACTTTGGTACTGAAAACTTAGAATAGCTTTATTAAAGTAAAGTGAACTTAAGTAAAATCAACTTAATTAAGTCAGAGGAAACTATCTCAGAAAGTTCAGTTGTAAACATAACCAAAACGAGCCAAATATTTACAGGGGACTTTTGTGCTAAAAACTTTCACTTCACTTTCTTTATTTTTTTTCAACTAAACTATATAGTTTCAAATAACATTACATTTGTCAAGTTGAACATACTTAATTTTCTATATAACTGCAACTTAACTGAGTCAGTGCAGCTGTGATTTATTAGTGGGTGCTTGCCAAAGGAAAGGCGCTCACTATTGTTATTGCTCATACTTATTTTCTTCTTCTTTATTCCGCTGAAAGTTTGGCGCGTAACTCCTCCCACAGCTTTTGTCACAGACCCACGAATGAGGCGTCAAATCGTGCTGATTATTTGGGAATGGTGTGCTATGACTGATCGGGGGTACGGTGTTCGCCCCAGGGGCGAAAAAGTGGCCAAAAAATCCCATTTACTTAACATTGCGACAAACTTTGACGAGTCATAGCTCAGAGCAAGGATTTCACAGAAACTTGTGATTTGCCACATTTGAAGAGGCTGGCAGGCTCTGTAAGAACATACCTCACAATGGGGTAAAAGTTGCATCCCTGGGGGGCAGGAGCTGCCCAAAATTTCCCATTGACTTACTATGGAGCAGGACGGCCCATGAAATACTGTTCTCAGAGCAGGGAATCAGGCATGTTCGTAAGCAAAAGTCGTGCAGTTCACCTGAAGACTCCTCAGGAATGAAGGTTTCCCACAATCTGGCTTCTTCAGCTGCTTGGGATCCATCTGTACGCCGAGATACGCGTCCGTTCCTCCGAAGACAGAGCTGGACGCTTTCCCACAATTCCCAGAGTGACAGTGACCGGAGAATAATTCTTCACATCTGAGCGTGGAGGTGAGGTGAAGCTCAGGTAAACACTTCTCCTTCAGCGAAGCAGCGCTTTAAGAGCTCCAGATGGATGGACGGATGGAGCGAAAACGCTTCTATCAGCTCTTTTTCTCTGTCACAGAGCTCCAGTTTGCTCGGGCCAGAACGCTGCACAGCTCCTGACACCTGAGATCTGCCCATCGGTGGAGGCCATTTATCACTTTAATAAGAGGTGTCACGTTTGTGAAGGAAAGAGGCAGCCGGCCGCGAGGACTCTGGCCATGTTTGCCGCGTCTCGGAGCTGCTATCTGCGCACAATGAGCCTCTAATGGGGTTTGTGTAAAAGCGTTTAGCTCTCAGCGCTGGAGGTGCCCAGAACCGTTTCACTTTGATGACAATAATTTAGGCTTCCAGACGCCTTTGATAAGAAACGGCAATATTACGCGCTGGACTTTGCTGAGTTGAATTTTCCATATCCTGTAATATGTATTCATGAGCTCAAGTTTAGAAGCGAGAGAAATATGAGTGCTTTTACACAGCAGCTTCTTTAATAGCCGTTTGGACGCGTTCGCTGAGGACGGACTGGTGCTTTAACAGTGACATGAATCCGTTTGTGAGAGTCCAATACAAAAACTTGCAGCCTGTTTAATCATCGTCGACCTCTGGTAAAGGGAATATGAGCAGTTCAGCTGGAGTTTAACTGTTATATTAAAGCAGGATGAGTGTTTTAAAGCATATTACGGTCAATCAGATTGTGGAGCAGCTGTATGATGTGTTTTCCTCCCAATCAACTGTAATTCCAGTGAATATGTAAGTAGAATCAGAGAACAGTGCTTCATGGGAGAATTTGTCATTTCAGAGATGTTCATCACAAATGTTATGGATACAGCTTTCTGATGGGAATAAATCCAGCTAAATGACATTTAACACACATTAAACCACAACAACATGCTGCAAAAATAATTTTCATAATTGCTTCTCTTGTTTTCCAATTAAGTATCTAAATATATTTTATATATATATTTGTTTGCACTTCCATTCATATATATATATATATATATATATATATATATATATACACCCGTTTATATATGCGTTTGCACGTCTACTTTGTATATCAAATATTAGTAGCAGTAGTATTGTTTTTGTTTTGTTTTTCTTTAAAATACGTTTGTATATTGTCATTTACTATTTACTTATATATTTTTTATTATTTTACTCTTTTTATTATGTCTTGTCACTGTCATTCTGTTTGTGCTGTGGAAGCTTCTGTCACTAAAACAAATTCCCCGTAGGTCTTTGTTTAAACATACCTGGCAATAAAGCTTTCTGATTCTGAGATATCACTCATATCAGATGCAAATATGTATACGTGTATATTTATTTATACATATTCATTTTAAAACAGTTATTTAAGAGAAGTTGTTCCTGTAGCTCAAACCATAAATCACAGCGTTAGAAACACCAAGGTCATGGGTTCGATTCTCAGGGAATACATGGATTGATTATACATTTACCATGAATGTAATGTAAGTCATAATCGATAATAAATGTATAGTTCAGTCAAGAATCTCTAGATGGCGCAGGCTGATAGGTATTAATGTAACTGATGATATTCACAGCGTTAAATGACTTGGCACAAGCTGATCGGTTTATGTTGCATACGCAGCCAATGAGCTTGCTACCTCCACCTTCCCCAGCTCCACCTGTATAGATCTGCTACGGGTTATTTTATATGCTATTTGTGCAGCAGCAGTATGTCTTAAATACTCACAGCACTGTATCGCCATATGCATTGACATTAGCAAGTTTCTGTACTTGCTTGCAGCAGCAGCAATAATCTAGAACTACAGCGATAACCAAAAGCAGCAGCGTAGCAGATCTATTCCGCCAAGACCAAATACATTAACATTGTCATAGCCATCACCATGCTAAAATCTTTCGACAGTTGTCATGATTGAACTTATTTTTCAGCTAGTTCGACCTTTCTTATTTTGATTTAGTATAACCTGATGTCCTAAAATAATTCAAGCTAATTAATATTATATAGGTATATTTAAAGAACAGAATAACTATTAAATAATAGAAAATACTTATTAAATTACTTAAACTTTAAGAGTGAAATGAAAATAGAAAACATAAAAACATATCTGAGTGAAATAAGTCTGCCGGGACAACGAGCATGTATTCAATTGTTTGTTTTTTCATTGTAATAAATTCATATCAACCCTTTATTGTTTTTATCCCACAGACAATTTTCTTATCTAAAGTGCAAACTTCACTTAGATTATACTTAAAATAAGAGAGAAAAAATCCACCCAAGCGCCTGCTCTCTGCCAGGTTGCGGTGATGCTGGAGCCGATCCATTACTCTCAATTTTAGTCGTATATCAATTATGCTGTTTTGATTCTCAGGTAAATATGTTTTGTAAGCAGTGAATTAAGCAGACGCAGTATATGGAGGCCCATTGCAGTTATTTCACCCTCAGAATGAGCTGAAATAAGAGTCACGCTTAAAAACAAATACAAAACTGTGACATGGCTTAGTGCATTTATGAAATAATGAAGGTTGTGATATAGATAAATATGTAGCCTGTGTGTGTTTCAGTGTGGCAGTGCAATGAACACTTGTTTCTGAAAGGATGAAATGAATATAATTCATGATGATATGAGCCTTTAGCATGAGATGAAGTGAACATCAGCAATGAGCTCAGTGAAGGATGCTCTTATGGCCTGTGACTTTCACACCAAGAGGAACCATCTGAGGCCGTTTCATGCTATTGCTAAATCAAAAAACAAAAACAAAAAAACAATCAGATGGTATTTATTTTCTTCAAGTAACAATGCATTTTTTATAAAATTCAGCCACATGCTAAAGCTAACAAAATGTAAAACTAACAAAACATGTTACAAACATGCTAGCAACTTGTCAAAAAGCATTAACAGTGTGCTAAAGATGTTAGAAAGGTTTAAAAAATGTTTTAGCAATACTGCATAGTGTAAAATATGCTAGTAAAGTGCTAAAACATTAGCAATGTGCAAGATTTCTTTAATATTTTTTTTTTTTTTTAAATATAACCCCTAGGATCATGCTAAAGCACATTCGCAAAGTGCTAAAACACGATGGCAATGTTATGAAAACATGTAGCAAGGACTAGAAATGTGGTCTGATGTGGTTTCTTGGTATCTTAGTATATGAACTTGTTTGATGTGTTTTTTTAGGGGTCTCATGAGGTCATGAAGTGATCTAATATGATCTATCTGAGATTGTATTTGTTTCTGTGTCTTCTTCTAACTTTCTTTCCATCTGTCTGACAATAAAACCTTCAAACCCCAAGCTTGTAGAACTATTTGATACTTTTAGGCCAGACTATGTCAAGCCAACAACAAAGTCATCAAACTGTATCTATCTGGATAAATTTACACATATATAATATTTGCACAGTTTCTATAAGCTGACAGAGTCGTTGTTTTTCTCCAGCTCAGTGTGGTCAAGCTTTCCGTCGGCTGTGAATGGACTCTATGGATGAGTGTTGTGGGGAACGAGACCAGCGATAGGATGACAGTAATCGGACACTAGTTTGACCGAAGCGATCAGAGCGAGTGTGAAAGTGTGAGCAGCGTGTCGCTCACAGACGCTATTAGTGTTATCTGAGGCCGCTGCGCTACAGCACCAAAAAACACACTGCCTTCATTTCATCTGCCTCACAAGATCACGAGAGATTACAGCAGTGTGTGTGTCTCTATCTGGCGTATCTACAGGCGTGTGTGTGTGTGTGTGTATCACTGTAAATATCCCCTTTAGCAGCCGCTCAGTGGAAGTGTGACGCTTTAAATGAGGGTCAGACATTTTGACTCATTGTGACACTAACGGCATCACTGCTAGGAAAACTTGTCAAGACAGTGAACGCTCATTTGACAAAGACTCGACTGGACGTTTACAACTGTTTGAAGTCTGATAAAGATGTGAGGATTGAAGGTTAAGGCCTTGTGCACTCTTGTGGAAAAGTATTTCACTTCATCATTCTTTATGAAAGAGTACTTGCTGCAGAAATAATAGACTTTAAAAGAATATCCGTAAGTATAAGTATACATAATACATAAGTGTGAACTGAATGTAATGTTTATAGACACTTATCTGCACGTTAAATGTATAATAGTTTAAATTTATATTAAATATGGGTGGTGATGGCGCAGTGGATAAGACGCATGCCTTTGGTGTGAGAGACCCGGGTTCGAATCCACTGTGAGACACCAATGTGTCCCTGAGCAAGACACTTAACCCCTAGTTGCTCCAGAGGCGTGCGACCTCTGACATATATAGCAATTGTAAGTCGCTTTGGATAAAAGCGTCAGCTAAATGAATAAATGTAAATGTAAATGCAATGGGGTTAAACAAGTTAACTTATTCTGATGTGTTGACTAACATACACATGTAAAGAACTTGACATCATTTTAACTGTAGTCTGTTATTCAGTTATGGTAAAGATGATAGATTTTAAATAGACTAAACTGCATCTTTAAACAATACAAATGTATTAAATTATATGTCATGTATTTCAAATGTATAAATGTGTCAATATAAATGACATTAGAATATATTTTAGTTGATCATAAAAAAGCTCAGCAGTACTTTAACATATAGACAATAGAAGTAATAATTAAATTACATATAAAGATGCTTAAGTCATACTTAAGTGGGTCAGAAACACTCTAAAGTTCAGCTTTAAAACACAACAAAAGATTATTAAAACATCATGATTTAAACTGTGATTTAAGTTCATTTATCTCTAATTTTCAGTAAAAGAATTAAAAGAAGAAAAGCTCACTTGTTTGCAGTGCTCACACATGCAGTATGTAGCTCATAGAGAGCAGGGACTTTAGGTGATTCTCCTGACTGTACGAGACACAAGCTCAAACAGACTCTTCCTGAACTAAAGGGACATTCGTGTGTCGGGAGCTCGTCATTTCTCTGATGATCTGTAAATCAATTTAATTACTGTGGGGAAACAATAGCATTTGTGCAGATGAGGGACTGCATTCAAGCCCGTTAAGAAGCCAAAGCAGATGTTCAAGACGACTTCATCGGCATGTTTAATTAATTACACTTCATATAATTATTTGATCATTGCTCTGATTGCATTTTAGCATCCTGGATCATTTGCTAAACGGCTTCAGGATGTCAAGGGTTCAGAAAATGAGATTCAGTTTTTACATCCACACTATTAAAAATGATGGATGAGGGTTATTGTGTTAATTATTTTCAATTGAGAAAGAATAATGAAACATCACAGAGCAACATGTCCTTCTTCTCTCAAACACTTGCTCATTTTACCACAGATGTTTGTGAAATATAGCAACACCCTGGCAACGTCTTCGACATGTGAAAGAGAAGAGTGCTTAAGTGTACTGCACATGCACTTGTAGTGTACTTCAAATATTAAAAGTATATTTTAAAAAATGGACTTGGAGATAATATATGGGTAGTTGACGTATCAATGTGTCCTATGGTGTGACAGAAAATAAATAAATAAAAAAATAACCATGCTATTTGAATGAAGATATATTTTTCTCATGTTATTTGTATGTTAAGTTGTTTTTTTTTCTACATGTTTTATATGTCACACCATAGGACACAGTCCGATTTTTATTTGTCAACTACCCATGTATTAATATTAATGACATAAAAGGCCACTTAAGTGACGGTGTTTCTAAACACACTTAAGCACACTTTTAAAAAGTGACCTTTGTAATAATGTCAACATAAAAACTTTACAATCTTTGCAGTGTAGTTTCACTGAAGCATGACTAATTATTACAGGTTTCTGTGATATTTGTTAGTAAATGCAATGCAAGTTACAGATAATTTGATCAGTTCTTGCTTTTCCTGGGATTCGAACAAATGGCCTTGGTGTTGCAAGAAATTACAGCAAATTATCTACTTAATACACAGTTTTTCAACACAGTAATAGTATCTGTATCTGTATAAGTGATATCGGTCATTCTGCTGTAGCACCTGATATTAAAAAATGAAATCACTGTCCATCCGTACGTGTTTGCTTGTGTTCCCAAGTGATCCATTAGCTGAGTTTAAGGACGGTGTGCGTGTGTCTTTGAATATTTGATGACTAAATGAACCACATTTGAATCAATCAGGCCCGTATTTCTTGTTAAGAGTAATTAATGATGCATTTCACCAATAGTCACTTTGCAGGAATAAATAATGCGTTTAAGTGAAGAAAAACAGAAATGGGTATTTCTGCAGTATTTTAGTAGTGATTCGCCATTCACTAATGGCACTGTGGTGAATATTTTCTCTCCAACGGAAACGGAGCCGTAATTCCCCTAATTACATCTGAACACATCAACTCCATCATTAATCAAACTCCACATCGCATCCCTGAGCCGTGCCAGCTCATTAAATTAACCATATTATTACAAATTATGATTGGGAATATATAGCCTCCCACAACGTTGCTAAAGACAAGAGTTTATGGCAACGAGCTTCTCATTTTGGGTTCAACGGGACTCCAGAGAGATGTTCGACGGACAGTGTCTGATTTCGTTTTCAGCTGGTTTGTTTCATTTACATCATAATCACCAAGTTGGTTTGTTATTTCCGTTGCTGCAGTTCTAGTAACTTCATGCGGTATCCCACAATGCACTGCGCTCGACCTTCTGTTTCCAGTGTGACGGATGAAATCAGAAAGCGATCGAGGAACCGTGACAAACTCTCTTACGTTCACACTGTGATTGTTTTAAGGCTTTTAAAGACTATTTTTAGCCAGCGTTCAAATATCAGATGCTGTGCGAACAATATAATTAAATCTGTTGGTGGTTTGGGACACTGTACAATCTTGGAGAAAATAGTGGTGGGCGGCTTCATTTTGACAGAAATATAAATGAAACGCGACCGCCATGTCTCACAGAACCCGAGGTGCTTTTGAAAGCGCTGCCAGCTTCATTCATCCTGCCCAAATAAAAACGGCCTTCAACACAATCAATTATTGGTAATTATGTTCCGCTAAAGAGCTTCCAGTCTTTGTCTGAGATCGGTGGCTTTGCTCGCCAGCTGCTCTGTTCTTCACCGCAAATAAAAGGTGTTTGTCTTCTGCAGGAACGTACAGAGAAGAAAGGCAGCAGTGTGCTTTAATAAGCTTCTGTTTGTACACACGTGTGAACGGCGTTCAGAGTGTCCCAGTCAATTCATGCAAATCCTGCACCGCATGTTGCTCTTTGTGATTTGAGTTTTAACAAAATTAGTCTTTCTGGCAGCAGTGTTTTATGCTTAAAAGAATAAAAAAATAAAATAAAACATCTGCTGTTTTTATAAAGTATTAAATGTCCACAGCGGAATATTTTTTGGAGTATTTTATTTTCTATGACTGAGTTTGATGTTAGCATGATGCTAAGCTAATGAAATGATACTCTATAATAAATACACCTAAAATTATACATACAGTATCTATCTATCTATCTATCTATCTATCTATCTATCTATCTATCTATCTATCTAAACGTCCATGTTAGCAATGACAAACTTTTTTTAATTTAGTTGTTTTATGTTATATAGTTGACTTTGCAGTTAACTTTGAGAATGATGTGCTAGTTAGTTTAAAATGTCTGTAAGGGAAAAGCAATCTCATTCCTCCAGCAAATACACAAATAATCAAATAAATAAGCAGATATAAAACAATAGAAATAAATAAGAAAAGAGGTGGAATGAGGTGATATTTCTAAAGGCTGTTTGTGTGTAACTTAGAGTTTATTATTAAGACTATCAAATCAACACAGCATGACATCAAATTAACGCTCGAGGATCAAAAGCACAACGCAGGACAATGTTTTTACCACACAACTCGAATTAATTGAATTTCTTAGTTCTGCATGGTTTATAAAAATTAATAGGAGCATGTTTTATTGGCCAGGTTTGTGTTTTTGCCCGCCGTGTGAGTGTGTTTCCGTTTCTGCGGCCACCATGAGCCATGGAGCATGAAATGAAGCGAGCCACTAAATGTGTGAGAGAAACAGACGAGGATGAATGTGTGTTTGCGTCTCTCAGATGAGCTTCATCTCGTTAGATGCTGCTTATACAGCAGCATTTTAAATGAGAGACGGGGGGACGGATATGAATGCAATGAATCAGGAAATCATCCGCAAAACTTCCTGCTACAAATGAGTAGAAAACAGACTGTATGATGGGCCACAAGCAGCTGCGCTGATACGCACTTCAACAAACACTGAACGTCTTCGTAATTTAGCATCATAAAGGCCATTAGATTAGACTGACCACATATGATGTTGACACACCACTTCCCTTTCCCCCCCTTAAAGTAGAATTCCCAAAAAGTGGCACAAAATTTGCAGATAAAATTAAAAATGTCCGACTTCCTGCGTTTAGATTTTTGTGACATGAATTTCACACATGAACATAGAGAGTGGGGCGCTTCGTAGAAATTATGTAGGTAGTGCCATTTTGCCACACTGAAATCAGAAATTTTTGTCACTTCTATACTAGGGATTGCTGTTACAGAAGTAGGACTCAGACAGAGAGAGAGATGAATTAACAGGTATTTATTGACAACGACAAGAGTCCTGGTGGCCATGGCAGAAGGTTCAAAGGAATCGTGCTACTTCCTGGATTTTTCTTTCGAAAAATCGGTGAACGGACTTGAATTCCACTGAATGGGACTTACGATGAGCTTCTCGGGGATGATGGATTCAGGTTCTTCACTAGTTTCTTCCTTGGAGTCATAAAGGCGAGACTGAGCGTCGGCTTTGACATTCTTGGGACTGGATGGTAAGTAATCGTGGAGTTAAAGCATGTGAAAAAGAGGGTCCATCAGGCTTGATGAGGGTTCAGTCTCTTGGCCTCTCTCAGATATTGTAGGTTCTTGTGATCGGTGAGAACTGTGAAGGGATGTTGTGCACCCTCCAACCAATGCCTCCACTCTTCTAGGGCCAATTTAATGGCGAGAAGTTCTCTGTTGCCTATATTGTAGTTTATTTCCGCCGGGCTGAGCTTGCGAGAGAAGGCGGCACATCGATGGAGTTTAGCTTGTGTCCCCTGCTGCTGGGAGAGTATGGCACCAACTCCTGAGGGGGATGCATCGACTTCCACAATGAATGATTTCTTGGGGTCTGGGTGTACAAAGACTGGGGCGTTCGTAAACGCTTCTTTGAGCATTTTAAAGGCTTCGGTGTTGGCTGGGGTCCAGGAGAGAGTTTTGGGTTTGTTGCGGAGCAGGTTGGTCAGTGGGCTGGTGATGGAGCTGTAATTATGGATGAAGCAGCGGTAAAAGTTGGCGATCCCCAGGAAACGTTGAAGCTCTTTAATGGTGTCAGGAGTGGGCCATTTACGAATGGTGTCCACCTTCCCCTCGTCCATCTGGATGCCACCACTGTCAATGTTATATCCAAGGAACTGCACTGAGGACTGATGAAAGAGCACTTATCTGCCTTGAGGAATAGGTGGAAGTCTCTCTGGCATTGCAGGACCTCCGCAACGTGGTGGCTATGTTCTGCCATGCTCCGGGAGTAGATGAGGATGTCATCTATGTAGATCAACACGAATTTGTGGAGATACTCCCGGAGCACCTAATGCATAAAATCTTGAAATACGGAGGGGGCGTTGACCAGACCATAGGGCATGACCAGATATTCACAGTGGCCAGTAGGGGTCACAAAAGCCGTCTTCCACTCGTCCCCCTCACGTATTCTGATGAGGTTATAGGCGCAGCGGAGATCCAACTTGGTGAACACGGTGTCTCCGCGAAGATGCTCTAACGCCGCTGGGAGGAGAAGAAGGGGATAACGGAATTTGACCATTATTTTGTTCAGGGCTCGATAATCGATGCAAGGTCGTAATCCTCAGTCTTTTCTGGCAACAAAAAAGAAGCTTGAAGAAGCAGGGGATGTGGAGGGATGGATATAACATTGCTTGAGTGCCTCCTCAATATACTCCTCCATGGCCTTCTGCTCGGGTATGGAGAGAGGGTACATTTTTCCACGGGGCACTGGCTCACCTTGTAAGAGATCTATTACACAGTCCCATGGCCGGTGTGGAGGCAACTGGAAGGCTTTCTGGGGGCAGAACACATCACTGAAATGGGAGTAACAGGCAGGTATGTCCACTGATAACTTCTCTGGAGGGCTTTCTATGGTCGTGGAGTTCAAGGTGATGGGCTCAACTGAAGGAAAGACAGGTTTAGGTGCATTGGGAAAACAGTTGGTGAAACATTGGTTACCCCATTTCAGGACCTCACCAGTATGCCATGAAATATTGGGCTCATGTTGAACAAACCAAGGCCGTCCGAGGATCACATCGGCAGTGGAACCTTCCAGAACCAGTAAATGGATGTTCTCTTAATGCAGTAATCCAATTCTCAGATGTACAGGTCCAGCACTGTGGTTAAAACATTTACGACTGAGTGGGGTGCCGGTTACCGATTGAATTTGGTAACTGGTCTTTGTGGCTGTGGTTGAGAGGTTGAGCTGACGACAGAGGCTTCCCGAGATTAAGTTCCCGGTTGACCCGGAATCGAGGAGGGCGTAGACTGGAAGAAAGAATTTGGAGGCAGTAAGCAGAACTTCTATCGCCAGTGGTTTTAAGTTGTGTATAACCGGGTGAATGGCACTCACCAAGAGACAAGGGGGTCGCACGGGGCATGCTGCTCGAAGATGCCCCTTCTCTCCACAATACAGACACAAACCAAGAACAAATATTTGTCGTTCCTGATTAGATAGTCGTGAATGGTCTACTTGCATGGGTTCGTTGACTGGTTCTGGAGGGTGCTGGCCTGTTGGGTGGTGGAGGAGTGAATTGCAACTTGAAATGGGAGTTAGTTCTTCAAGACAAGATATCATTCGTGTAGCGCATCGAATGGAATGTTGGATGAGACCTTCCAATCCATGGGAATCATCGTAGGCAGCAAGCTGTAAGCGGAGTCTGGGCTCCAACCCTTGATGGTAGGCAGTTAAAAGGGCTCGCTCGTTCCATCCACTGGCTGCTGCAAGGGTGTGGAACTGAAGGGCATAATCATTAATGGACATGGTACCTTCTTGTGCCCAGATGGCTTCTGCCCGTTGTAACGCCTTTCCCTTCAGAAGAGAAATGATAAAAGCGATCTTCGCTCTTTCATTGGGGTACAATTGAGGTTGCATTTCAAGAGCTAGGGAACATTGCAACAAAAATCAGTTGCACTCCTCCGCCACGCCAGAGAAGGGCGCTGGCTTGGCCATGGGACTGGAGATCACGGTAGTGGAAGTACTGGTGGAACTGTTGACGGAAGTGATGGGAGGTGCAGGCGGTGGTGCCGGTGTGAGAGCTCTTGGAAGGGGTCGGGAGTGCTCATGCTGTTTGTCTGTCGGTGTGGGTCCGGTCTTCTATTACAGAAGTAGGACTCGGACAGAGAGAGAGAGATGAATTAACAGGTATTTATTGACAACGAGCGGAGGAACAAGGAGTGAGACAGGTGAGATATGAATTAATTAATTATATAAATGTAACTCTGAAGGTTACATTTATATAATTGTATAATAATAATTAATAAACTGAAAGATGTGATGGCATTTTGTTTTCATCTTCACTCCATGTAATAAAGTAGTGGTTTAATCGCAATGCTACTATATCCACACAGGTTACAGGGAAACAGCTATACGTCTGCTGCTCCATCAGTGCCACCTGCTGTCAGAAAGTGGATTTACAGAGATTTACATTCACATTCAGCTTGTGTGCAGTATCTGTCTGGCCAAAAAAAACAGACCAGATTTGCATACCCTGCTGTAAATTTTGACCGGCTGAAGAAAAACAAGCTTATGTGGATTCTACACATTTTAACAATTTGGATAAGGTATCTAGAATTATTTATGGAGCAGATAAAATACATATAATAATTATTAATCAGTTATAATTTTGACGTAACACTTTTCTTTATTTAAAGACTGAAATATGAGGTTTACATTTACTTTTACATTTATGCATTTAGCAGACGCTTTTATCCAAAGCGACTTACAGTGCATTCAGGCTATACATTTTTTATCAGTATTTATCAGGTTTACCATTTTATGAAGCTTTTTCAAAGTTTATATTTTTACATTTCGCACATGCATTTATATAAAATATTCTCAGTCATGGTGTCATTTAACATCACTGGTACTGTTATTGTTTTAGTGTTTATGCAAACAAAATGTAATTTTGTTTCTTGTTTATTGATTTTAAATATAAAACTTGACTTGGTGAAATGATTTATGTGTCAGTACGTTTTGAACATTTCCAACACATTTTAGTGATAATATTGATAACTGTGATAATTTAATTTCACTATAATCACGATAAGAAATGTTCATACGGTCTCTACTTCTGACAAAAAAACCTGTTAATTCTGTGTGCAAAATGTAATTAATTTTTTGAGCATGAAAAGTGCTGGGCTCTCAAAAATGCCATTTATTTTGAGGAAGAAGAATAATAAACAGAACAATTCTGATAGAGTACTCACACCATTGGTGCTCGGGCCCTAATAATACAAAACAACGGTACTGTGATTAATCAGCTGGAGAGGTTTGGTAGTATCTATACCATTTTTATCCTGTTTTCTTGCAAATGTTTTGTGGCATTATTCGAGGTGTCTGTCTATCAGTCCATGAGCTCTGACTTTTTTTCTGGACTTGGTTTGACTTGGTTTTCTTCTTGAAATGCCGGATCCCTGGCAATCTTCAAGCAACAACTGAAAACTCATCTCTTTCGGCAGTACTTGACTTCATCCTAAACAAAAAAAAAAAAAAAAACTCTTTCCCTCTATCTTTCTCTCCACTTACTAACTTGTACTTATTTGAACAATGACTGAGACTTGGTGTTACGAGCACTTCCTCTGTCTCATTGCCTCTTCAAGATTAATCGCTTTTTGTATTCCCCAATTGTAAGTCGCTTTGGATAAAAGCGTCTGCCAAATGACTAAATCTAAATGTGCCTGTTCACACATTAACTAATTTAGCTGACTGTGTGTTTCGTGCACCTGCGTGTTTGGCCATCGACTGTCTGGCTTCACTAGTAAACTCGTCTGCTGGTGCGTCAGGCTTCCGTGGCTCTTTTAATGTAGCTGCTAATGGCTAATTAACCAAAAGTGACTCACCTTTGCAGCTGCAGTTTGAGTGATTTAGTTACTGCAGCATTAAAGCACTTGTTCATGTTCTGTTGTTTTTTATGTTCTTGTATAAATAATCTCACCCACAATTGAGCTCTTTCTTCAGACAAGCAACAAAGGCTAATTTTTTTGTTGTGTACAACTCAAATAAATTTGTTTCTAGGCTTAGCAAGAGAAAAAAAAGCTCCACAATAAACATATGTCATGGGAGAATTTGTATTGTTGTTGTTTTCCTTGAATGTCATGAAACAGTTTTTTTAATTATTTTAATATGATAAAATTAGCATTTTCATTTTATACATCAATATTTTAGTTCCGGTTTGTATTGCATATGAGCAGTACTGGGTAGATTACTTACAAATTGTAAATTGTTACTGATTAAATTTCTTATTAAATATACTATATTGACTTTATGTCTCGAGATGATCTCATGGATCGGGATTGGGACCGATCAAGCATTTCAAATGATTTATTTTTAACAGATCGGTATAGTATGGAAGCCCGTTTCCGACACTGAATAAAAAAATAAAGAGAGGTTATTGCGACTTTTTAGATATAAAGTCAGGCTTGCGATATATAAACTCACAATTCTGACTTTCTTTCTCACAATTGCGAGTGTTTATCTCGCAATTCTGACTTTTTTTTCTCAGAATTGTGAGATATAAACTCGCAATTACGAGTTAAAGTTCAGTTTGTTTGCTTTTGTTTTGGGGGGAGCGGCGATATATTCTCAGAATTGAGAGTTTATATCTTGCAGTTCTGACTGTATTTCTCAGAATTGCGACTTTATGTCTCGCAATTGCGAGTTTATATCCCGCGATTCTGAGAAAAAAAGTAAGAATTGCACATTTGTGTCATGCAATTATTTGAAAAAAAGGCAGATGTGAGATAAAAAGTTGCAATTAACTTTTACATTTTTTATTCAGTGGTGGAAACGGGCTTCCATAGTATAGGCTCTCCTAAGCCTAAATTTTATTTTATGTCAGTTGTCATGTCGTTAACATGCACTAGTATTCCCCTTAAAGTAGATTTGCTAACCGCCATTTAAAGGATAAGAAGAAGCTCAAATGTGCGTGTTCAGCTGCGATTAAAACCAAAAGAGGGAGAAAGAAGCATGAGATGCACAAGAACCAGTGAGGTCTGTTCTAGCATGGCACACATGTTTGACATTCTATGTTCAGTGTATCTGATGCGCACATTTGTAACGATCACTCATTTATTTATCATTTACTTTTATCTGTCAGAATATCTGAGACGTCGCTGTCATAACGCGTTGCATCTTGCTTTGCATTAGATTGACAGACTGGCATTCTGACACCATGAGCTTCATGCTTTCTAACCACCTCTATTTTTTTCTTTTTATGTTGTAATTATTCTGCTTTTTATACATATAAAATTCAAAATGTTTATATCAGTAATCCCATATTCATAATTGTGACCAAACAGTCTGTTTACATTGTCTACATGTTTACATCTACCAAAGTCTTTATACAGTATATCCATTACTTACAAAATATTATTACTTGCCTATAAGTAGTCTTCTACTTTGGCTCTCAACGAAGGCGGACGCATTTTTCTCTCCCTCTCCTCCCCCTTACCTTCCCTGCTTTGCTCTCTCGTCTCGTCTCGTCTATTGTCTAACACTGCAGAGACTCTCTCTGCACTGCTCTCCAAACTGAAAAATCATGGATTTGATCAACTTGTCTCTCAACGCAATTGACACCATCTTCTCAACGAGAAGCTTGGGTTCGGGGGAACCTGACTGCCCTGACGGAACATTTGCAGCTGGCTACACGATGGATGCGTGAGAGGTGGCGGGTCGTGTGTCTGGCGGCTCTTTCCGTGGAGGACATTGAAGATATCTACCTATTCGGAACCAAGATAACAGGTCTTCTGCTGATTGGATTAGGCTTTGCCCTGGGTTATCGAAGAATTCAGGAAACGGGAACAGCTGTCCAAAGCCTCAGGCTGCCCGTCATGACTGTAGCAGTGGGCAGAGCGGTCAGCAACCGCAATATGGATACCATCACGGAGAAGCTCACAGCTTCTGCGCCGTGAAAATTGGAATGTGGCTACTCGCCCCAAGACCAAACAATCGCAATCTTATCTTCCTTCGGCTCCCCTAAACCAGCACTGGCCTCGGACAAGGTCGCTGTTGGGAAAAACAACCCCGGGAAGAGCACTGCAGTGAGACGCTCTTGCGTCCCCGTCCCCCCCCCTTCCACAGACACCTGCCGATTGTTGACTCTGTCTGGGTCCTGATCAAGGCTGTCTCCATGGCAACTTGCTGTGTCGCTATCACAATCTGCGGACTGAGACAACTTGATTTGAATGCCAGCGTGGCGGCTCTCCAGGCCTACAAATACACGAACTACATACATACACACACACACATACGCACATATATACAGATATACATTCACCTCCCCACCCCCGATCAATCGCCTTCGCCGCTTTGTACTGCCAGTCTGACAAGCGGGTCTGTGACCAGTGCCGAGAATGGCTGCAGGACTGGATGGCTGCTTTCCGGAGCTGGATTACCTCCCCTGTTGCAAAGTCGTGTGTCTATGCTGTATTGATTATGTGCTTTTGTTGCTGGGGTGTTTTTCCTGTTCTCACACTGTACTCCCAAAGGAGCATAGTCTGGGGGTTATCCCCCCCCCCTTCCTCATGTTATGCTGTATTCTTCCTCAATTCCCTGTCTTCCTGTCCTGTCTACCCCCTTGTCATATTGTATGTATGTTGTGTATGTATGGACAGGTTGATGGCTAATTTCGCTGGTACTTGTGACTAGTGACAATAAAGGGCAACTACTACTAATAAGGCCCCAAATGGTTTAGCTCCTGCGTACCTAACTTGTCTTCTACCACGATACAATCCAACCTGCTCCCTAAGGTCGCAAAACTCTGGACTTTTGGTAGTACCTAGGATAGCAAAGTCTACTAAAGGTAGAGCTTTTTCACATTTGCTTAGATGGAACAGCAGCTACGCTAATTATGTCTCTATTTGTTTCTCTGTTTCTGCCACAGTATTAACATTCCGTGGTAACTAGGAATTACAGAATCTTCAGTCTGGATCCAACCCTTAAATGATCTGAGATGACCAAACACCTGAGAAGAGATGATGCCAACCCCTCAGAGGACCTCAGAGGATACCAACGCTCAGACAACATACAGAATTACCAAATTGTGCCATAAGTTAAATATATTAAGTTTCTGCAATATATAAATATATTGTGGAAACTTAATTTACTGTAGAGTTTAACAGGGTGTTTCCTCAAGGTTCAGTTCTTGGTCCACTTCTGTTTATCATTTACATATATCCACTTGACATCATACGCAAGCATGGAATTCAATTTCATTGCTATGCTGATGACATTCAAATTTACCTATCCATCAGCTCTGATAGGTCATCACTGCCCCACTCACTTACTGCATGCATCAGGGATATCAAGCATTGGTTGTCCTTGAATTTCCTTAATCTAAATAATAACAAAACCAAAATATTGATGATTGGCTCTGCTACCTCAGTCAAAAGGATGGACCTGTCCTTTGAAATTGACAGGGTTCATGTTAAGCCTTCTTCATCTGTCCGTAATCTTGGTGTCGTATTTGACTCATCTCTATCTTTTGCCTCTCACATGTCTTCTGTTGTTAAAACCTCTTTTTTCCATCTTCATAATATTGCACGTCTTCGATCTTCTCTGACTCTAGCTGATGCTGAAATCTTAATTCATGCATGAATCATATCACGTCTGGATTATTGCAATGCTCTATTTCTTGGTCTGCCTAAAAAACTTATTGCAAGGTTACAGTATGTCCAAAACTCAGCAGCAAGACTTCTTACCTCCACCAGGTGTTCTGCTCACATTACTCCTGCTCATTTTACATGATATGCACTTGCTACCTGTGGCATCTCGTATACATTTTAAGATATTACTTCTAACATTTAAGGCATTAAATGGTCTTGCGCCTCCATATCTGTCTGACCTACTGTACTCCTACTCTCCATCCTGGTCCCTCAGATCATCTGAGCTTGCTCTTTTGTCTATTTCTCGTTATCGGCTGTCCACTGTAGGTGGTAGGTCATTCGGTGTTAATGCTCCTAAATTATGGAATTCGCTAGCCCTTACACTTCGCAATATATTTTCTTTGTCTACCTTCAAGACTGAGCTAAAAACCTATCTCTTTAATTTGCATTTTGGATAATGTGGCTTTATTTGGCCTTATGTGTTTGTATTGTCTTTTTAGGTTTCTAAATGTTTTGTATAGCACTTTATAAAGTGATCTTGAGCTATGGAGCGGCGCCATATAAATAAAACTTCTTCTTTTTCATCTTCTTCTTCTTCTTTGCAACGATTTGTTTCGTAAAAAGTGCTATACAAATAAACTTGAACTTGAACTTAATCAGTTACTACCCAGCACTGCATATGAGTCTGATTATCTCACAAATGAGATATACAGTATATCAGTCAAAATGTAAATATAAGATGTTTATGTCAAGCTTGTTCACAAAACGTTTTCTTCACAGTCCGCAGCTGAATTGAGTTTAGCTGAAGAATGTGTTGTGGAGGGTTTGTGTGATGCTCATGATGAGTTGAGGAGCATTGTGAGATGTTTTCCATCCTCACTGAAAGACTCTCAGTAGTTTTGAAGGAGTCTCTCAGCATGATGCTGATGCTTATATTGACTGCAGTGTCTGAAAACACTGATCCAGTTTAATCACTCACAAAATGACAGTGCGGATGGGCAGTCCGAAAAATCGGATTGAAAAACAAATGGTAATTGGGTTCAGAGCGATAAACACCCGAACACCTTCACAAACAGCCTGGAGTCAGCGGCGTTTCCTGCAGAAGAAAAGAAAGCGCTGACACACAAACCACATCAGCAGCACAAATTACCACAGACAGAGATTGAGATAATTTGTTAATTACTTTCGTGGTGCTGCAGGGCTCATAATGATAAATCAACTCAATTAGATGTACAGAAGTGCGGCGTGAACTAATCAAAAACACATCTGTCTAAAGCCGGACAGACCACCTCACATGCTCGCTCTCCTTCTGACCGTAGAGTTCCTGATCGTGTTCGTTTGTGGATGGTTTCATTGGTATTTCACAAAGAAAAGGTCTTAAAAGGTGTCTAATTATGAATAAACTGAAGGAGCAGCTTCACCGTTTGAAAATGTAGATGTTTAAACTCAGGAGCTCTAACTAAACATCATGAGAGTGGCTGCATTTAAAAAAAAAATATTATTACATGGGTTTTGGGAACAAATGTTGGCTTGTTGTTGTGAAAGATTATATATTTTCCATATTAAAAATTAAAAATTAAAAAAATCGGCCAATCAGTTTTCTTACAATAACAGTTCAATGGTTAAACTGAAAAGAGAGAGAAAAAAAAAAACTGTGAAAAATATGTTTGTTTCACACAAAGGCATGTCAACAGGAATCTCTGTGTGCAACCCACTTTACTTTTATAATCCACCATATGCCCAAGTGAAGCAGAATCTTAAATGGAAAAAAGCAGAATGATCTTGATTTGTTCATCATGAATCAATAGGATTGTGAAAAATGGGCCAAGTAAATATGGTCCATTATGATTTCATGTTGACTTTGTTTTACTTTTCCATATGTCTCTCAGAAACAGCGTTCTGTACAGCTTTAGAAGCATTCTTACATAAGCTAATGGAGCCATTGAACGCTGTGTGTCGTCAGTGCTAGCCGTGACCCTTTAGCCAATAAAAGATACTCGAAAGAGAAACGAAGAACTGAAGGACGCATCTTCACTATGAATAGACTTTGAAATGGTGGCGAGAGCAGGTCATACATATGTATCAGTCCTGCTGTGCACCTGGCAGATCCATTAGTGATAACATCCCCTTAATTAGACACATTAGACACCGGCAACCTTTGCTTTGATACCATTAGACCGAGAAAAAGCATTTCAGAGGCTGGAGCGTGGTATTTCTGGAATGATCTTGAGATGTTGGGCTCCGGGCTCCTCTCGTGGCTTTATCACTTTAGGTTAACACTGAAGATGCTTATTGTGAATTTAAAGAGGAATTAGGAAGGATTGCTAGAAATGACATCACTGGCTTACAATCACTTGTTGGGATTATTATCAATGTTAAAAACAGTTGTGCTGCTGAGTATTTTTGTGGAAACCGTGATACATTTTATGTTTTTTAGGATTCACAGATGAATGGAAAGTTCAAAAGAACAGCATTTACTTGCAATAGAAATCTTTTTTTTTTTCTTTTTTTTTCATTAAATAAATGTATTTACTGTTACTTTTGATACATTTTATGTGTCCTTGTTGTCCATTTATTTAAAACAAATAGATAAAAAAATCCTACTGAAACCAAAACTTTGAAGTGTTCTGTATATATATGTCCAAATAAACACACAAACAATTAACTAGCTTAACTGAAGAAAAATTTTTTTTTTTTTTTTTTTATACAATCTACTGTATGACTGAGGTAAAAACCATAAGAAGGCTTGCGAGTCATGACAGACCCTGGATTTTATGTCTTTTGATGTTCAGTTTCTTGCATCATTGCGGGTTCACCAGGTTGGGGGTTTCACAATTTGTTTTTATGTTTTACAAATCTACGAAGAATGCAGAAGATGAAAGAAAGTGTGTGAAAATAAGAGACTGTTATGTTCTGTTGAAGTTGATGGATTAGTTTGTCCTAAGTGAACAGAGTACTTTTGTGTTGAGTAAATAATAGTTTAACAAAATATTAAAAGCCATCTGTCTGTCTGTGGTCTGTTGCTCTACAGCAGGCTCTGACGCTTATTTGATAGACTCCAGAGAGCCGCTGCGACTGAAGCAGGATTGTTTTGGAAAAGCTGCCCGGCATTATGGGTAATGAGCTGGCAGAGCGGAGGGAGCAGAGGTCGACACTCAGCAAGCAGCAGATAACGTGACACAACAGAAACACACACACAATCACACACCTTCTCTGAAGGTTCATTCTGCAGTTTGTACATCTGAGAGTAGGACACACAGGCACAAAACAAGCGTACAATGTTCGCAAAAACCTGTCGCATTCACTGATCATCCGCAAGTGTAACCAGTAAATGTGTGCTGTAATAGTGCTGAGTATTTTGGTTGTCATTGCCATTATTTTTAGTGCAAGCATGTGTGATTTCTGTGTAAAATCCTTATAAATTGTGCCTTATTTACCAAACTCAGCTCTGTGTGTCTGCTGCAGTTAACACTGTGATATCACTGCCAAAGGAAAGCAGAAGGGAAACTGAATTTCATTAAAAACACTATTTTTATTGATCATGGCAGTAGTAATTCATCAAATGATATGGTCATCGTTTCTTTATTTTCTCTTCGCTAGTTCTTTTCAAGTGGTTCTGCGGTGTGACAAATGAAAAAGTACAAGTATTTTCAAATAATGTGAGGTTGTTAAAAACAGCATGTATAATAATGATGAAAGAATAGAGTTTAGCATGTCATACTACAGGTAACTTTCTCATGTCCATGTATTCTGCCAAAGAATATCAGAACAAATCGTATTGTCATCTTTATTCATTAATCTGTTTACTGCTAATGGGATAAAATAACAGAACACATCTAATTTGCTGTTGCCAGTTCTGAATTAGCATGAGTTATTGATGAAAACATGGAATATTACATTTCCCTCGAAGCTGTGAAACATATTAGACTTCCTGGAAAATAACAAAATAAATATATCCACAAGGATCAGTGACTGTGTGCATGAACAGTCGAGTGTTTCTGGCTTTTGGGCAGGTATAATATTCTCCTAAATGACTTTCATCCATGTGGTTCGGGTCGGACCATCTATACCAAGCACTGACAAACAGTGCTGTTGAATGGAGGGTATTATGGGTAAATGCATGTGCTGTTATACAGGCCAGTTTAACAAACCCAATCTGGAACAAACCGAAACCTTTAAAAACACTCATCTGAATGGGTATCTAACGTTTAATGCATTTACCAAAACTCAGTGCCAACCACTGGCATAGAGTTCTGAGCTAAACCTTGATCTGGTGGAAAGTCACATCAAAACCAAACCCGACATAACAGACTGCTCAGAATGTATCATTCTTCTCTTGAATTGTCTCAGTGTCACTTATACCGGGTGTTCATAATGGAACCGATGTTTAGAAATATCAGACAAGCTATTTAATTCAACATTAAATCTTCATTAAGGTACATATGGGGAATGGGGAAAAAAATTTTTTCAATAACTTAAAGATCTGCTACTGCAGTGGTGTGATTTTGTAATTGCATATGGTTTGCTAGCTGTTTACTCTTGCAAGCATCTATGGTGAGGATCTCAAGAATATTGTTTACACACGTGAACAGCTGATTGCTAGTGTGTCAGACTTACCGGCGAGAGGCCATCAGTCCTGAAGGAATGGAGGATTTGCCAATGAAGATTACAATGATTTGCCAATGGAGGACAAAGATCGACGAGCTGGGAGTGCTGGTTAGCCACTATAGAAGGCACAGTATCGTGAGTTTCTCTGAGACACGACTGCAAGGACACATCCTGGATACCTACGCTACCATCAGCAGCTTTCTAATGATGCAGGAAGACAAAGGCTTCCACCAGCGGTAAGAGGAAAGCAAGAGAACTCCAGAAATTAGTTTTAATAAAAAAAGTCTGCAAAGAACAAACACTGAAATGACTGCAACTCAAGTGCATCCTTCTTATCTGCTTTAAGAGATTACATCCTGCATTTTAGTGACTGTTTGCTTTCCTCTTACAGCAGGATGCACCTTGTGAAGTCATGCAGGCAGCAACAACTACAAACTCACCACAAGCAAGCTCTTTTTACAAATGTAAGCCAACTTTAAAATGTTTCTATTTCAACCATTCTGCCTCCATACAGCACATCTTTGTCCGGTTTACATCATTCTGCAAGCCTCTGCTCAACATGTGACCATTAGGACTGTAAGATGGACCTGGAGTTAATGGTGTGGAACTGTTGGGGATCTGTACGTTTCCTTGGAAGTGACTGTGATGTGTTTTGCAAGCCGCATGAGGATGACACTGACAACTTTTGTAATGACAACACCATGCCTAAATATAAAGCTGTGTATACGGCTTCCCCACAAAAACCCTGGATCACTGGTGGCCTAAGCCACTACTGCTGTCAAGAAGAGCTGGGGACGAGGTAAAACATGTAGAAAAGGACTTAAAGCAAAAGTTGATGGCGATCAAGGACTCGTTTTGAAGGACAATTGTTATACAGGACAATTGCTGAGGAATAAGATGAAGGACGTTTGGAGTGGCATGAGGAAGGTCAAGGGCTTTTAACAGATGTGAGACATGCAGTGGTACCTGGAGATGACCAGTGTGTTCAATCATTTCTTGAACAGGTTTAATACAGAGTTAACCACTTATCCCCACATATCCACTCACTTCACCTTGAAGCAGAACCTTGCCCCTTAATTTACACAAGGTGCCGTGCTTACACCTATAAGATCAAGTTGACCTTCGCCATTGACCAGGTTAAGAGGGAGGAGGCTTTACCAGGGTAAGGTTAAAGGACCTGACAACATCTGTCCCAGAGTTTCGAGAGTTTGTGCTGATGAAATGAGTGGAGTGCTTCCTCGTCTGTTCAACCCGAGTCCCTCTGCTCTGCGAAACTTTATCTGGATCCAGTATCCAAGAGAGTCTACAGGCGACTACAGCTCCGTCACACTGTGAAGATTAGGACTGTGTATCGCCAAGAATGAAGTACTTTGATTGTAATGAAAAACACTGGTTTCAAAGGTTAAACTGGGATGAGCTCAACCCCTAATCAAACACACCTGCCTGCAATTTTCAAGCAATCATTAAAACTTCGATTACACTTTTTGCAGGTGTGTTTGATCAAATCGGAGCTGAACTCTGCAGGGCAGTGGACCTCAAGGGCCAAAGTTGCCCAGCCATAGTTTACACTTATTTAGACAAACTACTTGAACTGTCGGAAAAATAAATGCACACACATTGATGCAAAGAACTTACATATATAGAGAATACCACACCGTCAACATATTGGCACAGCCCAAGTCCAGACCTGGAACATGCTACTCTTGGTTTTCCCACCTGGTCTGCCAGTTTTGTGAGGATCATGTGCTTTTGTTACCCTCCATCTCTCATTATTAGGATAGAAACTGTAAATAATGCAGGTGGATGCTCCATGATAGCTTAGGTCACCGACTACCTCTTGGGCAGAACTGTGTGTGGTGAGCAACATATGGCCTCCTCAGGCAACGGTTCTATCCTCCATGTTCTTCAGACCTCTTCTTACACTTGACCACTTGCAGACCAAGTTGAAAAGACCAGCATTGCTGATCATAAGTCAGTTGTTGTATACTGAATGCTTATCAACAAGGTAAGTTCTCAGATGACTTTGATATTGTGTGATGTAGTGAGTGTGACAAGCGAGATGAAAGCATTATGAGCAATTTACTGAATAAAAACAAGGCAAACGTTTCGGTCACATGTTGACCATTTTCAATGCAATGCTAAGTAGCGAGTGTGAACATGAGGTAGAATATAGAGCAACTGTTAAGGGACTGCAATTGACTGTTCGCAAAGAGCTTGATTGACAGGATCCGCCATCTTGCCTCACAAACAAATCAGAGTGGAGAGAGTGGATTAACTTCGGTGGACTTAAACATGAAAAATGCTGTGCATTGACATCTTTCTGTGGTTGAAATAAATTATGTTCTGATCATTCATGATTGTTTCACGCTTAAAGTAAATATGAAAAGATGATCAGTTCATGAGTTTGCACTTACATATAATTGGACTGAGCAAATAGTAAGCATATTTGGCATGCTGTCCTGAGGGAGGGCTTTGAGCCCCGAATATAGCTCGAACCCAGAGAACTTCCCCTACTAATCTGGGATGAGAATAGTTAGTGAAAGTGAAAGTGAAGTGACATACGGAATTTGTGCTCTGCATTTAACCCATCCAAAGTGCACACACACACAGCAGTGAACACACACACACACACACACCGTGAACACACACCTGGAGGGGTGGGCAGCCATTTACGCTGCGGCGCCCGGGGAGCAGTTGTGGGTTCGGTGTCTTGCTCAAGGGCACCTCAGTCGTGGTACTGAGGGTGGAGAGAGCGCTGTACGTTCATCTACCCACCTACAATCCCTGCCGGCCTGAGACTCAAACCCACAACCTTTGGATTACGAGTCCGACTCTCTAACCATTAGGCCACGACTTCCCTAGTTAAGAGTGAGGAGTTGGGGTGGATGAGGGAGATTGGAAAACTGTCGTGTGACAGAGGTAAATTGGCTGTATACATATATACCAGGGGTGTAACGATACATGTATTCATATCGAACCATTCGGTACGAGGCCTACGGTACGCTTTACAAACCGAATGATTCGATTCGTTGGACTAATCCTATTACATTTAGAAAATAAAACAGCTTACAGTGTGTGAAGTATAATTTTCTCAGTGCCACTGCACTCAACAAGACAGTCCAATCGCCGTAACAAGCAATGTGCTGTCTGCCCAGTGGCGTAACGCTAGCGGATGGGCATGTAGGGCATGTTCTGAGAATGGCCCTGCGATAACCTCCCCTTGCTGGGGTGCTTCGGAAGACGATGATCTTGTATCGACGATAGCCAGAGATATTGTCAAAAACATCAATCGTTTGCAATATTAAGATATTTGGCATTTCCAATTAATGTAGGCTTGTTACTTTCTTATTTTTATTAGGCCTATTATTATTATGAAGTTACTTTTATTATTCAATTAAAATTACAATTAATTTGCCCTGCAATAATTACCAAATAACTGACGAGCTGCGAGGATAACAAAAGATTAGGCTATTTGCTCCTCAATATAAATTATTATAATTTATTTTTAAACAGGTCTATTAGCGTATACAATTAATTATAGGCCTACAATTAAAATATTAACACTGCAGTCATTAATAAAAAGCACCGACTTTCAAAAACAACCTGTTTAACGCGAAATATGTATCTTCTCAATATTTCTAATTTTACATATAGTGTAAAAAAGAGAATAAATGAAAACGATTAGCTATATAAGGTTATAACCTGCTCTGTCTTGTCTGTCGGCATGTTTTCAGGTACCTCTTTGCTCTGCGATGTATTTTTTTACTGCGTGAGAACATGATGTGTAGTGTGACAGCGGCATGGCTTGTCAGATATAGCAACAGTAACTAAGGAGGGCGGGTTTTTGCGATGGGTCAATTGACCAACAACACCATGGTAATGAACAAGAATGACCAAACCCAACTTCTTGAGAAGGCTCGGGTTCTTCAGTCTTTGTACTAAGATGATGTCGTCGGTCATCTTGGTTTCTGCTGTGGTATTCTGGGAAACGGTAACTAAAGCAGAAGCTCATCAAAATAACAGGTTTGGTTGGGTTAGATCTGGAATGATGTCTAAATTGCAGATCATTATGAACAACATGACCCACCGTGCCCATGCCGTGCTTGTTGGAATGAGGAGCACGCTCTGCAGCAGCAACCTCACGACAGAGAGCACTACAGAAGGTCATTTGTGCCTGCTGCCCTCAGACTGTACAACTCAACCTCTGTGTTCACAACTTACTGTCAGTCGACCTGAATACACAACTCTTACCTAACCCTAACCTACCTACCTACCTATCCATCCATCCATCCATCCATCCATCCATCCATCCATCCATCCATCCATCCATCATCTATGCATCTATCTATCGTTCTATCATTCTGTCTATCTATCTATCTATCTATCTATCTATCTATCTATCTATCTATCTATCTATCTATCTATCTATCTATCTATCTATCTATCTATCTATCTATCTATCTATCTTATCCGTCCATCCATCCATCCATCCATCCATCCATCCATCCATCCATCCATCCATCTATCTTATCCATCCATCCATCCATCATTCTATCTATCCATCTATCTATCCATCTATGCATCCATCCATCTATCTATCTATCTATCTATCTATCCATCCATCCATCCATCCATCCATCCATCCATCCATCCATCCATCCATCCATCCATCCATCCATCCATCCATCCATCCATCCATCCATCCATCTTATCCGTCCGTCCGTCCGTCCGTCCGTCCGTCTATCTATCTATCTATCTTTCTTATCCATCCATCGTTCTATCATTCTATCCATCCATCCATCCATCCATCCATCCATCTATCTTATCCGTCCGTCCGTCCGTCCGTCCGTCCGTCCGTCCGTCCGTCCGTCCGTCCGTCCGTCCGTCCGTCCGTCCATCCATCCATCCATCCATCCATCCATCCATCCATCCATCCATCCATCCATCCATCCATCCATCTATCTATCTATCTATCTATCTATCTATCTATCTATCTATCTATCTATCTATCTATCTATCTATCTATCTATCTATCTATCTATCTATCTATCTATCTATCTATCTATCTATCCATCCATCCATCGTTCTATCATTCTATCTATCTATCTATCTATCTATCTATCTATCTATCTATCTATCTATCTATCTATCTATCTATCTGTCTATTCACATTTTAATTGTGCTCTGCCAGCAGGAAAAAGCCTGTTCTCTCTCCCCTGATCTGTCGTTGGGGCTGGGTCCCGGTTGACTCTGTTCTGCTCCAGAAATCCATTAGAATCCATTAGAATCTCTGTCTCAGCACATTGATGCCGGACGAATGAACCGATCACCATAAAAATGTCACTGAGAAAAACACAGGCCTTGTGTTATTTGCATGCGTTTGGAGCACAGCACAGGATTTATGGAAAGGTCAGCTGTTGAAGGTGAAGGTTTATGAACTGTGAAGGGACGCTTGGTGCTGTTATCACCACGGCGACAGAGAGAGAGAATGATGCTCACGAGAAGAGAGTGCGGTAAGCTCAGAGGATGAGTATACATCCTCATCTATCTATCTATCTATCTATCTATCTATCTATCTATCTATCTATCTATCTATCTATCTATCTATCTATCTATCTATCTATCTATCTATCTATCTATCTATACGTCTAGCCATCCATCCATAATTATTTTTTATATTTTTCGTTCTGTTTAAACTGAATATTCTGTCAAATGCAGCATCTGTATTAAAATAGCTCTACAGCATCTGTGACATACTTTTGCTGATTACCACAGAAAATATACTCACCTTTTGTAAAAAAACAGAAAACAATAATGAACTTACAATGAAAATAAAAAAGTCAATTGTGCCAGAGGCTTTAAAAGCAGAAATGTGAGGCTTTTATTTTTCCTCTGGCTTGTATATTTCTTTAATCACTTTAGTATGGTTTGGGCTAATCTGTAGTCATTATAATTAGCTTCATATAAAATGAACACAAATCCATGTTATGTCCTAATTTAGACACGTTAGTAATCGTGTGGGTCTGTTTTACTGTGTGTTCTGTCCCCAGGTTTCTCTGCTGTTTGTAACCCATTATTCTCCTCTCTCCTGAGAGTGGCACCTAATCAACTCTATTCTGATGCCACAATGAGAGACTGATTCTCGCCTCTGACAAACTGATACTGACAAACACACGCAGTATGATGAAGCCGGAGCTCGCATGGAGCCCACGTTCCTGCGTCTGTGTGTCATCAGTACATGCATTCATGTTCAGAGCCAGTCGGTGCCAAAAAGGCAAAGATAATTACACATTATTATTCATTTTCGAGGTGTTTACGAAGTCAAGCATCAGTATTATTATTGCTCATAGTAATTTGAATAAGTTGGAAACATCAGCACATCACAGAGCCGCCTTTCACACCACACAGGAAGAAATCACCTAGAAACCAGCAACAAAAAATCTGGGTCTTGTTATTGTTCATGGAAAGACTTCAGCCCCAAATATACCACAGATCATACATGCGTGTGTGTGTGTGTGTGTGTGTGTGTGTGTTGATAAACAGCACACTAGAACCTCAAACCCAATGAGGCGAGCAGAAACGCACATCTACAGCACAGGAGCAACGTTTGCACACGATTGCATCAGAGACAATGATCAGACAAAATACAACCCCACAACAAAACCGAGTCCAAAACAATGATAAGAGAGAGAAAACCGGTTCGGCAGAGAGAGACTTGAAGAGGAGGAGAGACTGAATTTGGAGAACATTGGGAAAGGACTGACAGTCACAGATGGCACAGAAACTCGCTTTTCCGTCCGTTTACAGAAGCGAGGATGACGACTGGAGAGAGACTGGCTTTCTCAAATCCCTGTCCAGGAATCAAGCGACACACGGCAGATAAAGGCAGAGCAACGGCCATCAGCGTGATCATACTGCCACCGGCTGGAGACTCTGCAGAATACACACTAACACTGTTCCAAGGAATTATTAACTCAGGCTGCTCTTTTCCATACAGTGATCATAAGATTAAGACTGCTACATAACTGTAGTCCATATGGATCATGTGCTGTTTTACGTTCTGGACATTATTATTTGATAATCAGCAAATCATCTGCTGTCGTGTTGATTTGTTTGTGTTGATTGATTGATTTATTTTATGTAGCACAGTAGAGAAATCGACTAGCTACTCCAAGTTAATGAGTTTGACTCCCAGAAAACGCAAGCACTGATAAAAAGTGTACTGTATAGCTGTGTATTTCTTAGTGACAGTCTGACTATAACAGCAATCACATGATCTGGGGCTGAATACTTGCTTCCTTATTTACTGCCTTATTGTCTTATTATATTTAATGATGTTACTCTCAGTCACTGAAGCCCTGCGAATTGCAAAGGCCGATTCCAAATCATCAGTCCTCATTCTGCTGGATCTTTCTGCTGCTTTTGACACTGTCAATCATCAGATTCTCCTGTCTACCCTCTCATCACTGGGCATCACTGGGATTCCACTTCGCTGGTTTGAATCCTATCTCACCGGTAGATCTTTCAGGGTGGCCTGGGGAGGGGAGGTATCCAAACCACATCAACTGGTCACTGGAGTTCCTCAGGGATCGGTTCTTGGACCCCTCCTCTTCTCCACATACACTACATCACTGGGTCCCATCATACATGCACATGGCTTCTTCCTATCACTGCTACGCCGATGATACACAGCTCTATCGCTCTTTTCAACCAGATGACCCAACGGTAGCTGCACAGGCCTCAGGCTGCTTGGCGGACATCTCGGCATGGATGAAAGAACATCACCTACAGCTCAACCTGGGAAATACTGAGCTTCTTGTCTTCCCTGTCACCCTGACTCTACAACATGACTTCACGATTCAGTTAGGCTCATCAATAATTACCCCATCAACTTCGGTCAGAAATCTTGGTGTAATCTTTGATTTTTTGCACATTGCAAAGACTGCTCGATCCTGCAGGTTTACACTACACAACATCAGAAAGATAAGGCCCTTTCTGACAAAACATGCTGCACAACTTCTTGTCCAGGCCCTTGTTGTTTCTAGACTGGACTACTGCAATGCTCTTCTGGCTGGTCTGCCATCAAACACAATCAAACCTCTTCAAATGATTCAGAATGCAGCGGCACGACTGATCTTCCACGAGCCCAAAAGAGCGCATGTTACACCTCTCTTCATCTCCTTGCACTGGCTACCAGTGGCAGCTCGCATCAAGTTCAAGACACTGATGCTTGCATACAGATCTACCACAGGCTCAGCACCCTCCTACTTCCACTCACTATTACGAACCTACATCCCCTCCAGAAGTCTGAGATCTGCTAGTGAGCGACGCCTTGTGGTACCATCACAGAGAGGCTCTAAATCACTCTCCAGAACATTCTCGTTCTCCATTCCTGGCTGGTGGAATAATCTTCCCACCCCTATCCGGAATGCCGGATCCCTGGCAATCTTCAAGCAACAACTGAAAACTCATCTCTTTCGGCAGTAGTTGACTTCATCCTAAACTCAAAAAAAGTTCTAAACTCTGTCCTTCTCTCCCTCCCTTACTTGTACTTATTTGAACAATGACTGAGACTTGGTGTTACGAGCACTTCCTCTGTCTGATTGCCTCTTCAAGATGAATCGCTTTTTGTATTCCCCAATTGTAAGTCGCTTTGGATAAAAGCGTCTGCCAAATGACTAAATGTAAATGATGTCAACTACAAATGAAAATCATTTATAACATTACATTTATAATGTTTCATAAAAAAGTTGCATAAATGTTTTAATAATCAGAATAAAATACCATTTTCTACACTCAATTATAAGTGAAAATGGAAAAAATCTCAGTTTGTGGTTCATTCATCAGACTGGAATAAGAAGCACGCAGGTCGTGTTCAGAATGCATCACTCGCTCACTAAACACTGCAGACTGAAACAGTAAAGCTAGTATGCTGTTATACACTTGCTGTTTATGAGCAGATTTCAGTTTTCATCTCAGTGTTGAATGTTGTTCTGTGCTTTTAGTGACATTTAAACTGTTCATTTCTCAAAAAACTAAAGCTGGTCTGGATCCACCTGACATATGAAAGCACATCAACACACAGGAACAGAGTGTGTGTGTGTGTGTGTGTGTGTGTGTGTGTGTGTGTGTGTGTGTGTTCAGTGGTGTTACACTGACATCTGCTGGTGGAGTTCATGATGACAGTGGCTCTACAACATCATCTCAACACACTTTATCACTTGAGTCCCTATCAAAACCAAATCAAAATGAATGTAATATGCACTCTTAATGAAAATAGAGAAATGCAGAAAGGTGTGTTTGAGGGTTAGGCTACAGAAGAGCAAAGACCATGAGCTCTATAATATTATTAATGGCATTATATTTAATGTGAAAGGCTAGCGCTGGGGTTTAAAGTCATGGCAGAGCAATTATAATCAGCTCAATATAAAAACAGAAGTCTGTCTGTCTCTCTCTCTCTCTGTGTGTGTGAGATCTGAGCCTCTGTGACTTCAGCTGTGACATCCGCTCCGGAGAAACATTTTAAATAAAGAAAAAAAGTAAAAGCTTAATGTGAGACGCAGCTACAGACACAGAGCACATTAAAAGAAAAACAAACAAAAATAAACTGAAAATAAACTTTTCCTCTGAATATGACTGCATTTGCTGTTTGATTCTAATAATATAATAACAAAACAAACAGCCTATGAACATCATCATATGAGCCTAGCTTATAGCATGCTTTACATTGCTAAGCATGTCAGACTCTTACTGGGAAATTTATATAAGTAAACAGTCTTTATTAATTAAAGGTTTAATAATTATGTCATTATCGTCATTTTAAAGAGGACATTGAATCTCTCAATTACTTACTCAGTTACTCTGAAACAAAGTGAAACAACCCTTCAGATACAGTAGCAATAGAGTAAAGTTAAATTCTGTTTTTTAAAAAGTATACTTTGAGTTGCAGCAAAGTACTTCTAAGGTCAAAGCTCAGAGGAAGAATAAACTGTCCAAAGACTATTTTATTATTATTATTATTATTATTATTATTGCTTCCCCCACTGCACTTAAAGAAATATTAGCTTATATTCAAATGTAAATATTTCCATTGAGAAATTGAGACTGAAGTGTAAATGCACAGAAGAACTGCAACTTCTCTAAAACATCAGAACCAAGAATTAAGGATTTTGCACACTTGTGGGGAAAAAGAAAATCCTGTATGGATGTTTGCATACATTATTTGTAACTATATATTTAATATGTCAAAGAAATTAGATTTACTGGCCCAGTGAAAGTTTTGTCTACTAAAATCAATAAAACTAAGAAATAAATAATACATAAACAGTTATAATAAATTATAAATTAAAAGGAAACAATTTACAATCCAAATTTGGGAATGAAATGTTGGGACTTTTTTTTAATTTAAATAAAATGAAACCTAAAAGACCTTCAAATCACACGAGCCAAAAGTTTATTCTCAATAGAACATAGAGAACATAACACACGTTTAAACAGAGAAATGTTACACTTTCTGAGACCTGTAGCAGGCATCACATTTGAAATGAGCTGATTTAGTGGATAAAAGTGTAACATTTCTCTGTTTAAACATTTGTTATGTTCTCTATGTTCTATTGAGAATAAAATATTGGCTCATGTGATTTGAACGTCTTTTATTTTTATTTTATTCAAATCAAAAATAAAAAAAACGCCCCAATATTTCTGGGAATATTGGGTTGTAAAATGAGAACTGAATATATATGTGTCAGGTTCTGTCACGTCGGTCTAGTTTATTCATGGTTTTGTGACGGAGCCCTGACACTCCCTTCTTGTCTTGTTTTCTGGTGAGCGTGTGGCTCTTGTCTGCGTGCTCTGTTTCATGTTGGGGCGTGGTGTTCGGGTCCCGGCACTCCTGACTTGTTCAGGCTCGGTTCTGGTTTCGTGTCGGGGTTCAGACACTCACGCTCCAGGTTTGTTCTTGTTGTAGGAGTGTGAGGCCTCGAGTTCGCTCGGACCGTGCGCTCCTCTGTGAGTGTGTGTGTTTTGTTCAGCACGCGGTTCAGTTTTGGCCGCATGCTTTTCCGTTGTGTTGTTGCATGCAGCTCGTTCTTCGGCTGCACGCTTTCTCTTGTTTTGTCTTGTTCTGTGTTGCACGCAGCTTGTGTTTTTTTCACTGGCTGCGTGCTTTCATGTTTGTCATGTTTTGTGAACATGCAGCTTATGAGTCTCCTCATTAGCTGCGTGTTCATGTCCTGTTTTGCACACAGCTAGTGATTTTGTTTTGCTGGCCATGTGCTTGTGTTTTGTGTGAGCACATGGCTTGTCTTGTGTGGTTCGATGTGCCATGTGCTCTCATGTCACCCACCCACCTTGTTTCCTGATTATTGGTTAATTTGCCCCACCTGTTTTCTCGTTACCCTCATTTGCCCCCTTTATAATCTCCTTGTGTTTGCAGCCTGTGCTAGTTCGTCGTCGATGTTGCCCTGTTTGAAGTCCTGTCCTGCCTTACCAGTCTGTTTTTCCCTACGGGGTAGTTTTTGTTTGATTTTATTTTATAATTAATAAAGCCCTATTTCCTCCTGCAAGTGAGTCCTCGCTCTCATCCCTTCACCCACACCTGACAATATGTATGTAATGACAAGATAGCTCACTTCCTAACACTTTTGGTCAAGAATCAAAGTACTACATGTCTGCCATCTAGTGGTAGGGAATACAAATGAGATATTACACCATATTAGGAACTACAGTCTATTTCATGAAGTATGATGTCTTGTCGCAATTTTGCAACTTTGGCACTTAGAGGGTTAATAATGCATCACTGTATAAAGGTCTGCTTTTATTTGTGTACACTCACAATGAAAACAAAATCATCTGAGTTTCCTTTCTGTGAACAAATTAAGCGTGTCAAAAATGAACTGAAACTCAGCATACATAGGCTGTTACGTGCCGCACTGTTTTTCACCTTGTTTATCTGTTAACTAAATCAAATATATTTCAAGAACGTATTCCTTGTATGTATATATGTACTGTAGATTATATATATGATGTAATATGATATTTAGTATTACTACTGTACTTCTCTGTTCAAAATAAATGAAAAGAAACGGAGCACAGTAGATTTATTTATTTTTGTTTTTCTTTTGTACTGAAATCGTATCGAACCGTGACCCCCGAACCGAGGTACGTATCGAACCGTGACCCCCGAACCGAGGTACGTATCGAACCGTGACCCCTGAACCGAGGTACGTATCGAACCGTGACCCCTGAACCGAGGTACGTATCGAACCGTGACCCCTGAACCGAGGTACGTATCGAACCGTGACCCCCGAACCGAGGTACGTATCGAACCGTGACCCCCGAACCGAGGTACGTATCGAACCGTGACCCCCGAACCGAGGTACGTATCGAACCGTGACATCTGTGTACTGTGCCACCCTTAATGTTAACACTTAATTTTAGGGTCTCTTAACTAGTTGCTTATTAGCATGCATATTACTAGAATATTAGCCATGCATTAGTAGTAATTAAGCAAATATTAATGCCTTATTCTGCACGGCCTTATCCTACATCCCTAATCCTACCCAATACCTAAACTTAACAACTACCGCACTAACTATTAATAAGCAGCAAATTAGGAATTTATTGAGGAAAAAGTATATATATATATAATAAGACTTATTGACATGTTTATTGTCAGTGCTGAATGATGCATTTATAAAACTATATAAACTATGTATTATTTTATTGCTGAAATTATGTCCATGTATTAGTAATCACAGCGCTCTGACTGTTTTTAATAAAACACATCAAAATAAATACATAAAGCCCTTAAAACAACAGCTGTTATTGGACATGATTCTGATGGAGAAAAACAAAATAACACACTGCATCTCTCTATCTGACGCTGGAGGTGAATTAAAACAGATCATTAGTTTAACTACGATCAGGTCTAACGGTGCCATTAAGACCTATTAGATGTGTGTGTGTGTGTGTGTGTGTGAGTGTGTGTGTGTGTGTGTGTGTGTGTGTGTGTGTGTGTGAGTGTGTGTGAGTGAGTGAGTGTGTGTGTGAGTGTGTGTGTGTGTGTGTGTGTGTGTGTGTGTGTGTGCGCGTTCAGTATCAAGGCCTATATCAGCAGGTTTGTCTCATTTCAGCTGAATAGCATCAAACTGACTCTCAGATCTCTCAAAGGACTCTTGTTTTACGTTTGAGTGAATCAGTCGTGAATCTGTGGTGTTTGTTGGCTGGACTTACACTCGCTGCCACCTGCAGGTTCACGCTGGCTCCATCTGGATCCCTGAACCGAGACTCAGAAAACGCTCCGAGTCAGACCGCACCTGCGGGACACAGAGATGGTTACTGAGCACAGAAACACACTCACGTCTGTCTAGCGCATCTACAAGCTCCGTTTCATCTCTCAGTCATCTATCTGTCTGTTTCTCCATTCACGTCTCCAGCGAGTGTTTCAAACTGCCACCCAACAACCAAACAATACCTGTACACCACTACAGCTACATAACTAATATAGACTAGTGCAGCTACATCACATTCAGTAGATAACACCCCCACCCCCCGAAAACACATGCACCAGCAATAATACATGAGAATGTTCTGCTTTTAGTGCCTTGATCAATTACACTTTTTTTTTTTTGGCAGAATCTATTATTATAATTATTATTATGCAGTTTTTATATATTTTAGGCTATGATGTCCAAAATGTCAGGGTGATACCTGTATTGATATGAAATCAAAGAAAAAACATTCTCAAAGAGTCAGCCTTATATATTGTGTGTAAATTATCTACATTTTAGTATGTATAGATATGAAAACAGCTAGCACAAGTTTTGGAAACGGAATGCTAGTTTTTGGTTTGTAGAATGTTAATGTAACGATAATCTAACATTCCCCTAAAATTATTATAACATTCCCAGAATGTTAGTTTTTGGTTGTTTTAACATTATCATAACCTCTGTGCTCCGATATCATTACCCCGCTCTACATCAGTAAGCGGTATAAGCTATAATAAAAACCATACCTTCTGTTTTAATCTATTGATTAATTAATAGAAATAATCTGAGCTCATGAACCATCATAAATTACAGGGTGCTAGGGCTGTCAAAACAAAAAGTGAATTCCTAATATTCGTTGAATTTTAAATAGAAATCCACATTCGAATACAAAACGCTGCATTCTAAATTGAGGTGTGCGTCAGGCAGCTTTATCAGTGCTGCACGAGATGCGATGAAGATGGTAGCTGTCATTGCATTTGAATGCTTTTTTTAGCCTATCCACTGGATATGTTGTTCATTCAAAACACAATGCAGAGATGATGCTGTTTACGTCAAAACTGGAACCAAGCCGTTCGCACAGAACATATTTTGCACATTTTCTAGAGGGACATCTATCACCGTTGCACTCGCGTCTCGCAAAAGAGAGTCGGAAAGCCATTTGAAATTATTGTTAGTTCAACTTTGAAAAATCATGTCTCAACTTCATGGCAGGACGGGTCTCTCCCACTCCACTGCATCTCATGTGTTATGCTATTCTTTGTGATTTGTTTTCCGTGCTTTGTATTAAACTGTGTATACATGATGCTGTTTTGTTTCTAATTGTTTTAGCAACTTAATTAATTATATATGGTTAAACATTATTTTAAACATTATGCACGTTTCAAAGATAGTCGTGTTATTTTATGCTTTGAAGAACTGATTAGTAATATTTTGCTCAATGCGTCCTCTTGTGGCCTCAGGAGAGAAGCCAAAAGCTGTTTCCCTAACTGAAATTATGCCTTTAAAATGTGAATATAATTAGAATTTTAATAATATTTAAGTACAAAATTCGTATTTAGTTTTTCAGCCGTTTTGACAGCCCGTACCCAGATATTACATTTCTTCAGCACCAAATACAAATTAATTCAACACAATCTATGGTTCATACAGTATTATATTTATTTACATATATTAAATATTGGATTCAAAAAATAAATAAGTACTTGATTTAAAGTAGGATATCAGTAGGCTACATTCATTTCTTACCACGTATCTACCAGGGTGCAGTTTGTGCAGCGGGACATTCTTTTGATCCGGAAAAAAAAACTTAACTTATGTTAGGCATGTCAAATCCCCCCCAAATCATAATTACTCTCATAATGATATTAATTTTAAGTAATCATTTAAATAAATATATCGATAAAGGAGCAAGCCGACCAGTAAACGACCGTAGCGTTTTAACTTCCGTGGAAGACAGGAGAAGTGCTGGAGCAGCGTGTCAGAGCAGAGGCAAACATGAACAAATGGTTCTCTCTCTGTGCTTAACCCTGGCTTAATATTATCATTTAAAACTTGTTGTGATTGATATCATTTCTATTTTTAGAAAACAAGTTTAAGGGCTGTGTATTACATTAAATCATCTGCAACGTTTTCATTGGAAAGATAAAAATATCCTAAGAATAATCATTTGGGAAGGTCCTAAGTTAGTTTTAGTTTATTTAAAAAAATAACCACTCTGTAATGTTCTGGGAACGTTATTTTATGGTTGCAAAATAATAACCTAACATAACCATTCGGGAATGTTCTGTATACGTTATTTTAGGTTCTTAAAAGACAACCTTCCTGCAACGTTCTGGGAACATTATGTTATGGTTGCCAAAAAATAAAAGCTAAAAAGAACATTACTTGAACACTTCTTGGTTCTCAAAAAAAAAATTAAAATAAAATAAACATTAATTAATTAATAAAAATAAGGGAAACAAAAACTATATTTAGGGGGATGTTCTGTGTTTGCTGGGAAACAGATGAAAATACAGTTATTTAGTTTTATTATACATCCTTAAACCAATTGACCGTGGTGTGTGTGTGTGTGTGTGTGTGTGTGTGTGTGTGTGTGTGTGTGCAAAATGGATAGTAAGACATGAAATTGTTGACATTGTGAGGACTGGTTGATTAAAATGATTAAAAATAGTAAATGATGTTTATGTGAAAGTGTAAGAATGCAACAGGTTTTCTGTAAGGGGTAGGTTTAGGGTTAGGGTTGAGTTAGGGGATTGAAAATATTGTTTGGTCAGTATAAAAGTAATAGAAGTCTATGGAAAGTCCCCACGATTCACAGAAACAAACCCGTATATGTGTGTGTGTGTGTGTGTGTGTGTGTGTGTGCTGGTATTCCCTATATTAGGAGGAATAAATGTCCCCACAAGTATAGAAATACCAGTACATTTTGATCTTGTGGGGACATTTTGTAGTCCCATGAGGAAAACCGCTTAGACAGTAAAAAAGTGTTTTGAACGTCTAAAAATGCCTGTAGTGTTGTGTAAGGGGTAGGTTTACGTGTCGGGTAAGGAGACAGAAAATAGAGTTTGTACAGTAGAAAAACCATCACACCTATGGAATGAACCCACAGAAATGAAAACCAGTATGGGTGTTTGTGTGTTTAATATGAGTATAATTATATACAGTAAGTATGCCTAAACCACTATATGATCACATCACTGAGATGTTCTTTTATTATTATTATTTTATTTTATTTTGATTATTGTCCTTACATGTAATATTACAATAGATGAATGTGTAATTCAATTGAATTTTTATCATTTCATTTGTGTTTTATGTGAATTTGTGAGATATATTAAGATACAGGAGGTATCAAAAATACCTGAACTGAGGATATTCTATTGTTTCTTTGTTTGTTGTTAAGCAATTAGCCGTTTTAACCCAATGCACTCTACAGCTTCAGTGCAATCGTGGGTTTAACCCTGTGTTAGCCCTGCTCCGGAACTATCAGGCTTTAACCAGAAAATAAACTTCAAGCTTAAGTGCCATGGGAAAAGCCCAAGAAACACACCTCAGGTTTACTAGGTTTAATAAGCCTTATCTTTTGAACCCACGGAGATTTTCTTTTTAACCATTTTGCAGTTGACAGAATCACTGGAATATTAATTTATCAAAATAACATGCTACTGTTGGCTTGACAGGCTACAAACTGCTAAAGCAGATTTAGAAGTACGCCAATGAGACTAGGGAGAGATCAGAAAGTACTGAATTATAATTATTCATTAATATATTTTTAGATTTTAAATAGTTTCCAGTGTAGTAAATCACAAATGCATTTGGTCTTACCGTTCATGAAACCCTCGTCATCTGAACTGTCTCCGGCCAGAGCAATGAAAGAATAAAACCCCTCAGAATCTCACCTGGAAGACAAGAGCAAAACAACAGAAACGGGTTACATTTTAGAATTCAAACTGTTAATTCCCAAGTGAATTCCTCTTTCTGCTTGGAGTTGATGATGTGCTGGATACGTCTCCATTTTGCTTTGGTTCTGGATTTGTGGTGGTGCAGTCACAAGTGTTCAGCATGAAATAAATGTGTAAATGGGGTACAAAAACATTTGTTACATCTGATGATAAATTATCCACTGGTGCCATGGAATGAAAAAAAATAAAGGTAATTGTGACTTTTCATACAATTAAGATAAGTCGCAGTTACTTAATTTTTCACAATTGCAAGTTCCAGATGTTTTCTTTAGTAGACAGATATTTTCATCAGTAAAACAACCATTCTGATAGTTTAATTGAAATGGATAGTTCACCCAAAAATGAAAATTCTGTCATGAAATGATCACTGCCCATTCTCCAGAGTACATTTACATTTATTCATTTAGCTGACGCTTTTATCCAAAGCGACTTACAATTGCTATATATGTCAGAGGTCGCACGCCTCTGGAGCAACTAGGGGTTAAGTGTCTTGCTCAGGGACACATTGGTGTCTCACAGTGGATTCGAACCCGGGTCTCTCACACCAAAGGCATGTGTCTTATCCACTGCGCCATCACCACCCCCACAACGGATGCGTGTGATGCTGCTGACGCAAGAGCCGGCGCTCTGATGTAGAACACGTATGCAGCGTGGTACTTTCCTGATTGTGAATGGTGGCAGGGATTGACACAGGACAGAAGACATTGTTAAATTAAGTTGTTATTTTTGGTTTCTTTGCACACAAAAAGCATTCTCCTTGCTTCATGAAATTACTGTGTAACCACTGATTTCACATGGACTGTTTTAACGATGTCCGTACTACCCTTCAGGGGCTTGAACATGGTAGTTCCATTGCTGTTCATTAGAAAGTTCTAGGATTTCATCAAACATTTCTTAATTTGTGTTACAAAGATCTTACAGGTTTGGAACGACATGAGGGTGAGTAATTAATGACATAACTTTTATTTTTGGCTGAACTATCCCTTTAAATTATGTATTATGTTGCAGTTTCTCAGATAAATACCAGCAAACTGGAGAGTAATTATTTTATGTTTTACGTACCAAAGCCTGTTTTTACTCACATTTGGCTTGGCGCATGTTGATTTTTGACTTGCTGGCGTGCTGTTGTTTGCACTTATTCTCATCAAAGCTGGACCATTAACGCAATCACATCAAATAACCACATCCCACAAACCCTTGAGTTTTCTGCCCAACTGTACATCCATCCCTCAGGTCTCATTTTTATTCACATCATATTAACTATGCTAGTCTGATGTGTAAACAGCAATCTGTCTCATGTGACCAGGTGTAATCAGGCCTCTGTGTGCTTCATTACAGTAGTTTGTCTAGCCACATGACAGCGGATGATTGACTGCATGATTGATAGACTGATTAGATTTGGGAGCTCCACACACTGTCAGACCAGTGCAATTAGTCTCCAAGGACGATGAGATAAAACAGCATTAAACAAAGTCCTTTCCACACTCTCGTTCAGTTTCCTCATGTGAGTCTCCGGAGCTTAGCGTTTTATTTAGATTCCCTGCTAATTATGCAGATGGATCTGTTTACTCTTCAGATCAAAGTTTCTCCCCTCTGTGTTATTCACAGATCTAAACAGTCCTTTCATTAGCATGGCCAACAAAGACTTTAGCACCGCCCCCTCAGAAAACTCATTAATTAGTGTGCATAATTAGTAATTTAGAGGTAAATCCACCATGCTAACAGACTCCTGTCTAAAGTCATTCCCCTTCCACCTGGAGTCACGTCAGTGGCCTCAAACTCTGATTTGAGTAAATAAACACGTCTCACTTGATGAAAGAAAGAGATTTGACTGTATTATTCTGCTGAAGAAAAACAAAGGCAAAATTCAGTCAAATAACTAGCTTAACGCATGAATGTGAGTCTAAATTGTATTGATAGCACTGCACTTGATGCTGAACTAATACAAATTTAATTAGAGTAATTTTGACTAATTGTGCCTATGGTTTTTATTCTCTTGATCATACGATGTGCCATACTGTCAGTTTTCACAAATTGTATTTTTCCATACAGACCCACAAAATTGACAATGTTTACAGATTATTATTGGATGATAAAGTATATAAATTATTATAAATACATACTTTTTTAGCTAATGTTTTAATGACACCTTTGTGTATGTAAAATTTCATATCTTTTTTTTTTTTTTTTGATGCAATAAAAAAAACATTCCATTCAGCCTAGTGATATCATCCAAGCAAGCACGAACAGGCAGAAGAGCAAAATACCTATTATCCAGCCTTGTGGCACACCACAATTTACCACTGTAAAATCAGACGTCTGTTCATTTTAACAAAGTTATCTCTATTTAAAGTTTAGGATTTGAAACCAGGCATATTTGACATCTGGCCAGACAGACAGGTGTATCAAAGGTCAGTGGATCAAAGGGTCAGAACAGGCGAGAGACAGGGTGGATCACTTGCATTTATACTTTTTATATTCTAGTGCTAGTAAATATATTCTAGTTGTAGTTTTTCATCTCACTTTTGTATATATCAAATGTCACACTTTGTTTTCCCTCAAAATACAATGAGGCAATGAAAATTAATCCCATGCAGCCCTAATGACATCACCCAAAGTGAGCATGAACAAGAACAATAACAAAGGACCTAATACCGAGCCTTGTGGCACATCATAATTTACCACTGTAAGATCAGATGTTTGTGCATTTGTACAAACAAAGTGGTATCTATTTGAAGATTTGTAACCAGGCATTTTGACACCTGGGACAGACAAATCAAAGGTCAGTGGATGGCCACGACAGGTGAGCTTCTATTTTTTATGTGATACAGACTTCTAAAAAGAGAATGATTCATTAAAATAGTAGTAGGGATGATTGCATTTCCTTTACATTATTTTATAAGTTATGCTGTGATATACCTCACTGATATTACCAGCTGATACATCACTGTACCATAGTGCTGTCTCAGTAGGCTCTTTATTTGTAAAGCAGTTTAGAAAAGTGTAATAAGTGCTGTGTCATCTGAAGAAGTCTTTTAGAGATGCTTTGTCTTTGACAAGAAACACCTCACATCTGGTTCAGTTTTGTAACCATTCAAATTTTGAGTAGCACAGCACATGGAGCTAAAGGTATTTCATTTCACAACAACCAAATGGGTGCAGAATTCATCACCGGCTGTTTTTTTCTCTTCAGATCTCTGTGTTGAGTGGGAACTCTTTGATGGCGAATCATTTCTGTCCTCAAACGCTTCACTTTTGCGTGCTAATTTTGGCTCTGCTGCTAATTAACAGCTCTGTGCTGAAGAGTTTGAGCTTGCAGCCGCACAAATTGTTCCCTGCTGTGTGTGTGTGCGTACCTGCCTGCATGCATACACACACATACACACACACACGCAGGTTTGACACCATTCTGTCAGAGCGCTGTGAGAGCGAAGCTCACTGTTTCTCAAACGAGCAGAGCACAAACGAACCAACAGGAAATGGTTTCCATCACAGAATCATTTCAAACTGTCTTTCTCTCTCTCTTCCTGTCTGTCTGTCTTTAGAAACAGCTGTCTGAGTGTCCTACAGCTGTCTGGTCCCTGCCGTGATGGTTCCTGAATGTTGAAAAGCTCTTGGTTAATTAACGTGTTCAGTATTAATTCAGACATCCACACAGAGTCATTATTCACAGGAGACGTGTTATACATTTACACTGTACTCGGTGTCTCTGTAATTTAACTACATTTCCAGAGTTTTCAGCAGCAGTGGTGTGTGTGTGTTTGGCTCATTGATTCATCTCCCTGTGTCTATATTTAGTGTGAGAGCGTTTGGAGTCTGTTGGATGTTTATTTGAGATGAAATTGAGAGCAGGTGACAGCGAGCGTGTGGGACGATCTCACGGGACTCAATGTGACGCGTACGACTGCTGGTACGCTAAAGCTTCAATCACTGCTGAGATTTCACACTGTCAGTGTTCATCTGTCTGCCTGCATTATCTGTCTGTCTCTCTGTTCTATCTATCATTCTATCAAGTTTTCTGTGTCTATCTGCCTCTTTTGTCTATCTATCTATCTATCTATCTATCTATCTATCTATCTATCTATCTATCTATCTATCTATCTATCTATCTATCTATCTATGTCTATAAGTTGTTCTATTGTTCTATCTTGTGTCTATCTTTACTTATTCATGGATGAATGGGATAAAAATGGTAGAAGGGCATTTTTAGGTCATGCAAATGTAGTAGAGCTCCACTATTCTTGTACACACACACACACACACACACACACACACACACAAAGCTCATTGTAAGTGAATTAATTTGGTGATCTCTCGCTGTGTTTAACTGGGGCAGACAGCAGGGGAGGAGAAAAGAGCAATATTCATAAATCTACCACATAACGACAGACAGAGAGAGAGGGAGAGAGCTGGAGGAAATATGGCCAAAAATGGAAATAATGGTCTGCATAAAAAGAGGAAAAAAGATTAATTAAAGAGCGGGTGTGTGAAAGAGCAGATGAAACAAGAGAATGAAGAGGCTGTGTGAGAGATTCACAGATGTGCCGCTAGTGTGCGCTGTTCAACCGGTAATGACACACAGACCCTGACCCAGAAACACACACACACACACCTACACACACACACACACACCTACACACACACACAGGCACAGAGCACTGTGACCCCAAGAGCATTTTGGGAATTGTAGTTCTCATGCATTGAACTGAGCTGATCATCTGTCTCTCTGTTGCTGATATGAGCTGCAAGATTACATCATCAGATAAACCAACACAACGAGTATCGCTCAAACACACACGCATACAGAAAACATTACAGACAGATGGATAAGATGTTGATTTAAAAGATAAATGTCTCTGAGGCTCATGACGATGTTCTGGGAGAAACATCAAACCTGAGCCGTATAGTGAACGACACCTGTCTCACACACACTAAAACCCTGAAAGAAGCTGGAACGTGTCTCAGTTTGGCCTTCAGCAGCTCACTGTGTGTGTGTGTGTGTGTGTGTGTGAGAGAGTGTGAGTGTTGTTTATGTTCTTATTAAGGCTCTATTTTGAGAGTGTAATATATTCAGCGTCTCCAGAGTTTTTCCTGTTTCCAGTAGAATTTCACTCAAGCACACCATTAACTTCCAGAGCTGCAGCTCAATAACTAAACACACTCTCATACATTGTGTGTGTGTGTCTGTGTGTGCGTGTGTGTGTGTGTGTGTGTGTGTGTCGTGCATCAGACGAGCTGCAGTAATAACGCTGAAGGTTTGAAGATGCTGAAGTCATGTAAATAAAGGGCGAGTGTGTTCAGGTGTGTGACTGTATGTGCGTTTGTTTGTAATGCAATTCAAATCACAGCTTTATGCATGAAATAATAAGCGTGGAATTTAAACACATCTAAAAATAGAGGAGAGATTTGACTCCCGTCTGTCGCACACAGAGGCAGCTCTGCAGCATGACGACAGACACACAGATTCCCAGCATGAATACAGATTGAAATGATGAAAACTTTCTGAAATCACTTACGCTCACGTGGACAAAGAAATGAGTGTCAAACGCTCTTGAAAGATCTTCAGAAACGCCTTTAATTCACGCAGGATGCATTTCTTTCATTCACAATTTTCTCTCAGTTAAACTTCACTAATCAGCGCAGGAACGAGATCTGAAGACCATTACCATACTTCACTCTCTGAAGAGTTTTATAGGTCATTATAATGAGCTTTCAATTCTTTCCACAACATCTCACATTTAAGGACAAGAGCCTCATTTTAATAATACAAAATAGGGTCTACAGGCCCGCCCATTTTATAGGCCACACCCCTAACTTAAATACGGTTGACATGTAAGAAGTGCCCTACAAAGTGCACAGAGCAGAGAACAAGTTTACATAGACATATGACCTCTGACATTTACCCATCAGTCACTGTGCCACCTCAAAACCACATGAAGTTTGACATTGAGATTAATGAAAAAAAAAGGAGTAGAGGTTTCATTTATATTATTTTTATTAGTATTTACTATTTATATTATTGTATATTTATATTATTTGTAAGTTGCTTTGGATAAAAGCGTCTGCTAAATGACTAAAAGTAAAAGTAAAGTAAAAGTATATCAGTTCACATGAGTGTACTGCATAAATGTGCATGCAGCAGATCATGGTATTTCATTTTATATAAAAAATCTATTTCCGTCAATATTTATATTATTTTAAGAAATGGTTTTATTTTTAATTTCAGTTTTAGTTTTAGTTTTAGTTAACTATAAAATCTCGATCTATTAAGCATATGAAACCTGCTTGTTCACATAAAATAGCTGGATAAACTTTCTTTTTTGCAGTAAACGGCGATGTGTTATTCACACAAGCAGCACATTGCTGTATTTTACACAGAAATCCAGCACTCATATCACCATAATGCCTGTTTTCACACAGCTCCGTTCCCACCGCAGGTCTCTTTTCACATTGTGTTATTTGGCTCTGAACCGCGTGAGCATCACTGTAAGTACTAGCAGCAGCTGGTTAGCTCTGTAACTAGATAACCACTCAGGATGAGAGGACAGAAAAACGAGTGCTGTTCACTTCAGTGCTTTGTTTGTATTTTTGTCCATTCGCTTTGTTCACAAAAGTTCTTAAAGTTTAAAAACATCCAAAACTCTCTAATGCAATTTTCTGGTAATTATATTCAACCAACTGCAAAATATATATATCTCCTGGAAGTGATGTCATTTTGGAGAGAAAACTGCGGCAAAAACATCAAAAGATTTGGTGAGTTCTGGGATGTTTTTTGGTCGTTCTGTTTGATAAAATAACACACATCAGACTGATATTGTCAACATTTCAAAAGATGAATAAAAAATATGAATAGGAAAAGCCCTCATATAAGTAAATTTATGAACTTTATGAACATTCACTGACATTTGAACTTGTCGTTGTGTAAATATCAAGTTCAAATGAATAAACTTTGTATCTGAGTTTGGCCTGAGCAGATTTCTGAAGGGCTGATAAACCTTTTTATGGAAATACTTGCTTAAAATATAACACATGCATGAATACTCATTTTTTTAAGTTTCACAGTTCAAAAGGTTCTGCAGGAGAGGAATGACCCAGAAACAAAAGACTTAAATTAGTCAGCCGGAGAGCAGAGATACGCTGCCTTGATCTTACAATTACAAGTCATTTCAAACGAGGAAAACCCAATGTACTCTGCACACGTAACATATCAGTAAAACTGTTTTTATTTCAGGCCAAGCAGGAATATAAAGTGGCCAAAATAGCTGTGTACGATGTCAAAAATATCAGACAGCTTCTAATAACTCGGCTAAATTGCCAGAGCTGATTCACCAACATTTCCGCCGAGTGTCCTATACACACGCGATCTGAGAACAGACGAAGAAGTCTCATTGTTGGTGAATCGGCTGTGTGGGCCATCAGTAAAATAGGAATTTAGTTCACGCTGTGCATTCACCAGCAGGTGCAGAAACGACCCGATTTGAAAGTTAGAGACAAAGACAACAGCGTTAGAGATGAAATCATATCAATGATCAACACAAACGATCAGGACAGCGGCTGCGTCTCAAGGATTCACTGTTCTTTAGAGATAAATCTGAATAAACTCACTTCATAAACATTCACCTTCATTTGCCCCACACACACACACACACACACACACACATACACACACGCATTCTCTGTCTGTTTTATTTCCTGCTCTGCTGCTTGTTCTCTTTTCTTTTCATGTCCTCCTCGTCTCCGTCTGTTTATCCGTCAGATCGTCTCAACAGCTCCCCAATTAGTTAACAGGGAAAAGCTGACTGGTTTGAGACTTTCAAACTCAACGACCGATACTCTATCTGCAATTCAAATGTGAGGAGGCTTAACAAAAGAAAAAGATAGACAGATACACACACAGATAGATAGACAGATGAATAGATAGATAGATAGATAGACAGACAGACAGACAGACAGATAGACAGATAGATAGATAGATAGATAGATAGATAGATAGATAGATAGATAGATAGATAGATAGATAGATAGATAGATAGATAGATAGATAGATATGGATGGATAGATGGTGTGTAATTCATTCAGATGATGAGCGTGGAGGTTCAGATCCTCAGGAGTGAATCTTTATTGATTGTGAATTAAGTAACGTTTCCGTGTTTATTAGCCAGCGTTCTGCTGATCTCTGCCTCGAATTGCTTTGTTCTCCACACACTCACAGACTCCTTTGTTGTTTCCGGCAGATTTGTCTCAATCGGTTGCAGTTTTGCTCTGCTGAGTTTATGTTCTGTATGTCCGTCTCTGTCTCTGGTTAGCACTGAGAGGAGAAACATTACAAACCAGAACTTTACAACATGATGCAGATGAGCTGGTAACAATCCCAAACTGTATTTAACAAAATCATCTCGACTGTTTAAAAGCACATCCATGTTGTCTCTAAACATCTACTCATCTGAAAGCTCATGCCGTGATCTCATGTTGGTTAAGAGAGGTTTCAGGAGTTTGTTGGTCAAACGGTTCCGCTGTGAGAGTTTTCTGAGAATCAATATTTCTCAAAGGAGCCGGTTTGATCGAAAGAGTGAGTTACTTTATTTTCTCCTTTAATCTCTCTTTTAGACCCCAGCTAATCTCTCTCAGTCTGCCGCGTGCGTCCATGTGAGTGTGCTAATGCTAGCGCACCGCTTTAACGTTTCAGATCTTTCTCTTCTGGAGATTCATCTGATCAGAAACCCTTGGCATCACATACTTCAGGGATCCGACTCCTGCTATGGAGATGAATGGGAACGCTAATCTCCAGGTGTTACAGACCTTCTCGTGTCCATCGGCACAGCAGACTCCCATTACAGGGACCCATGAAAGCTCAACATATGCTGGGGACCATCAACACTGAGACGTCTCCAACACGGCTCATCAGTGTTTTTCATCTGACTGCAGGTCATCGGTTGACTCATATGTGTCCGTTTCCTCCTCAGGGATTTCAGGATAAACATCTGGGACAGAGCTGATGGTGAGATGAAACATACGGCCTCCGTCGAGTCTCCTGAGCAATGAAAGAGCAGTAAACGTTCCTCTGGGTCTCTCTCTCTCCCTGGCGTCTGTCTCTTAGCTACCTGTCCTGCTAATTGGCCGCTTATGTGTTTTGTGTGCGTTATTTTAAGTCGTTTAGGTAAGAACACGTCTGTTAAGATCATAATCGGTTTCTACTCGAGGGAGATCTTCGCTTCAGATTTCTCTTTATTCTAATTTTGCGAGCTGGAGAGGCAGCAGATGGCATCTGATCCGGATACGGCTGCTTTGTTCTGACAATCCTTTCAGCGTCCTGTTCCTGTGTGGAGCGCGTCTGTGAGTCCGGACCCCGGTTACCATCGCTAACTGACTCTAAAACTATTACAAGCTTTTTTGTTGATAAAGTTAAGTAATAAATAAATTAGATTTAAATTTGTTGCAATACAACTTCATTAAATAATTTTAAAGCTGTAGCACTAAAATAACTAACAGAAAATAATTTAAATCTGAGGTAAGAATAAATTAACTCTAAATAGAAAATATCGTCAGCCTCAGGCCATCCAAGATATGAGTTTGTGTCTTCATCAGATTTGGAGTGTTATTATGGATTAAAAGTTAAAAACATCTTAATGCTGGATGTGTTTGAGCTTTTGTCTTCTCCAGATGTTAACTGATGGACTGGAGTGCTGTGGATTATTGATGCAGTCACACATTTCTACAAACCTGATGAAGAAACAAACTCTAACTCTAACCTAATCTCGGATTACCTAAGGATGAGAATATTTTCAGCAGATTTTCATCTTTGGGTGAACTATCTTTTAAAATGATGCAATAAATCTATAAACACTAAATAATACACTGTTGTGGTGGTTTATTTTCTATAGGCTGGTTCATATATTTTACTTTTACTTCTAAAATTTTAGTGTAGGCATATATATTGCATAATTTACACTAAAATGACAGTTTTGAACCTATACTAGCTATAATATAATATTTTGCAGTATATGGCGATCATTACATTCCCGCTATGAGCTGTAACAGTCGAGATTTAGATAAACGATTCTCTCTTTTTTCAGTCCCTGAAAGTTCCTGCATTATCCAGTAAATCCACGGAGAAACATGCCAGTCCAGGAAAGAACACAATGTTGCGCCTCCTGAAGCGGTGGAGAAACACGAGCGGATTAGACCCCAAATCACCGTCGGAAGCATCTGAACCGACACGATCACACCAGAGCCGGTTCTGTCCGTCTCCACTGATCCCATAATGTACTGGTAGTGCGTTGACCAATATAGCTGTATAATCAGTTTTCAGAGAATAGTTTATTTATTTTTGTAGCTTGATTTTGTTGTATTTTTGGTTTGTCTGTGTTAAGCATCAGTTGAGTGAGGTTTCTGTGATGTATCTAAGGCCAGGAGGACCACAGACGGCAGAAGGTGAGCACAAACACTCTTTAAGAGCGTTCTTATGTTCTGTGGAGCCGGTTTGCTGCTAATCACACACTAGACGTGTCAATCACAAGATCATTCTGCTCCATCGCTGCAGAAACCTTCACTTCTGACACAAACACAGACACACACGGCCACAGGAGAGACCATGCTGCTCTGCAAACCCTCCATCACACAGCAAGACACATGAAGACTGATCGGATGGATGGAAAGAAAGAAAGAAAGAAAACAAGGATGAATTCAGTGATTTAGTTTAATAAACAGCCTAATATTTTGTGAATGATGTCCTCACGGGTGTCTAAGTGGTTTAATTGAACAAGAGAACTGAAATCAAACAGTAATTGCCTGGCAGATGTTAGATGAGACAGACAGACACAGAGAGAGATCATCTCTGAAGCTAAAATATGATGAACAAGATACACACTCACACCAGTTCTGGGTCACTAGTGCACTGTACAAGATAAGAATAATGCATGCCAGGCTTTTCATTTAGTGTCCAAAAGCCCCAAAGTTCAGATCCCAAACCTAAAATATAAAAAAATTGCAGCTGATATTATCCTAACACATATTATTACAATCTAAAATAGCTGTTTTCTACGTGAATACATGTTAAAAATGCAATTTATTGAATATGCTGATTTGCTGCTCAATAAACATTTCATCAGTGTTGAAAACAGTTGTGGTGTTTCACTTTTTTTTATGGGTGGTGGTCTGTAGCTCCTGTTGTAGCCCCTATTGTATCTTTTCTTTTTCTTTTTTTTCCTATTATTCTTCTTCATCCCCAATGGGAGTCAATGAAGCCTTAGGAACCATAATCTCACATTAAAACTTCCCATTATAGTAATGGCCATTTTGAAAAGTACAATATATTTATTTCTTTCCCCACTCTTCCTTCAAAATATGGCCAATTCTTAGGAAAATTGGCTCAGATGAACTTTGGACTGAGCTGCACATTATCAAAGACCAGAATTTCCATATCCATCTTTGTTCAAAAGCTATGGTGTTGCGAACTTAATATTTTCAACCCAAAAGTGGTTTAGCGGCTGTATGTGGGATGCATTTCCCAAAAGCATTGTTAGCTAATCGCAATATATTTTGAATAATTTGACATATCGGCACAAAAATCGGTAGAGATCATCGATAGCATGTCCTGGAGGTACCTGAAAAACACCTAGTGTTCCAGAGATATTATAATTTTTGCTTAAACACTTTTGAAAACATTGTCCAAATTTAGTTTTTTTCTTTGTCAATACATTTCTTGACTTATGCCAATTCTGGTGAAATATCATTTTTCATTTTCCGTCATTTTGTTTGTATGCCATTTTGAAGTAAATAAAAAGTTTTTATACTCCTCCTCCTTCAAAATTTGTCCATTTCTTCTAAAAATTGGCTCGGATTATCTTTGGACCGAGCCACAAAGAAATGACTGAACAGATTTTTGATTTCTCATTCATGCGGAATACCTCTCCAAATTTTACTGTATCTGTGTTATCTTATGCTAATTAGCTTAGCTTGCTCAAACTAGTTGCCATATTTTCAAACGTGGATCTTCAAATATCATGTCAACCGTGAGAAACATTAACTACAGGTAGCATGTTAATCTGTTAGAAGGCATTTGTGTGCTGATTCTCACTCTGAAAGATCTCCTCAGCAGCCCGATGAATGTGGGCCAACTGAGTGACGTAATGTGCTAAGCCACAGGCCCCAAACCTTTCAGGTCATGGGTTCGAATCCTGCGCATGCCCAGACCACATGAGGTACTGCAGCCAGAAGTGGTGCAAAAATTGTGATTGTTATGCTTGCTGCACTTTTGGAGCTTTGGCCCTGTATTGTTGATAGCAGCTATATTTTACTACTTTATTTGTGATCAAATATGCAGCCTTGGTGAGCAGAAGAAACTTCTTTCATGTAACCTCAAGGGTACAAAAGGTACACAGGTAAAGGTACAAAACTGTGAAGTGTAGGCCTCTTCACCTGATGGTGAATTAATTGCCGTCTGAATGCATGAGCAACACCAATGTTTTATAAAGTCAAGCACACATGAATAAAACACACCTATGATCTCATGGGTTCAACATTCTCAGAGTAAAACTTTGCTTTGCTGCAGAAAATGAAGACCTTTACACGAAATACATCATCATCTTCATCTCTCTCTCTCTCACACAAACTCGCAGGTTTTATAAACTCTTCCCGGCTCAACTTTCTTTTCATCGTCTTTTTTTTTCTTTTGCCGTGGCATCAGGGGAGTAAGACGTGAGAAGCACACACACGCAGACGTGAGAAGATGCAGGAGCTTGGCGAATAAAAACAGTGAAAGGCTGTAAATGAATGTTCATCACACGTTTGGAGCGAGATCGTGAGAGAATGTTCTAATTTTAAACCCTTTGCATTCTCGCCAGGGCACAACGTGTTAGCGAGCCAAAACTTCATCAGAACTCAACACAACTTGCTCGCTGGCTCTCGGAGGAAGGTGGACGACACAACTGTTCACGTGGCGTTTAATGATCTCGCACACACGTGAACGACGGCCTGAACCCACAGCTGCCAAACACTCTCTGTGACTGAAGCAGTTCAGCCGGTGGACACTCATTAATGGCTCCTAACGAACACGGACCCATCAGTATCTGGACTCCTGAACTAAAGCAAGCTGATTTCTGATAGAGAAACACGGACATTTCCTAGTTCAGTGGCCTTATTACGCTCACTTATTATCTGTGTGTTAAAAACTGGGGACAACCGATTTCTGATTGCATTAACATCATACATACATTGCCCACAATTATTATTATTATTATTATATTTACTAATATTGATATATGTGCCCTAACAGTTTTTTTATTTATTTATTTTTTTTTTTTATCATAATTCGGCTAATTTAAACTATGAATAATAGTAAATAATAGTAATCATTGCAAGTAACAAATGGGTAAAAACAGTATATTCTAAAAAAATATGACTTTAAGAAAGTATATTACAGAATTACTAAAAAATAAATGATATAACAAAGCTGTATTAAATATTTTTCTAATTGTATTTATTATTTACATTTCTACGGAATTTATGCACTGTATACTTGTATATCTTTTACAATCAATTTTTTAAATTAATTTTGAGCACAAAGTATGTGCTTTCTGCAAATGTACAAACCCGATTCCAAAAAAGTTGGGACACTGTACAAATTACGAATAAAAAAGGTATGCAATAATTTACAAATCTCAGAAACTTATATTTTATTCACAATAGAATATAGATAACATATCAAATGTTGAAAGTGAGACATTTTGAAATGTCATGCCAAATATTGGCTCATTTTGGATTTCATGAGAGCTACACATTCCAAAAAAGTTGGGACAGGTAGCAATAAGAGGCCGGAAAAGTTAAATGTACATATAAGTAACAGCTGGAGGACCAATCTGCAACTTATTAGGTCAATTGGCAACATGATTGGGTATAAAAAGAGCCTCTCAGAGTGGCAGTGTCTCTCAGAAGTCAAGATGGCAAGAGGATCACCAATTCCCCCAATGCTGCGGCGAAAAATAGTGGAGCAATATCAGAAAGGAGCTTCTCAGAGAAAAATTGCAAAGAGTTTGAAGTTATCATCATCTACAGTGCATAATATCATCCAAAGATTCAGAGAATCTGGAACAATCTCTGTGCGTAAGGGTCAAGGCTGGAAAACCATACTGGATGCCCGTGATCTTCGGGCCCTTAGACGGCACTGCATCACATACAGGAATGCTACTGTAATGGAAATCACAACATGGGCTCAGGAATACTTCCAGAAAACATTGTCGGTGAACACAATCCACCGTGCCATTCGCCGTTGCAGGCTAAAACTCTATAGGTCAAAAAAGAAGCCATATCTAAACATGATCCAGAAGCGCAGGCGTTTTCTCTGGGCCAAGGCTTATTTAAAATGGACTGTGGCGAAGTGGAAAACTGTTCTGTGGTCAGACGAATCAAAATTTGAAGTTCTTTTTGGAAAATCGGGACGCCATGTCATCCGGACTAAAGAGGACCAGGACAACCCAAGTTGTTATCAGCGCTCAGTTCAGAAGCCTGCATCTCTGATGGTATGGGGTCGCATGAGTGCGTGTGGCATGGGCAGCTTACACATCTGGAAAGGCACCATCAATGCTGAAAGGTATATCCAAGTTCTAGAACAACATATGCTCCCATCCAGACGTCGTCTCTTTCAGGGAAGACCTTGCATTTTCCAACATGACAATGCCAGACCACATACTGCATCAATTACAACATCATGGCTGCGTAGGAGGAGGATCCGGGTACTGAAATGGCCAGCCTGCAGTCCAGATCTTTCACCCATAGAAAACATTTGGCGCATCATAAAGAGGAAGATGCGACAAAGAAGACCTAAGACAGTTGAGCAACTAGAAGCCTGTATTAGACAAGAATGGGACAACATTCCTATTCCTAAACTTGAGCAACTTGTCTCTTCAGTCCCCAGACGTTTGCAGACTGTTATAAAAAGAAGAGGGGATGCCACACAGTGGTAAACATGGCCTTGTCACAACTTTTTTGAGATGTGTTGATGCCATGAAATTTAAAATAAACTTATTTTTCCCTTAAAATTATACATTTTCTCAGTTTAAACATTTGATATGTCATCTATGTTGTATTCTGAATAAAATATTTAAATTTGAAACTTCCACATCATTGCATTCTGTTTTTATTCACAATTTGTACAGTGTCCCAACTTTTTTGGAATCGGGTTTGTAGTTGATGCAAACATTTATTTATTTATTTATTTTACTATTATTATTATTTATTTATTTTTTTCTAGGTGTACTTTCTATTACACAGTATAGTCAAAAAAATGTCTGTGTGGAGTGGAATTGTCTGTAAAGTTTAGCATTGTAAACCCACGCATACACACACACACGTGTCCAGAAGGGTCTCCATATTTAATTATAGCATTCAATCACCTGTAAAAACAAATCAATGTTAGTGCTGAAAATCAGTTCTGGAGCTGAATTAAACATTGCCTCTGATTGATGCTCGTTTCAGCTGGTTTTCCAGTCTTTTCCTGCACACTGCAGATCTGTTTCTGACAGATGATGTGTCAATCTGTCATCTCTCGCTGTTACCATGACGACGCCCACCATCTCTGACCTCATTGTAGTTTGGTGGCGTCATTATTTGTTAACGTTCCAGCAGTAAAACATTTTTTACCAATGCCAGAATGGCAGGCAGAGATCATTAGCAAAAGTGCCTCACAAAGCGACACAGATCGATTCCCGTTCTGAGCTTCGGACGGCGTTCGGCTCGCGGAAAAGCTGCCGGTGAAACGCGGCTAATGAGCCGGAGAGAGACTGAGCTCCTCAAAAACGACACTGTTTACTCAGTAAATGCTTTTAAATCAACATCATCCACTCCAGGATAATAAATGCACATATGTTTTGTTCCAAAACCTAGTGCGCTGCCTACGTAGGGAGCATGTGAAGTCATTGTAGGCGTCTGTTCCAAGTCACGCGCAGCTTCATCATTCAGCAAACCAAGAGAAATGTCAGTTATTCCTGATCTTTCAGTAAGAGTTTCGAGCTCCAGACTGACATTCAGTGATAGTTATTACAGTGCTGATGTCTCTCAATCGCTCCCCCTTCATTTGATGCTTTTAGTTTAATATTGTCTTGTTGGTTTTGTAGCTTCTTTCCTTTCCTGATGATAGTTTACACTAGAAGAGTTCAAGTCAATATTATGTGCTGATTGCTCAGTTTCTCCTAACTCAGTTCTGAGCCAGTGTTACTCATTTTCAAGTACCTAGTGGCCGCTGTAGCTGATGTCTCTAGCAGGTCCTGTGAGCATCTCTATCCTGCTCATAATATTGAGTTCTGTTAATGTGATCCGCTCCAGTTTTTAATGTGATTTTGACATTTCTTTAGTTCCCAATATATCTGATATACCTGTAGGTCATTACTGTACAGAGATAACGACACACAAATACACTTTTTTATTATTTAACTTTATTAAGAAAAATAATAATTCTGTGTGAAATATTGTGAAACTTATTATATACCACATATTTGTACCGAAATGTTGTCGTATTTGCCTGCTGTCAGCCAGTTTAACATTCATTCATTCATGTGTGTATTTACTTATCGTCTGTTTGTTTTAGTCATTCATTGTGTTTTGGTGTTTAAGGAAACTATCTATCTATCTATCTATCTACACACACACACACAGAATACGGTATAGTGTTTCTCCGTGTGTCGTGTATCCTGAAGATCCTGATCCGAACTGCTCACCGTGACGCAGCGTGAAGCTCTCGCTAATTTACATCCATTCATCATTCACTGTGCAATTAACATTTCCCCCAACAGACTGTCGTCTTGTTTAGAGAGACAATGTATGACCTGCTAAAGCACAGACAGCAGCGGCGCACACATTTATACCGATCAAATTAAATCCATCCAGCCTTCAGAAATCACGGCACTCCAAACATCCATCACCCCATCATTCTCAGGCTCAGCTTCCTCACAGCACAGATGTTTGCTTTGCTTTTACTTTAAAAAGTGTTCTTCTAGTTTCTCCTCCATCACTGATATCATTTATGAGTCATGTCATGTTACTCAGACAATCAAGAGCAGAAAGAGAATCACGAACATAATCCCAAGTCACACAATTAGGTTATAAAATCACTGGGAATTTGTTTTTTTAAACATTTCTAAACTATTAAAATGTCAAGCTTTATTGTCCCAATTGTAACATTATTTAAAGGTTGCTAAGACATTTCTTACACAATCTACTTGAATATTTATTTTTAATATTGTAAGAATAAAATGTCCAGTTTTCTAATGTAAATAGAACATTATTTAAATGTTACAAAAATGTAAGTCTACTAACTTTGGTGCTCTTTATTTTCACCAAAAGTATATGATTATTTGAATGTTTATTATTAATATTCTAAATAGTTTTCTGAGCATTGAGCACATTCAAGTATAAATATCTTAAGGATGTTCAAAGAATGTTGATTGTTGAAACATTTTCTCACATCATAATAACATATATCAAGTAAAAATAACATCTTGAGGACGTTCAGAGACTGTTGTTCTAAGCAGCTCCGCCCACTTCATCTACCACCCGCTCATTAAACTTCACAGCTCCGCCCACTTCATCTACCACGCGCTCATTAAACCTCAAAGCTCCGCCCACTTCATTTACCACCCGCTCATTAAACCTCACAGCTCCGCCCACTTCATTTACCACCCGCTCATTAAACCTCACAGCTCCGCCCACTTCATTTACCACCCGCTCATTAAACCTCACAGATCCGTCCACTTTATCTACCACCCACTCATTAAACCTCACAGCTCCGTCCACTTCATTTACCACCCACTCATTAAACAACACTGCTCTGCCCACTTTTCCAACTCCACTCACTTTCTCAGTCATTTTCAGCCACTTACTCAACCACACAGCACCAACCATTCACTAAACTACACTGCTCCGCCTACTTTTCCATCAACTCCACCCACTTATTTTCACCTACTTACACAATCAAGCAGCCTCTCCCACTAACTAAAGTAAATTGCTCCGACCACTTTTCGTGGACTCCACTCACTCATTTACTACACCTATGTAATCACATAGCTCCTCAGCCCATGTTTATTTGTCTCCACCCACTCGCTCATCCACTGTCCTTCTCACTTACTCAACCACAGAGCTCTACCCAAGCATTAAATCACACTGCTCCACCCACGTTTCCTGTGACTCCACCCATTTACGTATCCGTTTGCAGCTACTTGCTCAATCCCACAACCCCACCCATTCAGTTCTGTTAAATATTGTCTATTTAATCTTCACTCTGGTTCACATCGTTTGTGTCGCCGTGTGTTCAGAGTGACAGAAGCGTAATTTCATTATACAGAGCAGTACAATGTTTGTTTGTGTGCTTTTTGAAATTCATTACAGGCTAATCAGTCTCTGTAAGCCGTGATGCGAGTGTGTCTTTGTGCACCTGTCTGAGTGTGTGAGCGCGTCCTCGTTTCTCATTAAGATCGTCGCTTCCTCGCCGCACGAGGAATTACCGCGTCTGATCAGTAAGAAACAAACTCTTAATGACTGACTCGTTCTCATTTACACAGCAGATTATACAATCATAATTCATGCTCTCAGGAGCGACTAAATAACCTGTTGTCAACACGCTGATTAAATCACTGCAGACGCTCGCGATTCTTTCCCGTCATCACGGGAATCTGTGGCGATGAGCTCTTGCCTTAAATGCTCTTTCAATTCTTCTCCTGCCGCCGGGGCACTTTGGTCGCAGCCGTTCTGATTATTTATTATGGAAAATTACCCTACACATTTATAATGCAGAGAATGTCAAGCTTTTATTGTTGTGCACATTTATGTGTCCGTTTGACAGAAATGTTTTCTAATTAGCACGTCCTGCTGCTGGAGGAGGATCTGAACCAGGGTGCAAATTACTGACCCTCTAATTCAAGCCTGAATCCCCCCCGAGGAAATCAAAACAACCGTAACTATTCTGTATAAGGAAGAATTTAACATCATTTTTTTTTAACTGCACTGTCACAAATACCACAGGTATGCTTTAATGTATTCTCATCTGCTTCTGAACATGAATTCACCTTCGCTTGTGGATGTGATTATTGAGTGTTTTCTGTGAGGATCAGGGTCTGATGCTACATCATCACAAAATAATTGAAATGTATACAAGCCTTCAATTTTTTTTTTTTTATGATAATCCATCAAGGATGCATTAAATTGTTAAAAAGTAACAGTACAGACATTTATAATGTCACTAAAGTTTTTCATTTCAAATAAATGCCATTCTTTTGAACTTTCTATTCATCTGTGAATAATGAATAATAAAGTGTATCACGGTTCCCACAAGCAAATATTTCACAATATAACAGTTTTTTCTTAATTTGTGATCAAATGCATGCAGCCTTGGTCAGCACTAGAGCACATGTTAATAAAGAACAGTTTCAGACAGAGAATCTGGCGAGATCTGTTCAGCGATTGGCTGTATGAGTTCAGATCTCTATCGTGTATCGTGTTTGACAGTGTTCACGACTACAGAGGAACGTGTGGTTTCTGCTGTGACAATAACTGCTCAATTTTCTGAGTTGTTTGCAGCACAGACTGTCATCGTCGGTCACTGTTACTCTCCTCTCAGTATCCTCTTTTATTTTTCTCTCTCTTTCGAATCAAATCTCATTCACCAGGAACTAAGGTCTTGATATTAGCAGGTCACAGAGCTCCGTGTGTGTGTGTGTGTGTGTGTGTGTGTGTTCCAACTCAGCAGATTTACTGCAGTGTTATCATGGTTCGTATCTTCCGCACATTAAACAGCAGCATGAATAATGTCCGATCGCTGCAGGACTTAATTTAAATGTCTCCTCAAGAGGCTAGAAATTAGAACACTTGCTTTACAAGCACATGCCACACAACATGTGAACTCAACTGAGAACTGAATCTGTCAGAAACAGCAGCTTCTTTCTGCATTTCACACGATCTACTGGCTGAATTTATTCACTTCTGTTTTCTGTCTTTTTCAATTGTTAGAATTTGAGCGTAGATGAGTGCTGTCAAAAAGTGGCGCTGCACACAAATGACCTTCCCTGGTTCACTGAACGAAATGAGAAACAGCTCTTTAATTAAAGGGACATCGGTCATCATTTACTCGCCTTCATGGGGCTCCAAACCTGAATGATTTTCTTTCTTCTACTGGAGCTTTCAAACTTCAAACAAACTCTGAAGCAACAAATAAAAGCACTCTGTCTTTTCCATGTGTTTTCCATGTCAAACCACAGTTTGTGTGAGAAACACAATGCAATTTGAGTTTGTATCGAGGTCAAGACGACTTTAGTCACATGGACCACTTTTATGATGCGTTAGTCCTCATTTACTGCAATTACATGGAAAAAAAGCAACAACTGCATTATTTAATTCATCCTTTTGTATTTAATGGAAGAAAGAAATTCATATTTGTTTGAAATGAGGCGAGAGCGGGGAAATAATGACAGAATGATCATTTGTTAAGGTGAACTAACCCTTCAGGACACTGAAATCCAGTCTCTGCCAAGAAAATTATTTTCTCCCAGTCATTTAAATTAATGTCTAAATGTGTAAATTAGCAAAGAAAAGGACATCCAGACACAATGAATGAAACCCAAAAATAGAGAAAAAGCAAGAAAAGACACAGATTTACAGATATGTGTGAACACAGATCTTTGGAATACTTATTCTCATTGTTCACGGCGCTCCATACAAATTCTTTAATTCAACATTAGCCATATGAATCTACATAACAGTCCCCGACACACAGTTCAGTCATAAAACAGCACATTCTCTCTCGATCTCTCACAAACTTCACTGCAGAGTTTCCAATTACCGGCGGCAAACAGGCAGAGACGGCATTTCTCTTCAGATCTTTTAAAAGCTGCCCAGAGCTTTGGATCATTAAAGCCACACTCAATAAATGACGTTCAATAGAAAATCAGAATAATAATAAAAAAACAGTAGTCTGGCATTCAGAAAGAAATAGGAATATATAACTGAAGGCTTTTTTAAAGGATGTCAATTAGAGAAAGATATCATGCATTTACGGAGGATTTATTATCAAATCCTGTCATCTATCTATCTATCCGTCCGTCCGTCCGTCCGTCCGTCCGTCCGTCCGTCCGTCCGTCCGTCCGTCCGTCTGTCTATCTATCTATCTATCTATCTATCTATCTATCTATCTATCTATCTATCTATCTATCTATCTATCTATCCGTCTGTCTATCTGTCTATCTATCCATCCATCCATCCATCCATCCATGTGTCTGTCTATCTATTGAATGAACATGTAATTGCATTAAGGCTGAACTTCCTTCAGCAGGCACAGGTGGCGCTCTTCTCTCTCTCCTCTGTGTGACACGGGACTCTGAAGCATCATAAAGTGAGTGAAATGTAATTAAAACGCTACAGCACAGACATCAGAGCAGTTTAACACACATTAGCACAGCATATCAACACAGAACAGCATCACGCATGTCTAAAGATGAACCAGTATAATATTTTCTCATATGTCAGCATTAGTAATGCTATCTTTTGCTTTTCCAAGGCATGTTAGTAGAGCTAAAATTGGAGCAGTAATGCAGTCTAGAGCACATTAGCGCTGCTCAACTGTAAAACTCAGCACAAGGAGGGTATGTACAGCACACTAAAGCACAGATCTCCAGTGATTTTCAGTGCAGGGTTTTTCTCACAGTGTTGCTGGGTGGCTATGTTCTGGTTCTTAATTGTGTCACAAAAATGTAACATATTATGTAACATATGCCTTCTTGATTGGCACTCAATAAATCATTAATGGATCGAAATATGCCAAGCTAAGGACAACTTTTCCTTTTTTATGTCAAAACAATGATAAAAAAAATAATATATTTTCCGATAAAGATTGTGTAAAGTCATGTTTATATTTTCTTGCTTGTCTTAAATCTAAATTAATACATTTAGAATTCTACATTTCAAACTATTTTTCAATACTGGACGTGTCAGCTGTTTCCGAATAACTTAATAACAGCAGAACCTAGTTGCGTTTCTTACTGTGTTTTCCCTAGAGATATTATACACAGAATGGAAACTATGCCAACCAACCTCGGTCTCACCCACCAAATCCAGAAATCTGGAACTGTCTCCTCTTTCAAATGCATGGTTAACAACAAATTTAGGTGCTATACATTACTGCCAGCTGGCCTAGAAATATCCCTGGTGTTCATTTCTGAAATGGTCACCTTAGGAATTTATGATATTTCAGCAGCTGACCACCATGCTGACCTGCTTGTAAAACGTTGGACTATAAACTTCATTATTAGCATTTGTGATAATGTAATTAAATATTTACATCCTTGTGAGGCCAGTGTTTCCTCGAAGCAGTCTGACCGGGCTTTATTATTTACCAGTGACAGTAAATGACAATGAGGAGAAATTCACTCGTTCCATTAAAACAGCTGAGAGCATGAGCTGTGCAGAGAGCAGGTTACAGAAAACAGCTTCAGTTCACATTTCCACAAGTTTCTAAGGTTTCTAAAAATAGAGACAAAAGGAAGAGGCCTAGACCCTGGAGACCAAACCCTCCCTCCCTCGTCTCTCTATCTCTCTCTCTCTCCCTCTTCTCCCTCTCTCTCTCTCTCTCTCTCTCTCTCCCTCTCTCTCTCTCTCTCTCTCCCTCGTCTCTCTATCTCTCTCTCTCTCCCTCTTCTCCCTCTCTCTCTCTCTCTCTCTCTCTCTCTCGCCATATCTCTATATTTGTTGTGAAAACTGAACTGCAGGATATTTTCTAAGAGTCACAATTATCAGGTTAAATATACAGATTCTGTTATCTTTTAAGTGTCTAATCAAACCCTGTGAAATTTCTATCAGTGTCTCCCTCAATCTGGACAAACAGATATTTCAGGGATTATAGGTTGACATCAAATTTGTACTCCAATAATGTGATGATAGCTCACACAATCCATCCACTGGAGACACGCTGTCAGAGACACCTCAGGGCTGATACTAGAAGAGAAACCACCTCAGATATTAACTCACAGTAGAGCTATCTGATTTCTGACGCTCAAACTGTAGAGTATGGTGCTAGCAACACCAGCATCAATGGTTCAATTCCTGCAGGGAATCAGGTTTGGTCTGATCTTAGGACAAAATCAGCTCGGGTTTGATATTAGAACAGAATCAGCTTGGGTCTAAACACTCAGAATATAATGCTCGGGTCTGATGTCAGAACAGAATCATCTCGGGTCTGATGTCAGAACAGAATAGAATCAAGAATAGAATAGAATCAAGTCTGATTTCAAAACAGAATTACCTGTGGTAAAAGAGAATAAGCCACCTAACACAAGCAAACTGCCGAATACAGTCATTCCGCACTCTTTTTGTCTTTGTGAGTTCACAGTGCTGCTCATCTATCCTGATCTAGTATAGTATATTAAAATCTGATGAAAACAATGATATGATGTCATTTTAACCTTCTGAAATTCCCACCAAACTTCAGAATCCTGCATCTTTAATGAGAACTGAGTATGTGTGTGTCCCCTACAGAGTCTTGGCATCACGTCTGACAATCTTCCCTCTCCCTTTCTCTAAATGTCCATCTGTTCTTCTCCTCTGGGCCCTTATTATTCACTTCATCCAGGGGTTTATCTCTCCTCTCCTCTCCTCTTTCGGTCAAGTCAAGTCACCTTTATTTATATAGTGCTTTTAACAATGTAAATTGTGTCAAAGCAACTGCACAATATCAAAAAAGGAAAATAGTGCGTCAATAATGTGAACTGAAAAGATTAAAAAAAGATTATTGGTTAAAGGCATTTCATTATTGAATTCAGTGATGTCATCATCCAGCTCAGTTCAGTTTAAATGCTGTCTTTGCAATCGGTCCCCCGTCTCATTTTACTTATAGTCTCTCATTTCTCCTGATTCTCTCTCAGTCATTCCAGTGTGTTTCCCGGCTCGGTTTCTAAGCGCACACACACACACACACACACACAGATTCCCCTCCGCGCTCTCTGGAAACTTCGGCACCATTTTGTTTCCAGCAGGTGTTGAGCTGTAAATAGGTCACTGATCCGGATCCGTAATGGTGGTTGGAGAAAGTTTGCACATTGATTTTTTTTGTGGCGAGTCGAGGAACTGAAACACAAAGGGGCTCTAGAGGCAGGGAGTATCTCCGGCCCGATCCGTCCCATGACCCCCACAGTCACTGCAGACTTCCTGTTCATCCAGGCGTGATGGCCGCACACAGACAGGTGAAAAAAGCTCTTGCTGCAGGCACATGTAAATATTGCAGAGCAGAAGTGCTTTTGTTTGTAATGCATCCATCTCTGATGCATCAAATATTATTTCTTCAACATGCCCAAATATCCACATACTCCCATGAGAAATCATTCTTTTGATTAATAACCTGCTTTTTCCTTCCTATGTTTTATTGGGAGAACGTAACTTGAAATGTATTATTTATAATAATTATTTTGTACATTGTCTCTTGTGGTGAGCTAAATTTACATTTCAATAAAATTCACACTTGAAGCAGAGCAGCAGAACAGCAGCAGGGAAAGAAAAGAGTGTGTTTGTCTCACATGGGATCAACACACACACACACACACACACACACACACACACACACACACACACACACACACACATTGGTTTTCAGTAAGGGTGGGACGTTTTCATGGATTTCTAGCCCCTTATAGAAGGCATTTTGCTAAAATGTATAGGCCTACTGCATTTTATTTTATTATAAATTATATTAGTCAAATATAAATGTAGTTTTATTCTACTATATATATATATAGTATGTTATATTATACTATATATAGTATAATATATTATATAAAGTATAACGGCAGCAAGATTCATTTTTAATGAGCTGAAAACAATGCACATCACACTTCTGTTTATCAATTTGCAATGACTACCAATAACTGCTCGCATTAATGTTTGGCTACAAAACCAGCACTGGCTCTTCACCCCTTTACCTAACTTCATTACTTCAGACGTATGTGCCTCTAGAAGCTTGCGTTCTGCAAGTGAACGTCGCCTTGTTCATCCCAAAGAGACACAAAATCACTTTCATGGACTTTTAAATGAACTGTTCCCTCCTGGTGGAGAGACCAACCGAGCAACCGAGTGCTTAGCCATCTCAAGAATCGGCTAAAAACACATCTCTTCCATCTGTATTTGACCCTCAAACTCTAGCAATCTCTATTCTAATTCTGTTCTTAAAAATGGGTGTCGATATAGCCAGGTAAAATTCTTCCACAAAAGCTTAAAACTATTGTGAAAACATCTAGGTGAGCATATACCAGTTTTCATGCACAAAATTCATAGAAAGACACTTCTGAAGTTGACGTCTATACGGGTAATTTTAGAAATTGTTAAAGGATTAGTCTTGAGCAGCACCATTTGGAAATAACACCCAAAGAGAAAAAAAAAAAAAAAGTCACATTCTGCCACTAATAAGTGTCATTTTTGAACAGAACTTGTCTGCGTATAGTGTTAAACACTGATGTTATTCATGCATCAGAACGAATGTAAGAGACGGCACGTGTCTTACCTTTCTGAAAACTCTCGGTCACATCTGCAAGCAAATGAAGAGAGAAGGGAGGGAGAAAAAGAAAGAAATGTCAGCAAATGAGCAAGTAAACAAGGGAATATTGTGAATAAAGGCAACGGCCTGTAAGAACACAAACCCTCCTGAACCTACAAAACCTCATTTATCTTTCTCTCGGTCTCGGCGTTTGCTCAAGTTACATTCACATTTGTCAGAGTCTCTGGGAGACTTTCATTGCTCTAACTATTCATTTTGAGCTCGATTTATGCCTCATTTAGAGATGCCACCGTTCATTTCTGTAGAACGACAGCAGGAGGAAACGAGACTGAAGCACAATGAGAGCGAGTCGATGTGTTTGTGTGAACTGATATGTAATAGATCGCTCCAGATTCATTATGTGTAAGAAGGCCAGAGATCAGCTTCACCGTAACGACTTGAATCCGTCACACGCTCTCGTCGAGTTCAAGTGGCTTTTAAGGGTCATTACTGTTAGCTCAAACTATTAGGACGGCAAAACTAGCCAGTGAAAACATCATGCTCAGATTCAGTCTGTGTGTGAAAGAGAGGGTAATATGTATTCATTCAGCTGCTCGTGGAAATAAATGTGAGATTTCTCTTCATGTCACTCATGTTTGAAGGATCCTCAGAGACGCTGGAGCTCAAGAACAAAGATTCTATAATCAGATTATCCCTTAAAAAACACGGTCAAAAGAACGGAAGAAAATCCTCATTTCTCATTCTCACCTTCATGTGAAGCTCCTTTCTGAATTATTTTAACCGTGACCTCCAAACAAACACCTGCAGCGAACGCCAGCACGCGTCCGGATATTCACACAGAATACATCAAACAAACACAAGATCTGTGTAACGCACACACACACACACACACGCACACACACACACACACACACACACACACACACACACACACACACACACACACATCAACAACCATTCAATGAAATAACTAACATGAAGTTATGGAGGAAAATTACATTTTACATTTCTATAGGGAAAAAATAAAACAATATCAAACTGTCATACAAACTTAAATAGTTATTTTATAATATTTCATAAATAAATCACCCATACAGAACAATCTAGAAATTATGCTATATACTGTTACTGATTAACTTTTCTAAAAATCACTTATTAATCTAATTAACCTATTAATCTCCCTGAACAGTAATCCAATCAGTCTGTACATTTGTTATGAATGTATTTATAATTAGGGATGTTAATCTTTGATCTAGCATTAAATCAGTATGATTTAAACTTCAATGGGTTTTGTAAAGTTTTGCAAAGTATGGACAGTTTTGATTTGCAATTTAATCGAGTTCACATAACAATGGATTTGTTTTGTTTTTTAATGCATTTACCAGATTCTTTAAATACTTCTGCTAATATAGTTATAATGAAAACGTAAAAGCCGTTCCTGCACTGAGAGTAACTTGAAAGGGAAACACATGAGCTTCACAAACAGATACAGATAGGCTTCTTGGAATAAAAAAATCAAACTGTGTATCAAATGAGAAAGGAATCTGAGCTGTGTGTGTGAAACACTGTGCACTGTGTTAATTTCCACACGAGCAGCTCGTGGTCGGGTGTTTTTAGCATCTCAGAGCGGCTCGCGTCACACTACTGCTCCACACAGTTATATTGCTTATAACGCATATTTTAAATTGGTTTTCTGTCAAAATGAAAGCTCAATAATTAATCATTTTAAAAAGCATACATTCAGACATAAATATTAGTATTGAAATTTGACTTGTGTTCTGTATAACACAATTATTATTATTATCATGTACAGTGCAACTGTAATGTGATTATTGAAGCAGCTGTATTAGTTCAGAGTAATAATCTGCCAGCAGTCACGTTACGCTCAGCACTGTTTAGAGTTGTGTCTCATCCAGAGCCGGTTAAACACTCGTCTGCTCCGATTGTGTTTCAATTAGCACGTGACAGGAGCATTCCCTCAGCGCATGTTTCACTTTAACCTGACCAGCGGACCGTTAACTAAACCAGCTGCCTTTAACCATATAGAGCCAAGATGGCTGCTGGACCGACTCCAAACCACAATAAACATAACGAGAGAGAATAAATAGACAATTTCAAGTCTAATATTCTGCTGGTGTTCATTTGCATCATGTTTGAAATCGCGCAGAACTTCATAAACACAGTAAGAAATGGATCAAACATTAATACAGCAGAGACGCAGAAATCCTGCCGTAACTCCCTGAGCTTAGCATTTATATGACACATTACCCAAATGAGACGAGGTAAACATAAAGATTATATTTCCCCTCACAGAACTGCTGGAAAGACACGTTAGCAAAAAGAATCAGCTCGAAATTCAAGTCAGACTATCAGCGTTAATAAACGACTGTGGAGGAAAAGGCCTGTGATTCACTGACTCACTTCTGCTGCTCCGTTCACCTGTGTGTGTGTGTGTGTGAGTGTGTGAGTGTGTGTGTGTGTGTGAGTGTGTGTGAGTGTGTGTGTGTGTGTGTGTGTGGTGTGTGTGTGTGTGTGTGTGTGTGTGTGTGTGTGTGTGTGTGTGTGTGTGTGTGTGTGTGTGTGAGTGTGTGTGAGTGTGTGTGAGTGTGTGAGTGTGTGAGTGTGTGAGTGTGTGTGTGTGTGTGTGTGTGTGTGTGAGTGTGTGTGAGTGTGTGTGTGTGTGTGTGTGTGTGTGTGTGAGTGTGTGTGTGTGTGTGTGTGGTGTGTGTGTGTGTGTGTGTGAGTGTGTTTATGATCCAGCTATACTTGTGGGAATAAAATTGCAAAAAGTTGCCTCATTAAAAACAACTCAAATAACAACTTGTCCTCAAAAGCAAAAATGGCCCAAAGAGACTCAGTAATGTCCTTATTCACTTGTGAAGGGCCAGAGGCTGCGAGCGGCTCCACAATAAAAGTGTTCAGTCATCACTGCCGTATGATTTACTAATAATTAACACGCCACTCAACTCAGTCACAGTATTTGGCAAAACAGCCTAACTTTTAAAGTTATTTTATTAAAAAGAAGAACAAATTAATTGCCAATTTGACATTTTAATTTAAAATACAATTCTCTCTAAATGCTATTTATGTTTCTAAAATGCCTTCTCTTATCAAATCCATTTATGTTCCACTCTATCCTCAACACTATTATGTAACACTTATGAATTTTATTTTTCCCACCCGTTAGACATTTAGTAATTTTTGCGCATTCAAACCCAAATATATTTAGGAATGTGACACTGCACATTTTTAAAGAGAAATGCCATGAGTTATTATTATGATTATGATTATTATTATTTAACAACAACAAATCTCACCTCATTACTAATTGTGATGTGTGATTTATTACAAAACAAACTGAAAAAGATCCCTATTATTGTTAGGTCTTTTATCAAGGTATATCAGTATCTAACTGCAGCACTTTTAATAATATTACACAAAAAACAACAAATCTTCAGGGAAACTAACATAATGGTAAGTTCATACAAGACAAGGAACTGAACAAAGTGAGGACGAAATATGTACAGGTAGATTACGAAACTGAATCAATGATAATATTTTGTGATTACTATTGTCCTCTTGCATTATTGACACACTATTTTCCTGTTAACACTATATAGCTGACACAATCTGTATTGTATAAAGTGCTATATAAATAAACCTCACTTGATTTGACTTGAAACTAGAAACAGACATAACAGGTAATAATGAAAACAAATGAGTAGTGGGAATAAAAAAGGGCAAAACATAGTAAAAAAAAAAAAACTAAAAGTCCATGAAACAGAATGAAACTGTGATAGCATATCCTCATCTCAACACCTGCACGGTGGGAAGGAGGGGTAGGTAACCATGGGGGAGTGGGGTGGGAAGGAGGGCTAGGACCCCCACCTGGAACAGTCCACTGAGGTGATGGTGGTGGACGAGCCGGTGAAGGAGGAGCCGATGGAGGAAGAAGCCAGAATGGAGCCTCAGTGGTCAGGAAAGGCGGAACCAGGGGGAAAACCGACTGAGGTGGAGTTGGGAGAAATGGAGACCTAGGCAGAACGGAGGAGCCGGAGACCCAGAAGGTTGGGATAACCATGGAGGAGCTGCAAGCTTGTGGGACCAAAGCAGAGCCAGGGGCTCAGAAGAGTGCAGTAGAGCCCGGTGGAGCAAAAGGGGTGGAGGGTATAAACAGCCCATAACAAAACCAGGTACCTCACCAGGCGGAGCTGAAGGGATGAGAGATCCCAGCAGATACAGTGTGATGACGGTCCATGAGGGAGACAAGGGAGTGTGGAGCCAAGATGGAAAGGATGGGTTAACAAACTGAGGTGGAATGCAGGGCTCGAAGTAGAGGTCTGCACGGGACTGTTTTCAGCACGCAAGGTTATATTCCGCACCCACCCGCTCCTGCAATATATATTTACTCTTTGTTCACCAGCTGTCCGCTTAGACAATTTTTTTTTCCAGACCTGACCGTTCCCGCTAAATTTAGATCTCGTTTCCAGAATCTCACATTTAAATTTCCGCTACTAAGAGAGAAATAGGCTAATAAATAAAAGAGTAGTCTGCACAAAACTGTATTTGTAATTTTATTCGTCTTGTAAAGACACAAAATATGTTTAACATTTTGCTGTCAACAGTAGGACAAAAGCAGTGTTGGGGGTAATGCATTACAAGTAAAGTGAGTTACGTAATCAGATTACTTTTTTCAAGTAACTAGTAAAGTAACGCATTACTTTTCAAAAAAGTAATGCCAGTTACTTTGTTGTCCAATTTACTGACTGACAAGTCTCCTGTCCCCATATCGGGAGAAATCGGAAGTACAGAGGCATTGTGTGCGCTGTGTGAACATGATGTTACTGTAGTTCTATACTAAATGTGAATGTGCATTAATTCATCCCACTCGCAAAAAAACATATTTAGTATTCATCAAAATTAATTAAAACTGTGAAATACAAACTCAAAATATGACGCAAACCTGCAATAATTTAATGTTAAATAACAAATGTATCTAATCCCATTTTATTAACCAATGTCTTTACTTTTGACCTTCCAGTTCAATCACATTAATAAGCAAAAATGACTTTAGATAAACTAACAATTGTGCTTCATTGTTGTTGCTTTTTTATTGCTGAAGAGTGTTGAACCTTCTTCTCCTGCGTTCTCCTGTACAGACGTGAATTTACTTTTCCTTCAGCCTGATGTTATTCATTACACTTTTTGGTGTGAAAGGGCTTTTACATTTGCTATAAAATAACTTCTTATATTTTAAAACAATCAAGCCCAAGTAACGCAAAAGTAACGTAACATTTCCATAAAAAGTAACTAAGTAACGTAACATTTCCATAAAAAGTAACTAAGTAACGTAACATTTCCATAAAAAGTAACTAAGTAACGTAATTAGTTACTTTTTTAGAGAGTAACACAATATTGTAATGCATTACTTTTAAAAGTAACTTTCCCCAACACTAGACAAAAGTGTCACAGAGAAAAATAAAAATCTAGGTTGTACAAAAATTGTAGCTATTTCTTTTTATTCGTCTTGTCAAAATACAAAATTCGTTTAACATTTTGCAGATAACAGCAGGAAAAGTGTCACAGAGAAAAATAAATAAATACAACATCTGTCATTTAAAATTATAGGCTAAGCACAATATGAACAACACCCAGTTGAACGTGCTTCAAGGACAGCGCATCCACACTTTGCTCCATCCTTATTCTGCTCTGTCACTGATCAACAACCTACCTGTTCTGTCTGAGGGCTGAATATTTACCACCGGTACAGCCTGATCTGAGAACCGTTATGCACATGCTGCACAAAGACCCCACAAATAAAATGCATGACGCAAAAAGCAGTGGTCCATGTGTGCAGTGTGTGCATAACAGTCCTGAGTGCAGGCTGTACCAGTGCCCGATAAGAACGAGTAGGCTAAAGCACAGAATCTACGTTGTTCTGAAAGGAAGTCGGGAACGGGATATTGTTAGACCGCCCGCTCAGACGGGGTCTGGATGAGATGTCCGGATGAGATGTTAAACCGAGGTCCTGACTCTCTGTGGTCATTAAGGGTGTATTATCACCTGTCTTGTTTGGTTCGATTGAATCAAACTCACGTTCATTTCCCCCTTTGCTGCGGATCTTTTGGGCAGGTTTGAATACAGCAATCCCACTCGGGTGAGGACCAAACAACCGTACTGAGACCCAGCTGAAGAGGTGGTCTCGGTCCGGTTCCAAATGAACTCTGGTATGGTTGAATGGATTAACCAATGAATGGATGACCTTAGGACACATGTGGTTTTGTTTACAATTTCTGGTTCCCTTGCAAAAAGAGCAGTGCGAAAGCGAACCGCACCAAACAAAAAAAGAAAACAAAATCAACATTGCATTTGGTCCGGACCAAAGCAAGTGAACTAGCAGACTTTCCTGGTTTGAATACAGCCTAAAAATCCCATGGCACTTCTCGTAAAGAGTAGGGACATGGTTAGCTCCTTGCTAGCGGTAGCCTGTTACAGTACATAAGATTTCACTCTCAGTAAGGAGAGATGAGGATGATGGCGAATGACTTACAGATCCTGAGCACCACTGACAAGCATCTGATCTTGTGAAATGTGTGGTAAATACTGTTGCTCCATAATGTAAACATAGTTTGTGTGATCGCGTCTCTTGAAATAGTTTCTCACACAAATAGTTTCACATTAAGTGAAACTATAACGCGATCGATGGATCGTTCAAAAACAGTTTCAATGCCTCGCATATTAATAACGGCTCCCTGATGCCCGCGTTTTATATACAGTATAATTACCCGACGATATAACTGCGAGAGAAAGTAGTTAAATATATATTTTCCTCCCTGTGCTTCCTTCTTGCTGATGAGCCGTACTGTGAAACAGCCAATCAGAGCAGAGCTCATTATTATTCATGACCCTGCCAAATAAGCCAATAACAGACCGTTTCATTCTAGGGAGAAATCCTAGGGTTGTAAATGGACATGTAAAATGGTTTCTGGAGATTTTTTGCCCTTACCTAAGCCACATACCTTCTGTGTAGATATCAGAGAACAATTTAAAATACTGTATCAATGCATTCTATGGCACCTTTAATCAGGGAGTCATCTCAATTATCACCAGTAAAATATGGAGTACCACAAGGATCTGTTCTAGGTCCTCTGCTATTTTCAATATACATGTTGCCCCTTGGCAATATCATTAGAAAATACGGGATTAGTTTACATTGTTATGCTGATGACACTCAACTATATATCTCAACAAGACCAGATGAAATTTCTAAATTATCTAAGATAACATAGCGTGTTAAAAATGTAAAAGATTTGATGACCAATAATTTTATCTTATTAAATTCAGAAAAGACAGATATAATATTTATTGGACCAAACTAAAACTGTACACATAATCTATTGGATTACAATTTGCAACTAGACAGGTGTACTGTTGCTTCCTCTACAGTCAAAAATATGGGTGTTGTATTAGACACCAACTTGTCTTTTGAAAATCATATTTCCAATGCTGCAAAAACATCATTCTTCCATCTTAGAAACATTGCCAAGCTACGAAATATGTAACCTGTTTCTGATGCAGAAAAGCTAATTTGTGCATTCATGACCTCTAGACTGGACTATTGTAATGCACTGCTAGCTGGTTGTCCTGCATCTTCAATAAACAAGCTACAGATAGTCCAAAATACAGTGGCTAGAGTCCTTACAAGGTCAAGAAAATATGATCATATTGCCCCAATTTTACAGTTTCTGCACTGGCTACCTATTCAGTTCCGTATCATTTACAAAATATTACTACTTACCTACAAGGGCCTTAATGGTGTAGCTCCTGCGTACCTAACTAGTCTTCTACCATGCTACAATCCAACCTGCTCCCTAAGGTCGCAAAACTCTGGACTTTGGTAGTACCTAGGACAGCAAAGTCCACTAAAGGAGGTAGAGCTCTCAAACTCTGGAATAGCCTTCCTGATAACGTTAGGGGTTCAGACACACTCTCTCTGTTTAAATCTAGATTAAAGACACATCTCTTCAGCCAAGTATTCATATAATTCAAAATCTGTATTGTTAAAAGCGCTATATAAATAAAGTTGACTTGACTTTTCTAGAGTAACCACTATGGATGTAACGACATTACCAATATCATGATATCACGATAGCAAAACCGTCTCGATATTATCGTGGTCACATGACGAAACGATCAGTCTCCTGGGCAAAAAGTGTAGTTTTTAAAATGTTCTTCTTATTCTAACATAAAAGGTATTTAAAGTTGTGTTTAAAACCGAAAGCACAATATGGCTTAATCCCTTCATCAAGTCTGTTTTCGCTGTGTGTTTCAAAGTGAAGCACACACTTCATTCATGCGATCAGTTCGTGATCCTGTGTTTTCCGCGCCTCAGAACGGCTCTGTTCGGAGTCAATGCAGTGAATGCAGTCAATGTGCTGTGAGTTTAGCGCACGTTTGGGAACACAACGGCCACCAGTTAAGCTTTATTTTCGTGGCAGATGATTACAGCATTTCACTAGATTTGTAGTGAGACGAGTTTTTGTTTTTGTCAGCCTGTTTTAACTGAAGTTGGAGTTTTCCGTCAAAATAAAAAGCTTAAAGTGCAGTATGAATTGCTGACAGCTAGCGGTTTAAATGTAGTCGAAATTCAAAATATATCTGGCAAGTGTAGAAATGAGGAAAAAAGTATTGTAATTTCCCTACTATAGTGTAAAGCAAAAATAATATACCTATGAAATATTCGTTTTCATTTATTTTACAGTGCAATGGTTTTACAATATATGGCTAGTGCTGTCATTGTTTTGTTATGATTATTATTATTAGTATTAGTATTATGTTCTAATTAGTTTGGCAATCTAAAACACCAGTGTGAATGCAATTTTGACAGACAAATACAAAGAGGGTTGAGTCCCCTTTAAAGTTCAGCTACAAATCAATTAATTTTTTTTTCTGACTTACGTTTCCTTAGTTAAGAACATGGGTTGGAGCTCTTAATTTTGAACTCTCAAAGTACATTAGATAGAATAATTTAACTTTAAAAATTGACAAAATGTATTTTTTTTTTTTTCCCCATTCTTCACTTGTCTTTTGTATTGTGGACTTCATATTGGGATAGTATCGTATCATGAGATGTTGTTACATCCATATTAACCACTCTATATCCGCACAGAATGGCCCTTGAGGACAATCCCCAGGCAGACAAGCCTTCATATGTACAGAGATGGGCACAAATACATCAGAATGTATTTAAAATAAAAATACTGTGTGGAAAAATGTATTTAAATACAAATACAGTATTTTGTATTTTGAAAATACACAAAATACATTTGTAATTGGCCATCCAGTGAAAAAACACTATTAAGGCCTGTTTGCACCAAGAACGATAATTATAAAGATAACTATATTAGTGTATTCTAAGTATACAATGCAGTTGTGTCATCTGCCACTTTAAATGCTCAAGTGCTTTAAATCAGAAATGATTCCGATTGGCTGTCAATGTTTTTATCATTCATCATTTTTTGTGCTGTTCTGGTTATATTTGTGGTGTGCTATCTGCTATTCTCTTATGTTTAGGATGTACTCACACTAGATGATCTGATCCGTGCTTGAGCATGATTGACCCCCAAAGTCCAGTTCATTTCACCAGTGTGACTGCTCTGTACCGTGTCCAGTGCGGTTCGTTTAACCAGAACCTGCTTGAAGAGGTGGCTCTGGTGTGGTGCACATGTAGTGTGACCGCTAACCGCACGGGAGCATGGAACAGTTCATTTACTATTTTTGTATGTGCTATTATTATTATAATTAATTTAATTTTGAGTACATTATAATGGGTCTGGTTCTCATCTTATTGATGAACAAGTATTGTAGTTTGTGAGTAAAGCTGGGATTTCCACCATTAAACTCAGCTGCCTCTGTAATAGTCCTCTGATATCTGTCTGTTAGCGAAAGGACAACCGCACTTGGGTTTTAGTACAAGGCAGCTGTGCCTAGTGTGAGTATACCCTTAGAACTGTTCTAAAGCTCACATGAATGAAAGTGGCATGTTTGAGGTAAGAACTCTCGCAAAGATATTTGCGTTCTCACGCAAAGCCAGTTGAGCTCGGTCAAACTCTTTCTGTTTACTTCACATATAATATATATTTATCATGATGGATAATGGGGACTCCACACTGATTTTTGTTTGGAAGTGTGAAACTAAGCAGTTCCTTTAAGCAGCTTGATTAATAATTGATCATGTCTGATCAATGACTGGAGCCACTGGAGAAAACCACTGACTCCAACCTGTGTGTGTGTGTGTGTGTGTGTGTGTTTAGCCCGATTCGGACGGTAATTGTTTCTCATATGGACGTCTGTAAAAATGAATTTACATATCACCTCAGTGATAAAACTCATGCATTCGGATGGTGATTTATTCACAGTGCAGGAGTGAGTTCTGTGATCCTATGAACCCGGGAACATGCTGCTCACGTGGCCAGTCATATGATTGTCTGCTGTAAATAAAATTAATTTTATTTACAAATTTATTCTTATGTAAAATGTATTATTATTCCAAGCATATTTTATAATACATGGTCCTATTTATTATTTGATTATTTAAATCTCCTGTTTAAAATAGGAAAATAGACGCGTTATAGTTGTATATAATTATATGCATTATATATCCGTTTATAACACACATTTTAAAATTGTATTGCATACCTGCTGCTGCCATAATAAAGACCCATTTTGAACGTTTGTGTGCTTTTCTTGCTCTCACTCGCTGTGGTGGAGCAGATATGAGGTATTGTTTTCAGATTATTAAATATTTCAGAAATAAATATGCAAATTACACCGAAGTACAACGTTACCTTACGGTGTTCATGAGTGCTCAAAAAGGGTTTAAACACTGAATTTTGAACCGATTTCTTCTTGTAAACTCAGAGATGTGGATTCGGACGGCAATTAAATTAGCACACGACCTTGGTGTTTGTGAAAAAACAGTAGGTAATTCGGCCGGGGATTTTTACGGGGGTCATGAGAGAAAAACACTGACATCCTGGATTCGGATGGCATTAAAATCTCCAACTACCCCCTGTATATGGTGAATATCACTTACATCCCCCTGAGAGAGAGAGAGAGAGAAGAGAAGAGAAGAGAAGAGAAGAGAAGAGAAGAGAAGAGAAGAGAAGAGAAGAGAAGAGAAGAGAAGAGAAGAGAAGAGAGGAAGTGTGTGTGTGTGTGTGTGTGTGTGTGTGATATAAGTGTGTACTAATACATCAAAATTCTCTTTTAGAGAATGTTGCTTGCAACGGCAGAATATTAATCAAGTATGTCATTTTTTTCTGTTTAATTAACATCACAGTCACATTTTTGGTCAACAAAACTTTCAGCTACTGGCCTCAAACAGCTCACTGACATCCATCAAACCAACACACACACACACACACACACACACACACACACACACTAAACTAAACTAAACTCAGACACATCTTTGCAGACTGAGACACTTTTGACATTAAAAGTATTAAACTTATGTGAATGTATAAGTCTGTTTACATCTCGGTATCTTGTGCTCCAGCAGACTATCACTGCACTGCAGGACTGAATCAGATCTACACTCATATGCTCAATATACTGTACATACACTGGAAGTGTAAATCTGATCAAATCCTGCTGGTTTACAGTTTATGACCACAACAGAACACAAGCCAGAAGTTGCAGCTCTGGAAGATAAAATAGTGGCATCTCAATGACAGAACAACAGTAAGAGCAGAACCGATCTGAGGTCAGAGCACTGCAGCACTTCTGGAGCAACAAACATGAGCATTTTCTTCATTTCTGTCAGTGGAAAGAAGCGCTTAAAGTGTTGATTCATAACCTCAGAAGCTCAAACTAAATATTATAGGAGCTGTTTTATTTTACATACATTATATATTAGGTTTGCAAAAGTTACAAACATTAGGAAAACAAAAATAAAGCCTGTTATTTTTCAGTGCTAACATTGAACAAACACAATGCATGCATGAAAAACGGTTTATCTAACCTATTTAATATATCAAATTAAGAATAAACAAACAAACAAATGAACGCATTAATGTACAAACGACCAAATGAATGAATTAAAGCTTTAAGGTTGTGGAAAAAAAACAGTCACAGCAGCAAATCTGTCTTTAAACAGCAAAACAAACTGTGGTCAGTAATTTGCATGTCATTCAGACAGCCAATGCCTGGCTCCGCTCTCACGTTCTCAGTCTCATTTCTTGCAGTTCTTGCTCATTGCTGATGGATTTCAAACACTCATTTTCACAAAATGGTGTTCAATGGATCAGACCTTCAAACAGGTCTGAAATCTGTCATAGTGTGAGTGAGTGCTGTAGAGTAGCTCAATAAAACTACAAAGTGGACCAGACCTCATGACAACAGTCAAAACTGAGACATGATTCTGACCAGGATTCGATTCCTCTGACAGTCAGACAGCAATCAGGAGATGAACTCTACAAAACAACTCAAAACAGCCAGAGGAAAGTTTACAAGCTGCAAACGGGAAATGATGTGGGAAAGCGGCTAACAAGGACCTGACGGATATACGCACGCACACGCACACACACACACACACACACACACACACACACACACACAGGCGTGACAGCTCAGTGCTGCAGAAGTTGACGTTGTGCGGGCAGGAAGCAGCCGTCAGAATCTCGGAAAATGATTCAAATGAAATGCAGCAATGCACACCTGACAGGTAAAAATAACAAAGTTCTGAGAGACTCGCAGTATTCATCAGCGCTGGCTTTCGTCTGCCGGCTGAGCGGCGGGTCTGATCTGCTCTGCTGTCAGAATGAAGATCTGCCTGTGATCCTGCACCAACTCTCAATCCTGCCTGCTTCCAGGTGATGCTCGTTTGCCATCACACAATGGAATTTAACCCCCAAAATGGCTTAATTACATGAGATGAGAGACAGGTGGAGATACGTGTTGCTCTCCAGATGATAGAGCTGGTATCTAGATCAGTACATCATCTGAAGAATTGAGTGATGGGGCGATGTAGTTCTAGGGTGTTCTCGATTGTCGCTAGGACATTGTTATGCAGTTTTTAAACATCTCTGTGCATTATTATCCAGCTAGCAATGACATAGCAACACGCAAGAAACCACGAACAACACCCTAGCAACCACATAGCATTGATAAATGGTTGCTGCTGTGTTTTAAATGGTTGCTATTCAATATGTTGCTAGGGTGTTGAAGCACAGGATTTTTTTATTCTGCAACTGGCCTCTCTTGCTTAGATTAAATTAGATCTAATGAGGATGTTCACAGCCTTGTGAAAAGAAGTGTGCTTAATTACTGTACTTGAAATTTAATAAGAATAATAATAATAAAACAATAAATACATAAATAATAATAAATAAAAAAATACTTGCACTTAGCCGATAATGATAATTCAATAAAAGCCCACTTAAAGGTGCCATAGAATGAAAAACTGTCTTTACCCTGGCATATTTAAATAATAACAGTTCTGTACATGGAAATGACATACAGTGAGCCTCAAACACCATAGTTTCCTCCTTCATATGTAAATCTCGTGATTAAAAAAGACCACTGAAAAACAGGCGAATCAGAACATAACACCGACTGTGACGCAACAGTCGGGATCACCACGCCCCCAACATTTGCATAAACCCGCCCTTGTTCTAAGCCGGCCGAACCATCAGAAGCTCTGCAGGTATTGTACATAAACAAGCGCGGACAACAGCGAAAATAACAAAATAAATGTTATGTTCCAGGCCGTGCAGGGGGTGTGAAGTGCAGGGATGGGTTGGTGTCTGTATTCAGAAAGGCACAGAAAGCAAATAACGCGAGCCACTAAAGGGACATGGTTAGCTCCTTGCTAGCGGTAGCCTGTTACAGTACATACGATTTCACTCTCAGTAAGGAGAGATGAGGATGATGGCGAATGACTTACAGATCCTGAGCACCACTGACAAGCATCTGATCTTGTGAAATGTGTGGTAAGTACTGTTGCTCCATAATATAAACATAGTTTGTGTGATCGCGTCTCTTGAAAGTGAAACTATAACGCGATCGATGGATCGTTCAAAAGCAGTTTCAATGCCTCGCATATTAATAACGGCTCCCTGATGCCCGCGTTTTATAATACAGTATAATTACCCGACGATATAACTGCGAGAGAAAGTATTTAAATATATATTTTCCTCCCTGTGCTTCCTTCTTGCTGATGAGCCGTACTGTGAAACAGCCAATCAGAGCAGAGCTCATTATTATTCATGACCCTGCCAAATAAGCCAATAACAGACCGTTTCATTCTAGGGAGAAATCCTAGGGTTGTAAATGGACATGTAAAATGGTTTCTGGAGATTTTTTGCCCTTACCTAAGCCACATACCTTCTGTGTAGATATCAGAGAACAATTTAAAATACTGTATCAATGCATTCTATGGCACCTTTAAATGACTTAAAGAGAGACATAATGTTTTATTTGCTATAATGTCAAATGAAAAGTTTTTAACTTTAGTATGCTTATTTTGATGTGTTTATTAAGATACTAAATCTCATGTAAAGTACTTGATTATAATTGAACTGTAGTTTGTCATCTGATATTCACTGGTCTCCATCAGAGAGCTGAGTAAGTACAGATGAGGTTTAGAAGAGAAAACTTTCACACTGAGATCGTGAGACAGACTGTCTGCCTCTCCGCCAACACTAGTTTGTCTCCTTTCTGCCGATCTGTGTCATTTCTCACTCGCTGCAGTAACACCAGGAAGGATTTTCCCATCCCTCCGGCTCATGCGAGTGTGCTCAGTGAGCGCTTTAGGAGTTTATTAGTGAACGATGAGACAATGAGTGTAAGTGACTTACTAGACATCCAGGAGGAGAACAGGAGACACATTCCATTGTAGAGAGATGATTTGATTAGACTTCATTATCAGGAAGAAAGACAACCTGACCCACTCAAACCTGTACTGGACAACAACTCAATCTCCTCTGCATTAGTGATGGAGAGCTCCACTGCATCCTACATCACAGTCACAGAGAGAATGAGCAGATAATTCACCTTATCAGCACTGCCATGACAACCTCACTGTAACTGTATCACCGCAGCTGTGACAACCTCACTGTAACTGTATCACTGCTGCCATGACAACCTCACTGTAACTGTATCACCACTGCCATGACAACCTCACTGTAACTGTATCACCGCAGCTGTGACAACCTAACTGCAACTGTATCACTGCTGCTATGACAACATCACTGTAACTGTATCACTGCTGCCATGACAACCTCACTGTAACTGTATCACCGCAGCTGTGACAACCTCACTGTAACTGTATCACTGCTGCTATGACAACATCACTGTAACTGTATCACTGCTGCCATGACAACCTCACTGTAACTGTATCACCGCAGCTGTGACAACCTCACTGTAACTGTATCACTGCTGCCATGACAACCTCACTGTAACTGTATCACCGCTGCCATGACAACCTAACTGCAACTGTATCACAGCAGCTGTGACAACCTCACTGCAACTGTATCACTGCTGCTATGACAACATCACTGTAACTGTATCACCACAGCTGTGACAACCTCACTGTAACTGTATCACCACAGCTGTGACAACCTCACTGTAACTGTATCACCACAGCTGTGACAACCTCACTGTAACTGTATCACTGCTGCCATGACAACCTCACTGTAACTGTATCACCGCTGCCATGACAACCTAACTGCAACTGTATCACAGCTGCTATGACAACCTCACTGTAACTGTATCACCACAGCTGTGACAACCTCACTGTAACTGTATCACCACAGCTGTGACAACCTCACTGTAACTGTATCACCACAGCTGTGACAACCTCACTGTAACAACCTCACTGTAACTGTATCACCGCAGCTGTGACAACCTCACTGTAACTGTATCACCACTGCCATGACATCCTCACTGTAAAATTATCACCACAGCTGTGACAACGTCACTGTAACTGTATCACCGCTGCTATGCCAACCTCACTGTAACTGTATCAACACAGCTGTGACAACCTCACTGTAACTGTATCACCACAGCTGTGACAACCTCACTGTAACTGTATCACTGCTGCCATGGCAACCTCTCTGTAACAGTATCACCGCTGCCATGACAACCTCATGACATCTCTACACTAGTTCAGTTACCATGGCAGCTTCACTGCAACTCTACACAACCATCTATTACATATTATACCATATTACTACTACAACCTCACTGCAACTCTACTGCCTTTCACCACGAGAATCTCTAAACAGCCATCTGTAACAACATTGTCACCTTGCTGTAACTCTTGTCTCCCCTTTTCTCAGTCACCATGACAACAATTATTTTACAGTACTCTTTCCTTTACCAGGTACCACGACAACCTCTATGAGACCATCACAGCACTGAACTTCACTGGAACTTTACACAACCCTCTATCAGTAACCATGACAGCCTCACTGAAACTCTCCCATATCATTGTCACCATGACAACCTCTTTGTAACTGTACACCAACCAATATCAAAGCACAGCACCAGTGCAACTATGCACTAGGGTAAACGTACCTATTAAGCTCACCAAAATCTACATTGAGACATTTTTAGTGCACACGATATTGGTTTCAGTACAAAAGGTTGTTAAAATAAAATATTAATCTCTCACACAAAAATATTACATTTTATTTTAAATAACAAAAGCATTTCAATTAAGATATACATCATTAAATTAAAAAAGTCTGGCTGTGCTTAATGGGTACATTTGTGTACCCTTTAAGCACACCCCTGTTCCCATTAAGCTCACATTATGTTTTATTACAAAATCTTTTTACAAAATTTTTTAAAGAATAATTGTAAAAATATATTTTTTGAAGGTACAAAGTCAATCACAAAAAAACAGAACACTAGAATCAAGCAACAAGGCATTCAAGTGGATCAGTTATATATTCATAATGAAGTGTCATCTAAGCACATTGCAGCATCTAGACTAGTCCACTTTCAGCTAAATAACACTTTCAAAAATCAGATAAAACAAACCATACAACATTTAATTCATGGGGATGAACACAGAAACTAGCCTCATTAGGAAAGCTCTTTTTAAATGGATGTTAACTTATCTCTAGTCTCTTAAGACTGGAACACACTACACAACTTTTGTCCCGATTATCCACAGATTTACAGTCTGGAGAAGATGATGCTAGCTACCAAAGATCAGAGCCAGTCTGCAGATTTGAGTCGACAGAATCCAAAGAAAATCCATTAACTTAACTTAAAGTGACAACCATCAGTTAATATTTAAATACTGTTTCTGAAGTATTTACACAGATGTTCAATGTGGAAGAGCTTAAAGAGAGCACACTGAGATTAATTGGAGCAGCAACAATTTTTAATACATTTCATGTAATATTTATTAAAATTATAGGCTTTTGCTAAATAAATAGTCCTTGCATCAATGCATTACATTCATACATATTTTAATAAGAACAACTATTATTAACAATATCTATTACATTATAGGCTACTTTTTCTTATTGATGTCTCGCAGAAGCTGTGATTTTCATAGTAGTGCATCCTTTAAGCTCAGCTTAAAATAAAATGAAATCTTTAAAAATTACAGTACTGTAAAGCAACAGAACAGCAATAAACTGTCAATGTATAATATTATGGATGTAAAAGTAGAAGCCAGTAATGCCTGTGCAGTAATATGTTAGCGTAGCACACAACCTTCTACAGCTAGTCAGCTAACTGTGTTCTGTAGCATCTGTGCTGGGTTGCTAAAACTATCTTTTGGATCTAATGTAATTATTTCCCACATCCAAGTTCCAGGTTATAATATGTAAAAATCTGAACATTAATCTCTTAATTTTGCAATAAGTAGTGAAACTCACCCAAAATAAAATTTAATGGGCTCCTCTTTTGGCGAAACAGCCTCCAGACAGAGTGAACACATGGAGACTCGTATCTCAGCGTGTGATGATCTGAATGACTTCAAATTACAGGAGGTGTATAGTAACAAACACATTAGTTAAGCCATCAAGTAGGATAATATATATATATTTTTTTCATTTTATAATCTGATCTCAAAAATGGAAGTGTGCTTAATGGGTACGTTTACCCAATGTCAGTCACCATGACAACCTTGCTGCAACTCTACACAACCATCTATCACAGCACTATGAGAACTTCACAGCAACTCTATCATGACAACCTCACTACAACTCTATACAGCCTTCTACAACAGGGCTGTAACAACCTTTACTGCAACTCTAGTCTTCCCCTTTTCTCAGTCACCATGACAACATCACTGTAACTCTACTTTCCCCTTATAATATAGTCACCAAGACAACCTTAAGATTTTCTTCAATCTAGAAACCATGATGACACTGTCACTGTCCATGCTCACTGACTATTGGACCAACACTAGTGTGACATTTCCACAGAATTAACTGATGTTTGCATGACAGCGTCAGTTCCTGTCTCTTTCTCTCACAACTACAGAGAAATTAAAATAAAAAAATAAATTATGTGTGTGTGTGTGTGTGTGATAGTGTAGTGTAATGCACAGGCGTCTATCATTGTTTACAAGCAGAATTTGTGAGCAATCTCCGGCTTCACAGTATGATCCATGCTTCCACACACACACACACACACACACACACGCACACACACACACGCACACACAGGCAGGGAGAACAGATGGCCCAGGTTGTTATGTAGGCACAGAAAATATCCTACATTCTGTGTGTGTTTAGCATGTAAAAATCACATGTTTTTCTCCACAGAAATGAAACACTAAATGATCATTTGCCCTGACTGGACATGAATGCGAGACTTTATTGCAAAGCACTTTTGATGTTGATAGAACTGTTTTAGGATTCAGTATTCAGTATAAACACGTCCCTTATTTTCTGGGAGAACATTTTTTATTTGACCGTAGCTCATATAACGTCACAGCACCAACACCACCATCACAACACGCTACACCATGATTTTCCTTTTGTTCAAAGATATCTCTTTGAACAAACTTTGTTTATTGTTTTGGACTAAAAGGTGCATCTACATCTCGCCGTACCTATTCATATCCAAACCCACCTATAAATACTGAAAAATCTCCAACATGCCTTCCTGCCAACTGTTGCCATGGTAACGGCCCCACTGGTTGGCACTGTGAGCTCACGGAAGCGCCAAGTAGCTGACATCCCATAGTTATCACGGGACACAGTCGTGTAAATGATATTATTATTATTAGTGTGAATAAGTGAGTTAATCCAATAATCCGTGTTTCTACTTCCTCGCAGGCACATAACACACCTCCACGAGAGTCACCTTCATTAGAATGAATGAACATAGAAATAAACAGCTCATCTAAATCCACAGAAAACTCTCAGCTGTGTTTGGACCGACACTCATGGCTTCATATGCAAACTCAGTTTGGATCATTTCTAACCATTTATTAATGTTATTTTAGTGCTACAGTCCACTTGTTGAGTTTTGTCCTTTTTGACTTAATTTTCAACCCAAAACATAAAACAATGCAAATATGTACTTTGCATAAAGAAAAATATGTTAAAACAAAATAAGATCTTTAATTTAGATTGTTTTTTAATTTTTTTGCATCATCTCATTGTTATGAGAATTGCCCACAAATTGACATGATGCAGTCCAACAAACAAACAAATAAATACATCTTTACAACTAATATTTCTAATAAATATTCAGACTAATATTGTGAGCATCTTCTGTTGCAAATGTGTATCTTTAAGTTCATGTCATCTTATGAACATTTTCAAGAGGCCTTAATAGACTAAACGTACTTTATTTCGAGCAGAAGTCGCGTTCAGTGAGCGGGTCAGATGTCATTCAGTTCATTCAGTGAAGGATTGGTCAGAATGATTCCGCTCATGTGAGTTGAATAAACTGGCTCGTGAGAGTCATTTGTTTGTCTGTGAACTGAACTGAACCGGTTGTGCTGTGCACGTGCTTTTGTGTGCGAAAATGTCATAATTCATTTCAGACTGCAAGCTCACAAATATAATATCTTTTGCCATGCTGTTGATTTGCTTCGCAGCTGAAAAGTTGTTGAAGAAATGCACTAAAGAAACAAAACTATGAAAATATAGAAACGCAGGAAGGTTAGTAGATAGATAGTAGATAGAAAAATAAATCATTAGCTCAGTGTAAAAAAAAAACAAAGTGAGCGAAAAGCTCCAGCATGATGAAAAACACTGTGAGAGAGTTTGTGTGTGTTTAGAACAGAAAAGAGCAGAGCAAAGCATGAGAAATCTCAGCGGCTCAGCCTGAATCTCACACTAATGCTATTTATTATAACAGAATTATATGTCTAAGTGTGTGTGTGTGTGTTATAAATCAGTGGGATGTGATGAATGTTCCTGTCATCTGTGTGTGAGCTTCAGCTGTTCTAGTCGCTGACTTTCAGAAATGCGTCGGCTCCTACAGAACACAGCACTGCTGCTCAATTAGCACTGCTCCGCCCTGACCTTTGACCCCGTCTCTCACCGATCCCACATCATCCAGACAGCGCTTTCAAACTTACCTGACCTAAAAAAAAAGAATGTACGGAAATGCACAGGCGTCAGTTACAGGGCTTTGTTAGTGTGTGTTATATATATAATGTAATATAATGAGTGGACATCCAGCACTAGAGTGTGTAATGTTTCTTTTTTAATGTTTCGCTCTTTTCTTCCACTCACGCTCATATTTATTGTGTTTTCTTGCTATCTGTTCTACTGAATTAACAAAATCCATAAATCCAAAATACAGCATTCCTGTAGCTCAAACTGTAAAGCAAGAAGACAACGACACCAAGGTCATGGGCTCGATTCCCAGGGAATTCATCAGCTGATTAAATGCATTGCACATTTGATTCCAACTATTACTAAAATCTCCAACCACATCTCAGTGAAGCTCAGGATTCACAGCCATCATGCGTGTCACTGCGTGGAATAATTCTACAGCTGAGTGTTTTCAATGCAAACTGCTGGCTTGCATTTAAAAGACACTTGACATTTGAGGAAAACAGCCTCTTTCCTTGCGAGCAGCCGAGAGTTAAAGGATCCGGCTGACATTTACAGAACGATGAGCTACAGATAAGAGCGCTGACACGAGCCGGTCCTGATGGTGACAGAACTACGTTCACACAGCAGCAGCAGAATCCGGTCTCACTCCTGATTCACACACTAAACACAGTGAGGTTCATCAGGGAAGCTGGCCTGACACGTGAGGGGATTCTGGTGAGATTCAATGGATGAAGTTCAATCAAGACTGTTAGGTCTTATGAACATAATATTCATGACTATCAGAAGAACAGAAAAGAGCCTTGTCATCAGTTATCAGTTCATATACTGACAGTATTCTGCCAGTGTTGCTTTTGTTTGATATTTTGGAACTCAGTCTCTTGATTTTTTACTTTATTTTTGTTGGTGATTTTGCTGAGACTCGGATGTCAAACTGATCATTGTTCCAGTACGAGTGGTTTGATTTCATCAGCGAATCAGCTTTGACACATGCTCGTGCATTACTGTATCTGCGTCAAATACACTGCATTTCTCATTTACAATTTGATGAATACAAATCATATTCACTGGACAGTCCTCCTTATTTGTACTTGGACGTATGAGTTGTTGTATGAATGGGACAGTTCAAATAAATTGGTCCTTGATATGTGAGAATAAAATGATTATATTCCAAATCATAGGAATTTGATGGTAGAGTACCGAAGTTAGTCTGCTTTTCCCTTCTGAAGACCAGCTGTTGAGCCAGCCTAGTTTGCTTCTGTTACCCCCCCCCCCCCATTTTGATAATTTTTGACCCAAAAATATTACATATATATAATATAAATAATATTTTTGCGCAATTTTTATAACAATACATTTAAACTATTTTTTTAAAGAGACCAAACATAAATCTGTGCTCCAAGCATTCAAGATTTATGACAGTTTAAACTTTATTGTTATGCTTAAAAAGTGGTTTACAGGTTATAAATGGTTCATTGCTACTCAATATATATAATTACGTACCATAAAATCCCCTACAAATAAAAAGTAAAATTAAAACTAAACCAAAAAAAAACTGTAATATTGGACCAGCAGGTGTTGAGTGGTTTAAGCTGGTCTCAGCCTGACTGAGCTGGTATCTAAACCGGATCAGCTGATCCAGTGAGTGTAAACAGACCAGTCTCTGTCAGCTGCTTTTATATGTGTGCGGCTTCCAGCTCAGATGTGACCCGATGTGCTGAACTGTGATCGCCGTTGACCCAAGATGACTTGCCTTTGTTTTATTGTACAGTCCCACACAAAAAAAAATCATTAATTTACTCATTCGGAGCCGCGGGCGGCTCTGAATGAGTAAACATTTCATCTCTCATTGAGAAAGTTAGAATTATTATCTTCTGCCGGCTCATTCTGATGCCGGGTCCAGGAGGCCTTCTGACCAGGCCATGGAAAATCATGCAAAATAAGCCCTGAACGCCTTTCTGCTTGAACGCCTCGTCTTATGAGAACGCAACGCCTCATAAATCAAACATCTGCTTTTGGTTTACAGATGAGCTGGAAGTTTCATTAAACACACATATGAAAATCTGCCGGACCATTCCAGCGTTATTCATCCTTATAAAAATCTCCTGAATCCGGACTGGACTTCAGGAACTGACCGGCAGGAGAGCCTTCATCATCTCACCATAACCCAAAAACCAAAAGCCATAAACCATGATTCATGAAAACAGAGAAAGCTAACATGGACAGGCACAAAACAGGGCCTAAAACTCTTAAAAACGTGTCATGTGTTGAAACTGACTCTACCTTACACTGTAAAAATGATTTTCAAAACTGCAAATAAAGATTATTGGAGTATATTTTACAAGAAAATACTATTTCAATCTTTCTGCTCCAAAATGTCATGTTTAATTCACTACTATTTGCTTTTTCTTTGTAATATTTTTTTTAGTAATAGTGATGGCTGCCTTGACAAATTTGTTATATTACTATTGTCAAACTGATCCTTTCAAAAAATAAATAAATAAATAAATGTTGTGGCTGAATGTAATATTACATAATAATAACAACAACAGCAACAAAAATAATTTCTTGACTGATTTCTGAAAAGTCTCTTTAAAGATGCAGTTCTTTCATGAAAAGACTCTTTTGATATTTCCTGCAGCTCTTTTTCTCAGGAGAGTTCCCAGATCTTTGCCCAGCAGATTCTCTCACCAGTCTGTCTGTCTGTCTGTCTGTCTGTCTGTCATCTGTCTGTCTGTCTGTCTGTCATCTGTCTGTCTGTCTGTCATCTGTCTGTCTGTCTGTCTGTCTGTCATCTGTCTGTCTGTCATCTGTCTGTCTGTCTGTCATCTGTCTGTCTGTCTGTCAGTCTGTCTCTCTCTCTGTCTGTCTGTCATCTGTCTGTCTGTCTGTCTGTCTGTCTGTCTGTCTGTCATCTGTCTGTCTGTCTGTCTGTCATCTGTCTGTCTGTCTGTCATCTGTCTGTCTGTCTGTCTGTCTGTCATCTGTCTGTCTGTCATCTGTCTGTCTGTCTGTCATCTGTCTGTCTGTCTGTCAGTCTGTCTCTCTCTCTGTCTGTCTGTCATCTGTCTGTCTGTCTGTCTGTCTGTCTGTCTGTCTGTCTGTCATCTGTCTGTCTGTCTGTCAGTCTGTCTGTCTCTCTCTCTGTCTGTCTGTCATCTGTCTGTCTGTCTGTCTGTCTGTCATCTGTCTGTCTGTCTGTCAGTCTGTCTGTCTCTCTCTCTGTCTGTCTGTCATCTGTCTGTCTGTCTGTCTGTCTGTCATCTGTCTGTCATCTGTCTGTCTGTCTGTCATCTGTCTGTCTGTCTGTCTGTCTGTCTGTCTGTCTGGCTGTCTGTCATCTGTCTGTCTGTCTGTCTGTCTGTCTGTCTGTCTGTCTGTCTGGCTGTCTGTCATCTGTCTGTCTGTCTGTCTGTCTGTCTGTCTGTCATCTGTCTGTCTATCATCTGTCTGTCTGTCATCTGTCTGTCTGTCATCTGTCTGTCTATCATCTGTCTGTCTGTCTGTCATCTGTCTGTCTGTCTGTCTGTCTGTCATCTGTCTGTCATCTGTCTGTCTGTATGTCTGTCATCTGTCATCTGTCTGTCTGTCATCTGTCTGTCTGTCTGTCTGTCTGTCATCTGTCTGTCTGTCTGTCATCTGTCTGTCTGTCTGTCTGTCTGTGTCTGTCATCTGTCTGTCTGTCTGTCTGGCTGTCTGTCATCTGTCTGTCTGTCTGTCTGGCTGTCTGTCATCTGTCTGTCTGTCATCTGTCTGTCTGTCTGTCTGTCTGTCTGTCTGTCTGGCTGGCTGGCTGTCTGTCATCTGTCTGTCTGTCTGTCTGTCTGGCTGTCTGTCTGCAAATAACTTGATTATCATTTTAACTGAAGCATGTTATTTGATATAAAATTTAAAGTTAATAGATTTTAAAGGGGACATCAGCTGCCGTTGATATGATACTTTAGGGTCTCAATGACAATTCTATAACATACTTTGGTTCAAATTTATCAACAGTAGTATAAAACAACACCCTTTTTACCTTGTCAAAAAAACTCTGTTCACAGCGAGCCGTTTCGGTGCATGTCAATTTAAATATTAATGAGCTCTTCTCACCCCGCCCCTCTCTTTCATGGGCTGACACGCAGTTCTCTGAGAGACTGTAATTATTAGGAAAGGCGGTTTGCAAAGATTCATAAAACAACTTATACTCACTCCTTCTGTAAGTGAAGCTGAATCATGAATGATTCGAGCGAACATAGACACATTTATGTAGATCAGGGGGTGCATTCCCTTCAAAAACAAATGTAATCCACCAAATCTTCAGCGGCTCAGATGTCGGGAGTAAATGACGACTGCTATGTTCATTTTTACATCCAACAACAAAACACCTCAATCTCTTAGGAGACATTCCTGTGTGCACTGGATGGATTTTTATCATTATAGGGTGGTAGTGTAGACACATTTTAGTTCAAACAACTTGTAAAAGTGAATTTTGCATTCGATGACCCCTATAAATGCACTAAATTGCAACTTAATCATTACAAATATACTGATATACATGACATACAATTTCAATAGAAATGCCATTAAAGTATGTTTTAGTTTATCATAAATGCTCATCAGTGCAGTCAGCAGTTCTTTAACCATATTTCAAAGACAAGAGAAGTAATTATGAAATACCATATAAAGATTTTTTAAGTCCTGCAAATAACATGCAGTAAAGTATCTGAAAACATTAATTTAGTTCACACTGAAGTAGGCTATATTCTTTTAGTAATATGCATGCCTAAATGTTATTTTTTTCACAAGAGACTAATGACTTTATTGGAACTAATTGGCTGATGGAGCAAATTCATTAAAACATAATTGTGGAATTTCAGTGCAAGAAGTCTAAAGATTCCCCTGAAAAACTTTCCCCTAAAAATGCATTAAAATTAAGAAAAAAAAAAAGTATATAAAAAAAAATCTATTTAGTCTTGTTTTAAGCAAAAATATATAAATAAATAAAACTGACGGGCGTTTATCCAGACAGTAAAGCACTCGTTCAGCATTAGTCTAGAGAACAGCAGATCACAGCACACTCAGCAATGATTCGTCTTCACCTCATCTGCATAATTCATTTAGTTAATCAGACACTAAACTAACACAGACCCAACGAGCAAATAAACGCTGTGTTTGAATGACTGTCAGTGAGGAAGACGCTTCTGCATAATGATGCATCACCGCTGAAACTGACCGACCAAACGCTGCTCTACATGAAGAAGAAGAGGCTTCGATGACGTCAGGAGAAAAGGAGCATAAGAGACTGTGATCATGAAATCTCACATACAACTAATCCATAATCATAAGATGATTTGAAACAGAAATATTTTGTAACATAATAAATGTCTTTACGGACACTTTTGATCAATTTAATGCATAACAAACATATTAATTTCCTTCAAAAATAAATCTTACTTGTGAACAGTTGTGTGCAAACTGTATATATTTTCTCTACTTCTGTTGAACACGCGGGTTTGTTCCGTGTCTGATATGAGCTGCATTTAAAAGGCCACATGAACGACACACACACGCGCGCGCACACACACACACACACACACACACACAAACACACACAAACACACACACACACACACACACACGCACACACGCACACACGCACACACACACACACACACACAAACACACACACACACAAATGGGTTTTAAGCAGAAAATTGGATTTGGCCGACATTCAGCGGCGGTGTGAAGACATCCGAACACATACTGTAATCATCGCCAGAGCAAGTGACCCAAAGACATGAGAAACACACTGACGAGTTCATTAATAGCCTGCTAATTAAATTCCTAAGATGAAGAGAAACACGCCATCATAAAAGATCAGAAACCGTACTGAAAGATCCAGTGAAATGCCGAGATGCAGGCCGCTCTGACTGACTGCTGGAGAGTGAGATGTGCTTTCATGAACAGCTTGAGCTTTGTATCCAATGCCTTCTGGACAAACACTCACTTTCTCTCTCTCTCTCTCTCTCTCTCTCACACACACACACTTTTTTGCGATTAAATGCAAAAAAAATACAAATAATTGCATTCATATAAATATTGCATATTTATCTGCTTAATAGCTGAAATAATCATAATGAATCACTTTTTAAGTGGTTCATCTGAACGAGCCATTCAAACCCACTGATTCACTAAAATGAATCAGATCTATTAGCGCTGACTGAGAACTTTATTGGAGAACATGTTTGATTATTACATCTGTATAAAGGCAACGATTTTATGTTTTGTAACATTTCGTCCTATTGCACTGCTTATTATTAACAAAAGTTTGCGACTGGAGAATTTGGAGTGTTTTGAGAGCAGCTTGGCTAGTTTAGTTAGTGCTCCCCAGCACTGAACACACACACAGATGATGACAAACAGGCTCAGATCTCCATCCAGAAGCACTTCAGACCCGCGCAGAACTTTGAGTGAGATCCAGAGACCTCCATCCGTCTCCCCGTTACACAATCCCAGCGGAGACTCGCAGGAATAAACCGCCAGCTGGCCTGCAAACACGCTTCCAAACCGTACAGAACAATTACAGCGCCTTCCAAGATCCCTCGCTTCGGCCAAACGCTAAAGCAGCGGAGGAGACCGCCGCCGTGAAAAATCACTCCTGACAGAGGGCAAAGATGAGCAGAAACACCATCACAAACTGGTGCTCAATAGTCTGTCAAAAGGGGATTTTTCTACATTGTGACTAAAACAGAGATTATTGGAGTATATTTTATGAGAAAATACTATTTCTACTTTAAACTTCATGTTTAATTCAATGTCTTACTTGATGTCTCTTTGTAATTATTTTTGAAATTTACTTCCACTTTCCGAGTATTTGTTTTATATATTTATTTATTAATGTAATATGTTTTTGATTGTACTGCCTTTAAACAACCAAGACTAGTCTGGCCTGGCTGGGAGACAAGACCAGTATAAATCAGATAAAACCAGCAAAGCATCTTAGGCTGGAATAAGCTTCTTTTTTCCTGTAGGTGATAATAAATAAAGTTCCATTTCATTCTCCTGAAGTAGGTTCTTTCACCACAAAACAATCTAATTAATTGTTTAATGTGCATAACAACAATAACAGTTGTTAAAGCGATCGCTGATGCGGTTTCTGGAGTCCTTCGGCCCGGCCCGGCCCGGTCAGGTCAGGTCAGTGTTATTTGTGAAAGCCTTCAGCGTGTTTAGTAGGGATGTGTGTTATTATCATGAATTATTCCATAATCCACTGACACCTGCTGCATAATTTATGTGTTTCATTCATTATTCATGTTTATCATTAGCCCCATAATGACGCCATGACCTTCTTCACATCTGTGTCTCTGTCCACACTTGTGTGTGTGTGTGTGTGTGTGTGTGTGTGTTTTGAAGAGCATCTGATGATCTCCATGAGAAAAAACAATTTAATAAAAATCAATAAACATCATAAATAATGTCTTAATGAAGGTAAAATACGTGCAAAAGCTCAAGGTTATTAGAGCAAATATCATCATTTAAAAACTCCCATGAAAATCCCACACTATGATTGAAATGTGTGTGAGTATACATGTACATAATTAAATTGTGAATGATAATGAATAAAACTGAGAGCACAAGGGTTCAGAGGTCAGCAGAGACACATATTCACTCTGTCTGTTCTTTTATTTGAACATGTATTTATTTTCTGCTCTTATAAGCAGATCTCATACCTGCACAAACACATCTCTGATCTCTGTGATCCTACACACACACATTTAATAAAAACTTGCACATAGAACTATGTAAATTGTGTAAACTGTTTGTGTATTTCATCACACATACAAATATGATTCCATGTGCGGCGAGGAGTCGTGCACAGAGACAAATTTGTGACAGAGAGGATCAGAACGCAGGATCTCCAGACACACTTTCAAAGTTGAACTATTTTTAACTTTACATGATGTTTTAAAAACGCAGCGCTCATGGCGCGAGGTGCTGAAAAAACCCAGCAAATGACGTCACGTCTTTTCTTATGGGAGTGACAGGCACTAGTGATGTTTTCCACAAACTTTCACTGGAAAATGATGGTATGTGGAGGTCATTTCATGAGAAGGGATCACCTCAATCTCCTCGGATCCATTCACACACCAATTCTGTTCCTGTTTTGGAGCTCAAATACTAGAGAAACTACAAGGACTGACGGGAGAGAGAGACCTTTAACTGGCCTCGTATCATATCGGAGTTCTGAGCTCATTTGCAATAGAGTGATTAAAATAACCAAGACATCCTTAACCGCTGAAATAGAGCGCGTGAATCTTTAATGAGAGCACATTCATAATGCATCAAACGTTAAAGCGCAAACATCTCACTTTTTTACACATGCTCCAGAGATTTCAAAATATAAAGAATGTTAGCGTGTGATTGTCCTTCACATGCACAGCGATATGGCAGAGATGAACAGAGCTAGCACACACACATTAGCACAGGAGAACACGTGGAACCCGCCCGCCATTCAGGAACACGGCTAATTAATTACAGTTCAGCGAGCGTTTATGACAGGGCAATTAGAGAGAATAAGACATCAGGCACCACAAAACTAATCGGGTTGTAACGGCAAATTACTAGAGCCGTGTCTGTAGAGCCGGAGCGATTCAGCAGCGAGAGATGAGCAACGCAAGAGCTGAAGAAACACACCTTATATAAGCTGACGTTACACATGCTTTCTTGTGTTTAGGAGGTAATTAATTACAGTGCCATTTCAAGACAAATTCATATATTTGTATACATGTTTGAGATAACTGTGCTTCGGTAACAGGGTTGATGCTAACAGGCTTGACTGTTTCATTCAAGGTCATCATGACACTATGAGGTTTCTTAAGAACAGTTCAATGCTGATATTTCTACCCGCTTTTACAGCTGTTTACTGTACAGAAACAAACCGAGGTAACAGGGTTGACATTTGAAGATCGTCTGATGAAAAAAGAGACTTTGCTTTGAAGTTAAAAAGAAGTGGATAATTACCGGATGAAGTTTATGGAAACACTTTACATTTTACATTATTGCAAAGGTCACTTTTTAAAAGTTTACTTAAGTGTGTTTAGAAACACAGTCATGAAGGTGTCTCTTTTTAAAGGGATAGTTCATCCAAAAATGAAAATTCTGTCATCATTTACTCACCCTCAAGTAGTTCCAAACCTGTATGAGTTTCTTTGTTCTGCTGAACACAAAGGAAGATATTTTGAAGAAAGTTAGTAACCAGGCTGTTTTGGGGCACCATTAACTTCCATAGTAGGAAAAAAAACCACTAAGGAAATCAATGGTGCCCCAGAACTTGTAACGAATCCGGTCTATGAACTTCCATTCACTCACCACCAGAGGTCACCCGCTCACCGCATGGACTCTTGCACTACACCACTGTTGCACTTCACCATTGGACTACAATTCCCATCATCCATTGCACTGACGACACACAGCTGTCACCAATCTCACATTGCTCTGATTACACAGCTGATCACACAATCACACATGCTTTATAAGCCTTGGACTTCCTCTCTGTCATTGCTGAGTATTGTATAGCGTTTATCACTCTCCTAGCGATAGCTCTACGGAGCCCATGTAGTTGCCTTGCCTTGTGTGTTTTCTAGCGTTTTGATTCTTGCTCGTGTTTCCTGGATTAACCCTTTGCCTTGCCGTTCGGAGTCTGTTTGCACCTCTCTTGGACTATTGCTCGTGTTCCTGGATTATCTCTCTGCCTTGCCCTGTTGGATAATGTTCGCCGATCGAGACCCACGCTTGCCCTAGGATTGCTCTTGTGCCTTGCCCGTGCCATATCCGTTTGCTGTTGTTTAACCCTGCCTATGATTTGTCTGTTTATTAAGAAAAACTTGCACTTGCATCCGCTTGCCTCACGTCTCGTTCACCCCATTACAGAACTGCTCTGTTTCCCACATTCTTCAGAATATATTACTTTCTGTTCAGCAGAACAAAGACATTCATACGAGAAGGGTCTGGCTGCAGACTTGCACTTGCGCTCTCAGACACTCGCGCTTCCGTGAGTGACGTCACTTGCAGTCTTTTTAATTTTTATTTTTTTTGTTCTATTTATTGATTATTTTTTGTTTGAATCTCTCAACATTTTACAACAGTAGCCAGGTGGTGAAGACAAGAAAAAAGAAACTAAATTACACTGTCACTTGCACTTTCCACTACCTGCGACGTCACATGCATTCGACATAATCATGTGTGTCACCAATGGAGACAAGACGCTGTGGTGCTTAAACGATTAAAACTAATTTAGAACAATAACGAACAGGGACCTGCAAGTCGTCTGTAGGAGAACAAGACAAGACCCACAGATCCGTGGCTACAGAACAGCAGAATATGAACGCAATGCACAAAGTTTCTCGTTAAGCATTTTCCTCCCGTTTAGAAACCCACAAACACATAAAACCAAGAAACATTACTTACTCGTCAGATTGATCTTGTCTTCTGGATGAAATATTGTTCTTTTGAGGAGAAATCCAGCCTTTACTTCAGGACGTCGATGCATGTATACTCACGCTATCTCACACACACATCTATGCATACAAACTATTGTGAGTATTACACCTATTTCATCCTACCCTCAACTGCATGCAATATGCTATAATGAATCCGATATTATATCTCTCACTCTCACACACACAGACGTTCAAACTGCCTTGTCTTTAGCCTGCATTGACTTCAAAAGAATCTTTTCTTTCACCACATATTCTAGACAAAATATTATGACAATATATTTTGAGGCTTTCGTGTTCTCTCAGAGTAGATGGAAGTTTACAAATAAACGCTAGAGCATACAAATGCCTCACAGAGCCTTGCTTGTCATTCACACGAGGAAGAGACAGCTGAAGATGAATCTTACAGTGAAGAGGAAAACATCACTGAGCAAGCTGAAAACCTTGCAACAACTGAAGAGGAGCAGTCTTCTGATTTTGTGGGCCCAGCTGAAGTTAATGTAACTTTCTGGTCAAAGGATGGTAAAAAAGATTGTTTTGAAGTCAATGCAGGCCAAAGACAAGGCAGTTTGAGCATGTGTGTGTGTGTGTGTGTGTGTGTGAGAGCGAGAGAGAGAGAGACGTTAAACACATATCATGAAACCATTTTGAAATTGACAATTGTCAACAATGAATAAAAAAACACATTTTTTATTTCTATGTTGACTACTTCAAAACTCAACAATTCCAATTAAGCATTAATTCTTCATCGCTACCATTCACAAAAATAAAATCTGTGTTTATACACTTTCTTTTAAATATTAATATATCATTATTCATTTTATAAAAGTCATACTCTATTTTAACTCTAGATTCCATTGAGCTTTAAACAGTCCAACTATACTAATTCTTTTCCCTTAATTTTCAATTTGATATGCTTTACAAATCGTTAACTTTGCTTGACCAATTAAAAAAATGGAAAAAGTACAATGCTCACTTTGAAGCTTATAATATTTACACCCAAAAATAAACACTGTTTTTGAAAAATTCCAACCAAACCCCTTAACAATATTCTCCAAAAACCCCAAGAGAGGTATAATTCTATAACAATTAGAAAAAAATATGAAACACAGTATCTGGTACATTGCAAAATTTACAAACTAAAGATGTATTAAGGATACACTTATACAAAAAGGTCTTTGTTGCTAGTGCACAATGTAGACTGCGCCATTGTATATCTCCTGATCTGTTCGGTATAGTGGGCTTTTATAAAACAAATGCCATCATGGAAATTGTACATCAGGAACCAAAAGATATCTCCTCCATCTTGTATCTATCTTGTTTATGGTGGGTCACCATACTTGGCAGTATGTCACTTCACTTATTTCATTCGTATTGCCTGCAAGTACAGCTTTTACAAGTGCACATTCAATACCAATAAATGCACTTCTTCACAATAGAAATGCTCGTTTTGACTGAGACAGTGATGGACCGTCTGACACGCACAGACAGTAACAGTGGTTTCTGTTCAAATATTGATGATCTGAGGAGTTATTTTCATATGTTTACAGCAAACAGACTCGCTCACAGACAACATGATGAAACAGAAAGTTTTCCGTTTGTGGATCCACCTCTCAATGCGCACGACCCAAATCTGGAATAAAATGATCCCTGACTATTACAGTTAATACGAGACATGATGTTGTTTGTCAGTAGATCAATGCAGTTAATTATACGTACATTTTCTATCACTGAACTGAGACTGCATCCATTAGTCATGACTGCTTCTTCTACAGTTGATTTTCTGCTTTATCTCAACTACTGCCATACAAACATTCAACGCTGATTAAGTTAGTCAAACAGGCTTGTATCTGTCTGAATAATAACACATCTGGTCTAAGCAAGGAAACTCTGTCAGTACTGAGGTTTATACCTGTTTCCCGCTGGTCTGTTTGTGTGCTTGTGTTGAGTGTTTCAGGCTTTATTCCTGTACACTGTATGTATGTCTATAAGCACAGTTCAAAATAACCGCATTAGTATTTAACCACAACTAACAGCAAGACTCGAGGTGACATTCACGCTCAGAAACTCAAGCGAAACTCTTCCCGAAGGTCCTCACAAGAGCGAACTCTCCAGCCGTTTATTCATTCAGTGTGTCTGCAGATACGTTATCTTTCTGACGACGCTATTTTAGCACACATGTCCCACAAAACTGGGGAAGTCTTAAAATAAAGGTGCTGATAAAAGCGTCTGGCAGATACATTTGTTCTGCTGTATCTGACGCTGAAGAACCAGTCGTCCCACACAACAGGAAATGACCTCACTTACACCCCGTTAACACATTATAATGACAAAACCCATTCAAACACCTCCGTAGTGCTCCATTCTGAGAGCTGGTCAAACAAACTACAAGTGGCCACAACTTGACTACATTTTCAGCACATCTACCAGTGATCAGAAAACTTTTTTCCTTGTATTTTGCATTTTTATGGTGCTAAATTATATTTACACAGTAGTCATAATCCATTTATTGCCTGTTAACCTCTTTTTGAGCATAGACCTGGAAATTAAGTTTCTAACTTAGGAGCACATAAATAAATAAATACATACATACATACATAAATAAAGTTGTAGAAGTTTATCGTCATGACAAATGCACAAAAAATGTATTTTTACATTTGACATATACATGTTCCAGAACATGCTTTACTCTAAAACTGTGAAAAACTAAAAACTAAAAGCTACTAACCAAAAAAAAAAGTTGTGCTCCGAATTTGAGGTTGGCGTCGCAAACATAAGTGCAGTACCAAACATTTCCACTAGAAGAAATGTGTTTGCCATTCATTTCAATGTTGATTGATTGATTTATTATTATTATTATTATTATTATTTTCAAACTATACTCTCATTCCGGCGTAATAATCAAGGAACTTTGCTGCCGCCGGAATGAGAGTATAGTTCCTAGCCATATCTGCCTAGAAAATCACTACTTTTCATTTTCCGTCAGTCTTAGTACATGAAATAACTACAGAAGAGAATATTAAATAGGAAAAATATTGAAACTGTTTGGTCATTTTTAAGCGCGATGCTAACGGTCTAATCAGATTCAATGCTCTATGCTAAGCTGCGCTAAAAGTGGTACCGCCAGACCTGGAGATCGGCTGAATGGATTCGAAAACGGTAAAACTCAACTGTTTAACTCTTGGGGAGTCGGAAAATGAGCCTATTTCCAAAATAAGTGGACTGTTCCTTTAATAAAATGATTTTTTTTTTTTTTTTTTTTTTTTTGTAAAGGATAGACTGATTTCAGTTTAACTACTTGATGTGCATCTTGTCTGTAGTTTAATTAGTTTTTAATTTAGAGTATCTAGGCTGTAGTTTGCCTCATTTAAATGTATGAGCAGCTTGGAAACAACCATTTTAAAATAGTTCCCTAAAATAAGTGTTCAGCACATTGCCGGGGCCAGCGAGTGTGTCTGGAGTCGCTCTAGGAGGAGATTGTTTACAGTATTTTGCGATTGCTTACACACTAAAATAAATAAAAAATAACACACAATTAGTGAAACCTGACACCCAAGGAGCAAAACTTCAGCCCAAACCTGCACAACTATAAGCACATTCTCAGCCTCACACTTTTTGCAAAAGACTACACACATTGTTTTGCAAGACACTAAACACACTTCTCAACATTACACACAGAAATCTAACATGTTGCCACTTCTTTGTCTTTTTAAGGCACTGCTTTCCAAAATACTCCACATATGAACCAGCTGATCAAACACGGCCGTCAGGTGTGCAGACACTTAGCTGCTTAACTTAAACTCAACAATCAGGTGTAAGCACTATAAAAAGGCAACAGGTGAATTTTTGTGTTCAATAAAAATTAAAGGCAATGGTGCAGGAAGAGAAAGAGGAATAAGGAGAAACATCTTTGGCCACAGAGCTATTTTGAATGTCCCGGGTCAACGTGGTGGTAACATCACAATATATGCTGCAATCATGCAGAATGGGGTCCTCCATGGGGGGCATGCCAAAATAGCTCCTTACAACACCGACCGTATACTCACATTTTTAGACTGACTAAGCATTGGACAGACTAGGTATCTGCTTCCATTATTCCAGTACCTCCCACAACACTCTCCCTTCCTTTCCTTTTTCCCTTCCACATGGCAGTGGAAGGTTTATGACCTGTGACCCCATGTTATACCCCTCATTCAAGCTGTGGAGGAGGCCTGTGACCTAATAGATGCAGAGTCTGGGCAAGGATGAAGTTGCCATTTGAGAAGATTCTTCCCTTGCTGTTTTGCGAGAGAGTACATTGCCTGTGATGTGGACGTAGTGGCCATATCCAGCTACATGAAGAGATGGTGCTAAGGTGTTTTTTTGTTTGTAGTTTATGTACTATATTGTATTTAGAATATGTTCTGATTTTCAGCCTAATTGCAATGATGTACTGAAGGATTTTACAATGTGCTGAGAAATAAATAGTTTCATCAGTGTGCAACACTCGTCTCGTCTATTGTGTTTGGTCAATTCATGTTCTTTAACAATCGAAAAAAATCAAAATCAAAAATCAAACCCAGACTGTATCGAAAGGTAGAAAAGTAGCCAGTGTTTAATATTGAGCAGAGCAGTGTGTAAGTGGTTCAAACAGAATCCAGCTGTATGAAACATCTATCATACGCTACTGAAACTGGGTTTTGTTAAATTATTGTAAAGTTTCGAAGTTTCATTTTGCAAAAGATCTGAGATGTTCTGCTACTTGTGTGTGTAGAATTCTGAACTGTGTGTAGTGTTTTGACAAAATTAGCCTTGTTTTTAAAATTGTGCCTAAAACTGTAATGGGATCAGCACTTCATTACAATGTGTGTGTGTGTGTGTGTGTGTGTGTGTGTGTGTGTGTGTGAGAGTGAGTGAATGAGTGTGTATGTGTGTGAGAGAGTGAGTGTGTGTGTGTTTGAGAGAGAGAGTGAGTGAGTGTGTGTGTGTGTGTGTGTGAGAGAGTGAGTGTGTGTGTGTGTTTGTGTGTGTGTGAGAGAGAGAGTGAGTGAGTGTGTGTGTGTGTGTGTTTGTGTGTGTGTGTGTGTTTGTGTGCGTGTGAGAGAGTGAGTGTGTGTGAGTGTGTGTGTGTGTGTGTGAGAGAGAGAGTGAGTGTGTGTGTGTGTGTGTGTGTGTGTGTGAGAGAGTGAGTGTGTGTGTGTGAGAGAGAGAGTGAGTGAGTGTGTGTGTGTGTGAGAGAGTGAGTGTGTGTGAGTGTGTGTGTGTGAGAGAGAGAGTGAGTGAGTGTGTGTGTGTGTGTGTGTGAGAGAGTGAGTGTGTGTGTGTGTGTGTGTGTGTGTGTGTTTGTGTGCGTGTGAGAGAGTGAGTGTGTGTGAGTGTGTGTGTGTGAGAGAGAGAGTGAGTGTGTGTGTGTGTGTGTGTGAGAGAGTGAGTGTGTGTGTGTGTGTGTGAGAGAGTGAGTGTGTGTGTGTGAGAGAGAGAGTGAGTGAGTGAGTGTGTGTGTGTGTGTGTGTGTGTGTGTGAGAGAGTGAGTGTGTGTGTGTGTCTGTTTGTGGCTCAGAATAGCTGCGCTGCTCCTCCTGCAGCACTAATTGTGTATCCACGCGCTGGACATATTGAATTCTGTTTAGCCGCCGTTGGTCATTTGATGTCTCTGATGTTTAGCAGAAGTGTAACGCTCAGCAGAAATGGCTCCAAGCTCCCAAAACAAGCAACTTGTGAAGGTCAGAGCAGGAGGAGATTTGCCAGAAGTAACATCCAAAAAACAAAGCGCAGATTGAGAGAAGCTCTCCCGGCCTTCAGACGATCACCGTGTGAATGCTAATGCGCTCCGCGTCCGGTAATTACAGCGGTAACGTCACTGTACCGATTCAAGTGCTCCGTGTGTCCAGAGCCCTCCACAGACTCTCGAAATACAGCTAATGACCCATTACTGAATCAGCTCACAATAATTATAAAGCACTTCCACACTCTTTCTGTTTGTCAGATGGAAACTGAAGTTCCAATGAAGCCTCAGATATGCAAATAGAAGTGTCTCTGCCCAATACCGTAAGAGCCCGGTCTGACCAACCTTGCATAAATTACCATAAATTAGCAGAGTGTAGCCTGAACAAACAGGGATTGGATGAGTCTTTTCCTGCAAACTGGGTTGCCAGATTGACATTGAAGCCAATTAAAATCCCTCTAAGATAAACACACCTTCACAGCTCGAGGAACCAAACAGAAACTGGGGCAAAAAATACCGCTCAGAAAAATTAGATGTCAAAAAATATTATTAGTAGTATTATTTTATGAGTCCATATGCTGTAGTGCTGTTGTGTTTCAGAAAATTATTGCTGGGATGTAATGCTCACTGGTTGAATGGATTTGGGTTTTATTTTAGACACTTTCAATGTTGGATTCAGAATTTTTTTCCGGGCTGGGATACCGGCAAAGAATAGAAGTATCACTTTGTATTTCTCCTCTTTTCTACTCGTTTCACTTCTGTTTCAGTTTTTTATATCCATTTCTTACGCTGTGTAATTAAGTTGTTGTTTTCAGCATGTGTGTTATAGTGTTATTTCTTAGGATTACATCACTTGTTATCTATTTTAATTTTAGTTAAATAATGTCTGAATTTATTATGTCTGTATAGGTCTTTTATAGGTCTAGTTATTTTAATACTTCAACAAACTAAATGGAAATTGTATATATATATATTGAATTTATAAATGTTTATGTATATATAGATAGAGTTTAAGAGAGTGAAGAACCTTTTGCTTTTCATTTAAATGTTAAGTTTTGAAATTTTCTTTTATGCATTTGTCAATTTTTCTTTAATTTCCTTATTTCTAAAATGTGTATAGGTAGTATTTATAAAGTTTTATCTTGTAGTTGTGGATCTGTTTTTAGTTGTTTTAATACTACAGTTGATTGCTTCTGTTGTCCTCATTTGTAAGTCGCTCTGGATAAAAGCATCTGCTAAATGACTAAATAATAATAATAACAATAAATTATAAGTATATTTACATCTGCTTTAATGAATGTCTATGCATCAAAATAAATGTACTTATAAACATGACACAAGATTGTTATACATAATGACTTAAAATGTACTTTAAAGTAAAATTGGCTTTATTACAAATGGCTTTTTTAAGTGTACCTGTGTTTAGAGACTCAGTCATGAAAGTGTCTCTGTTTAAGTCACTAAAGTGGCCTTTTATTTCATTCATTCATAGTTTCTTTTCTTTATATGAATGTAATGTTTGAAGTCCACTATAGTGCACATTCAATGCAGTTAAGCACACCTCTCTTACAACGTAATGTTGGTAAACTCGAGCACTTTCTGACTACATGCTGGGAAGTATGTAGTCTCCCATAACCAGCAGAGCACACAGTTGTAGAGCGCAGCATAAGTATGCGAATCGGGACGCAGCCGTTCTTTAGATGTGGGATCTAGGATTTAGCGTCAAATCCGTTCGACTCCCGGCGGGTTTTAAAGGTCTTGATGATCTGCTGCTGCTGGATAGAGACCAAATCCACAGAGAAACACTCAGGTGTGAAGAACTGACGTTCATCTACCAATTAACATCAATCCAGAGGGACACAAGAGCTTTGATGAGTGTGTGTGTGTGTGTGTGTGTGTGTGTATACACCACATTAAAGCACTTTATGAGAGTGAAAATCACTTTAAATACAGCTCCAGCAGAAGTGATTTGATGTATAATTGAATTAATGAGCTTTAAAGGTTTCCGAATGTTTGCTTACAGTTTACAAACTGCATCTACACACGAACAGTCCAGGTTTGACTTCATTTGCAGTGTGTGTGTGTGTGTGTGTGTGTTTGCGTTCACTGGTCCGAGTGTGTGCTGGATTTTGATGTCCATTAGATGTGAGCGTCTGCAGATACGTGCTCGTTTGATTTAACGTTCCAGGAAAGAAGATGCAAGGAAATGCTAATTGATCCAAAGGTTCTGAGATGTGAAATGAGCAGCTTTATCTCCTCTCTGCCAAACATCAAATGAATCCAAACATGAAATAAATAACCTGACACAGTGAACAGCGAGAGAAGGTGAGTTGATATTATTTGCTGGAGTCAGATTGTCCGTCCACAGAACCACATAATGTCCAGTTTTGTTTTATTTAACTGGTTTGCACTCTATCTGCCATGTGCTTTATGCCACTTTATCTATCTCTTTCTTTATTTTTCTTCAAATGTCCTCATTTGTGTATCTGTATAGTTGTATGTACATATGTTTAAACTGTATTTATCTGTATTTGAGCATCTACTGTCAGTGTTTAATGTTAACTGTATGCACCAAAGGTCTGAGAGTAACACAGTTTCAATTCTCTGTATGTATGTGCTGTACATGTGGAAGAATTGACAATAAAGCAGACTTGAGTTGAGTTGAGTTGAGATGAGAGTCGGTGTGTTTGTGCGTCACGTCAGTCTCTCGGCTGTCAGCCGTCACAGAGTGCTCTGCCACTCTCACCTTGTGTTGTGTTCGTTTGATCGTGCTTGAGATGCTATTTCACCATAAACGTGTCGAGTCTCTTTGTGTGTGTAAAGTCCAGAGATAACCGATCGCTCATCAATATCCTACAGGCTCTCACAGAACCAGCAGAAACACAAGCACAGAGCGCATTAAAACAGTCTGTTTGAGTTTCCAGAGTCAGAAACACAAGCACACTTAATGCCAGCTTTGCTCTGATGAAACTAAGAATAACAGAAACTCTGCTGCACAAATAAACCTGAGCAAATAAAGATATATTAATACCATGGTGAAGAAGAAGTGCACTTAATTGTATTGAAAGTGCGTGGGTAGTGTCCTTAAAATCTTGCAGATTAAAATCTGTACTTGCAGATAATATAATATAGAAACAGACATGAAAGTGTCTATTTTATTAATAAGTAAACTTTAAAAAAGTGACCTTTGTCATAATGTAAAATCAAAAGTTTTGCTTTAAATCATTATCATTTTAAATCATTGTTTTAATAATCTTTTGTCATGTTTTAAAGAAGTACACTTATTCTGATGTGTTGACTAACATACTAAAGCTCAGGAGAAGAACTGGATTATCATTTTAACTGTAGTGTTAATAAATATAACATTTAAACTTAACAGCTTTGAAATGCACTACATTACAACTGCATCATTACAAATATGTAAGTATTTAAATACATGACATACAATTTTCATAAATGCTTATGCATAAATCAAATGCTTGTCAGTACATTCAGCATATTTCAAAGGCAACGGAAGTAATTATGAAATTATTTCATCCCTACTTAAGTACAAAAACATTCTAAAGTTCAGCTAACTGCATTTAATATGAATGTAAATTAAAGTATAATACATGTATATAATATTTTTTAATTGCAATTCAAATCCAGTTAAATAGCAGAAAGCATTGATTCAGTGTCGTGATTTGTACTATAGTCCCTGAGATGGTCAGTTTTCTCGCTTCATCCACAGAGAGGGTCTGTTTGAATTCATTACCGAGATGCTCAGAATTCAGTAAATCACTGCAAATATCAGCGCTGACGTAACAGATGAGGCATGATGGAAGATTGAGCGTTGTGTGTTATTTAATTAGGCGGATGAATTCCAGCGCTTCACAGAAGGACACAGAGAGGAGTGAGCAAAAAGTGACAGAAGAATGAAGACTCATCTGAGCAGCAGAAACACACAGAGCGCATCTCAAACAGAGCCGAGACTCACACACTGATCCACGGCTGATTCTGTCATCGCGCTGTGGTTTGTCTAAAGATTCATCGTTGCTTTGGGTCACTACAACCCCCATCAGTCATAGTGCGAGGTTTTCTTGCTCTCGCTTTTTATTACACTTTCCATCATGTGTATTTTTGGGTGAAAGACACAGCATATTTAACATATTAAAGGTTGTGTAATATATCATACAGTATGAGCCACCTAATCAAATTGCCATAACAACAACAACATAATAACAGACTTTAATAATATACTTTAAAAGAATATACTTAAGTGTGGACTTAATGTAATGTTTTCAGATACGTAACTGGAGTTAATTGCAATTAGATTAAAATATATGTCTAAATTCATATGAGTAGGACTTAAGTGCATCTTTATATGTAATTTCATAATTATTTCTATTGTCTTTGAAATATGGTTAAAGTTACTGCTGAATGTACTGAGGAGCATTAATGATTAACTCAAATAAACTGTAATAGCATTTCTTTTGAAACGTGCATCATGTATTTAAATATATTTGCACATTTAGTGCATTTAAAATCTAGTATCTTTAAGTGTAATATTGAATAACACACTGCAGTTAAAATAAGTTTGTTACATGAGCTTTAAATGTTAGTTAACTCATCAAAATAAGTGAACTTTAAAACATGAGAAAAGATTACTAAAACAATTATTTAAAATGTGTTAAAGTAACATGATTTAAAAGTGTACTTAAGTGTGTTAAGAAACATTGTCATGAAGGTGTCTCTTTTAAAATTAACAAAATAAAAGGCCGCTTTGGTGTATATTTTATTTTCAAGTACTTTTTATTTATTTTTTTTAATACCTTTTAGATCTGAAGTACACTACAAGAACACATTCAGTCCACTTAAGTATCCTTATTTTCAGGACAAAGCAGTACCGGTATCGTGTGTCTTTGTTTTACTGGTTTTGAAAAGGATTTTTTATTTTATTTTTTATTATTCATGTTTAAAACGTTTTTGTGATTTAGGAGAGCATCTGGACCCTTCAGGATGATGTCACACACACACATTCCTTCTGCTTGTGTTCTTTGAGTGCTTTCTGATCACAGATGTCCACGACAGCGACACTGATGGCCACAGCGCCAGATCTCAGAGAAACTCAGAGGAAACAGCTTGTTCATTCTCCCAGCATGCTCTTCTCCTCTCTGAGCGGCTCACCGAGTCTGATGTGGACGCTTAAAGCGACTGGAATCCACAGAGAGCTGCTAACGGAGGACGATGGCTCACGCCGGATAACGAGTAACATAACGAGTCTGAATGAAACTGAGAATCTGATCTCTTTGAATGAATCAGAGCGAAACACAAGTGTGAATCTCTGAGGGCTCTGGGAATGAAACGCAGTGTGTTTTTTTCACAGCAGATTTGAGAAGTCACTGAGAAAAGCAGACGTCTGTCTGAGACACAAACACACAGCTGCTGTAACTGCTGTGTGAGGATATTTCTTTATATTTTAATTTGATCTGATGACTCTTTCAGGAGTGCTGAGGAGTGCCAGAAAACTTGAGAAATAGAAACTGAAATAAAGTCACATTAAAATAAACTGAATGAAACTAAAATAAAAAAATAATGAATTCATAAATTAAAGCTACATATATATAAAAGACTGTTAGTGTTAACTAAAACTGGACACACTGTCTTAAAATCTGTTATGTTACATAATGACAATAATAACAGTGAAGTATCTAAATGATGTAAATAACAGTAAATACTGCTATTATAACATAGTAACAGTACATTATGCTTAATTACATGCAAATAACCATAAACCAATTCTAATCCTTTAGCAAGTGCATGCTGTTAACTAGCATTACTCTGTACTTAAATGTATAAATAAACACAAATAAAGTGTAACCTCTCAAATTACTAAAAACATATTTTTTATGTAAGCCTGAACAAAAAATAAATAAATAAATAAATGAATGAATTTAGTAATGCTGATTTGGCCACTTAGTGAAATAAAGTTGTTTATGTTGAATTAATTTAGTAAAACCAAAACTGCTATAAAAATCAATTATGACTAAATTGAAATATATATATAAAAAAACTAATGAAAATGACAAAGTCACATATGTTTTAAAAAAGAACAAAACGAAAACAAAATCATGGTCAATAAGAAATACGTCTGTCTGGTAAATGTTCTCATTCAGCTCTGATCGGTTCATCTGAAGTCTGTTCAGCAGGTCTTATTTATGTTTCCTCCTCACAAGCACCAGGGAACATGAAGTGATATTTCACCAGATCACATCAATAATCAATAATTCATCATCTCATTCTGAACTTCAGGACTCTAAATGAATATCATCCAAGTCTTTTCATCAAGACTGACATGGATTCTTCAGTGTTACGCTGATGTTTATGAGTATTTATTTATGACACACACACACACACACTGTCTCTCTCTCACACACACACGCACACACACACACACGGAGACCTTCATTAGCTGTGATGTTGTGAGGAGCAGAGAGTTTATGCAGATGATGAATCTTTAACCTCATACAGATCTCATCCATTATGCATGGCCGATCCAACAGGACTCAACACACACACACACACACACACACACACACACACACACACACACTGGTAATGATGTTTAAGCAGGTTAATGGCTGTAATATTGCTCTATCGGTGTGTGTAAGTTCACCAGCAGCTCTGATCTCACCAGCTACAGCATCTGAATAACAGGCAAACATCACTTTATTTGCTAGAGCACAACTGGAGCACATTACAGGCTTCAGAAAGTAAAAGTCATCTGTCTGAAATATTTCAAAGAAATGTCAATAAAAGACACTTACTGCTGAATGACTGTTAATGCAGAAAGAAGCTTTTAAGCAGCAAAATGACTCTAAAAAATTAGTTATCACAACTTCAAATTCAACATTATAATAAGCAATAAAGTTTTATTCCGACAAAGTGTTCATGTCTCCATACAAACCAGCTCAAAGATCTCCAGCGTTACAAACAACAGGACGAGAGGTCAATTCCAAACATTTCTTGAAATTAATACAATCATGCTTTTATATGTGAATTAGGATTTACTTATTTTTTTCAAGCTTGTTTTTTTATTTTGTTTTATATTTAGTTGGTTCTTTTTTGCTTTGAAAAAGTGATGTAATGTGTTAATAAAGGATAAATATTTTAATTAAATAACTGTTATCTCTCTCTCTCTCTCTCTGTTCCGTTACTTGGATTTTAACACCTTCCTAATTAAAGCGTGGGGTTAATGAAATCTCTCTCATGCACCGGAACGATAATGAGAATCCGTTAATCTACAGGAGAAAGCCTGGAAACAAGGTGTTAAAAATAATTTTTAATTTTCACTTAAGCAGGATGTGTGAGATTTCCCACCATTACAGAACGAGAGAGAACACTTCCTGAAATCACGTTTAATATTCCTGAAATCTCTTCACATCACACATATTTAGTGAGATATCTAAAGCAGGTTATATCACAGACAGCTAAATACATACAACACAGACCGAGCCAAACTCATCAGCTACTAGATTTATCTGCCATCTTCACACATTATTTTACATTATCATTTCATGTCTTGTTTTTGCTTGTATATGTCAGTTAATGTCAGCACATGTGTGTGTGTGTGTGTGTGTGTGTGTGGGATGAATAATGCGTGTGGAGGTCAGATCAGGGTTGGCATAATGAACGATAGGTCAAACACACACACACACACACACACACACTCCAAATCTCTCCAGACACACACACTGGCTCAGAAGTGCTTATCAAAGCAGTTTGATGATCTTAAATGGGTCTAAAGGGGTGAAACGTCTTGGGAAGTGTTTCAGTAAAGTGTTTCAAGCGCTGGTGAAATTCCTCCTGACCTCTGTATCGAACTCAGATTCGCTTCAATCGCTGCATGAACACCAGCTGAGAGAAATCACTCATCACATGATCACACGCTGGAAACTTCTGTCCAATATTCACATATTAAAGGGGTCATGAACTGAGAAATCAAAATTCTCTTGATATTTTGACATATAAGAGGTCATTGTACTATAAAAACATCATGCAAGTTTCAGGACTCAACACTTTGTCATCAGTCTAAAAACAGCTTATACTGAAGGCAGTCTGCCAAAAAGACAGCTTGTGGAATGTGATACTCTATGACGTAATAGTGTAAATAAGCACCGCCTCCGCACAAGACATCACTGCCTGTTTAGTCCCACCCACTGATTCCACATCACTGCCTGTTTAGTCCCACCCACTGATTCCACATCGCTGCCTGTTTAGTCCCACCCACTGATTCCACATCACTGCCTGTTTAGTCCCACCCACTGATTCCACATCACTGCCTGTTTAGTCCCACCCACCGATTCCACATCACTGCCTGTTTAGTCCCACCCACCGATTCCACATCACTGCCTGTTTAGTCCCACCCACCGATTACACATCACTGCCTGTTTAGTCCCACCCACCGATTCCACATCACTGCCTCTTTAGTCCCACCCACCGATTACACATCACTGCTTCTTTAGCCCCGCCCACCGATTACACATCACTGCTTCTTTAGCCCCGCCCACCGATTACACATCACTGCTTCTTTAGCCCCGCCCACCGATTCACGCATGTAGTCTAAATAACGAGTGGTGAACTTACAGGCAACTGTGTGAGACTTATGCTTAAAACAAGGAATATCTGCAAGAGTTCCTTTCTTCTGGTGGAGGGCAGTGATGACTTTGCTATGTGTGAGATTTCAACTGTCTATCTAGTGAACATCAGTCCAGCATAGTTGTGTTCAAGAAACATCGATAGAAGAACAAACTCTGATAGCACTGTCGGTCCATCAACGCACATACGACACAAAGACACGAGTTCACATTGCACTTCAATGTGGAGTCACTCCACTTCTGTCCTTCTGTTCACACAGATTACATTGCATCTGTCGCTCTCCTCTGAACACTGAAATCACACACAGGGTCCTGACTTTTTCACACATCATCATAGATAACTTTTCCAGATGCTTCATGATCTAGACGTAACCTTACAGTAATAATACCGATTTCAAGAAGGAAAAAATGCAGACCAGACAGCTCTTCCTATTCTATAGGTGTGATGTGACCAAAAACAGCAAAAAACAGAACAATATCTGACATTTTTGTACCCTTTAAGCACACTCCTGTTCCCATTAATCATGTTTTATTAAAAATTATTGTTTATTTTAAGGACATTTTTTAAAGAATACATGTAAAATTGTAAAGAATACATGTAAAATCAAGAATACACTTGAGCAAGGCACTGAACCCCCAACTGCTCCCCGGGCGCCGCAGTATAAATGCTGCCCACTGCTCCGGGTGTGTGTTCACGGTGTGTGTGTTCACTGCTGTGTGTGTACATATTACATTTTACATTGCTGTGCGTGTGCAATTACATTTCACTGCTGGTTATACTCTGTATAATTGTGTATGTGACAAATAAATCTTGAATCTTTGGATGAGTTAAACGCAGAGCACGAATTCCGAGTATGGGTCACCATACTTGCCCGTATGTCACGTCACTTTCACTTTCACTTCACTTTCAAAAATATATTTTTCTGAAGGTACAAAGTCAATCCCCAAAAAAAAAAAAACAGAACACTAGAATCAAGCAACAAGGCATTCAAGTGGATCAGTTATATATTCATAATGAAGTGTCATCTAAGCACATTGCAGCATCTAGACTAGTCCACTTTCAGCTAAATAACACTTTCAAAAATCAGATAAAACAAACCAATACAACATTTAATTCATGGGGATGAACACAGAAACTAGCCTCATTAGGAAAGCTCTTTTTAAATGGATGTTAACTTATCTCTAGTCTCTTAAGACTGGAACACACTACACAACTTCTGTCCCGATTATCCACAGATTTACAGTCTGGAGAAGATGATGCTAGCTACCAAAGATCAGAGCCAGTCTGCAGATTTGAGTCGACAGAATCCAAAGAAAACGATTAACTTAACTTAAAGTGACAACCATCAGTTAATATTTAAAGACTGTTTCTGAAGTATTTACACAGATGTTCAATGTGGAAGAGCTTAAAGAGAGCACACTGAGATTAATTGGAGCAGCAACAAGTATTATATTTATTTATATATTTCATGTAATATTTATTAAAATGTCAGAATTTTTGCTAAATAAATAGTCTAGTTCATGTATTAAGTTCATACATATTTTAATATGAACAACTATTATTAACAATATCTATGAAGTTATACTTTTTCTTATTGATGTCTAGGGGTGTAACGGACGCGTATCATGTATGGAACGGTTCACGGGCAGTTCTAAACGGAAGTGATCATCCCTATCCCCTTGGACTGGAGGCTTTGGAGTGAACGGGGCACGTGTCATTATGTAGTCGTTTGGGATGCACTTGGTGAAGGGAGCGTAATTTCCTCATTATCTTCAGCTGGATGTTCCTGTGACAACGCAGCACGGTGTGTGTCAGCACGATACGCGTACCGTTACAGCCCTATTGATGTCTCGCAGAAGCTTTTTCAGAGTAGCGCACCCTTTAAGATCACCTTAAAATAAAATGAAATCTTTAAAAATTACAGCACTGTAAAACCACAGAACAACAATAAACTGTCAATGTATAATATTATGGATGTAAAGGTAGAAGCCAGTAATGCCTGTGCAGTAATATGTTAGCGTAGCACACAGTCTTCTACAGCTAGTCAGCTAACTGTGTTCTGTAGCATCTGTTGCTAAAACTATCTTTTGGATCTAATATAATTATTTCCCACATCCAAGTTCCAGGTTATATGTAAAAATCTGAACATTAATCTCTTAATTTTGCAATAAGTAGTGAAGCTCACCCAAAATAAAAGCTCTAAAAAACACACATTTAATGGGCTCCTCTTTTGGTGAAAGTTTTCAGACAGTTTTCAAAACAGCCTCCAGACAGAGAGAACACATGGAGACTCATATCTCAGCGTGTGATGATCTGAATGACTTCAAATTACAGGAGGTGTATAGTAACAAACACATCAATTAGTTAAGACATCAAGTAGGATAATGATTTTTTTGTTTGTTTTTCTAATCTGATCTCAAAAATAGAGGTGTGCTTAATGGGTACGTGAGTTTAATAGGCATGTTTACCCTACATGTACTTACTATAAGATTAGGGTTTGTCTTGGGGTTACTTGCATGTAAAAATGCATAATTTAATGTTATAATAGTAAGTACATGTAACGTGTGATAAGAACACCTTAAAATAAAGTGTTACCAGAAGTGTACTTGACTGTATTGGATGCGTACTTGTAGTGTAAATAAACACTACAAAAAAATTATGCTGCAGCGCCCGGGGAGCAGTTGGGGGTTCTGTGTCTTGCTCAAGGGCACCTCAGTCGTGGTATTGAGGGTGGAGAGAGCGCTGGACATTCACTCCCCCCACCTACAATCCCTGCCGGCCCGAGACTCGAACCCACAACCTTTGGATTACGAGTCCAACTCTCAAACCATTAGGCCACGACTTCCCTTAAATGTATTTAAATGCAAATTCATCATTACAAATATTTAAATATATGACAAGTTTCAATAAAAATGTCATTAAAGTGTTTTTCAGTACATTTGGCAGAATTTTAACCATATTTCAAGTAATTATGAAATTACATATAAAAATACTTAAGTCCTACTTAAGTGTGTCAAAACACTGTAAAGCTCAGTTTAATTGCATTTTATATCAATTTAAACTATAATACATTTAATCTGCAATTAAGTGTCTGAAAACCTTCAGTTCAGACTTAAGTATATAATTTTAAAATCTAGGCTAGTATTTCCATAATAAGTACTCTTTTTTTAAAAGTATGCACTTATTTTTCCCATAGGAACAATTTCTGCAGAACTGCAATCTCAGAAAGACACTGCACTTTTATTTCAGGACATTCAGAGTCTATGCCTGTGTCTAGAGTTTCTGATCGACGAGCTTCACGTGATCCTGACGGACGCAGAGCTGCTTCTCTGAGAATATTACAGCTTCTCTCCAGAAAGACTGTGTCATGAAATAATAATAATATGTGATTTTTGAATATGCTAAAACATGTCAAGTCTGCTTGCTGATTTCTCTCCATCCCATCAGTGCCTCTCTAATGTTATTTACTGCTGGCTGGCTAAAACACATCGGTGTCTGCTCTTCAGATTTAACGTCTGGTAACAGATGAAGTGTGTGTGATGGATAGAGACGCTCTGAGCTGCTTCTCTCACAGATCTCATCTGCATACATACAGTTCTCCAGATGCTGTTCCAGACAAATCCAGCAGGAGGCTCGGGTTTCCAGATGACAGTCACAGATCAATGCAGCAGCGTTACAGAGGAGTTCAGGGTTCAGGTGTAACAGAGACGCTCCTCACAAACGTCCCACAATCCACTGCGGCGTTAGCATTCAGAGCGGAGCGCTGGTGATATCAGAGGTGCTGGCCAGTTCATGAAAAGCGTCTCGTACACAAATTATTCATGCCAGACAGCAGTACAAGAGACCCGCCTCGCTCTGTGTGTCTGTTCTGAAGTTATAAATAAAGCAGTAGTTTACTGAGGAGTTTTAGCGAGTCATCACAGACCAAAGCATACTCTGTTTTATGGGTATTTCTTTAAATTTGCTCCCTTGACATTAAGTCTGCAGTCTCTGTTCTCAGGTTGAGCATCTATCAGGACTCTCGCTTTCTTATTAACTCTTTATTTTTTAATGCATACTCCGGTCCTGTAGTCTCTAGTCTCTTACTATTATTTTTCTCAGAGTTTTAATTCCTCCAATGAAGCTGTGTAACGCGTGTCAGTGAAAGGACATTCAGATGGCAGTGAAAACAGTTCATCTATTTCAGATGAGTATAATATTAAGATCATCAGAAGGCATTGCTTATAAGTCCACTTGACAAAATAAATAATATGGATTATAATTACCGACTGAGCATTAAACCTCGTATTGGTTAAAAAACATTATTTCATATATTTTTCCATTTAATGTGCTTATTAGACGTTTTTAATTGTTTTGTTGCTCTGTGGCATCAAACTCATGAATCTCACTGCAAATACTCATAAAATGTTTTTATTTTTTTTCAAATACAGCATATTGCTTTAAACTATTCAATAAAATAAATCATTCATCTCACAATTGGAACATTTTTATCAGTACACGGCCAGTTTCATCTCTAGATTCTGGTAAAAGAGCTTCACTCAAGGGCTTCTCAAACCTTTATCATTAACTAAACTAAACCCTATTTAAAAAATCAGTCATTTATATAAAAGAAAATATAAATATTTAGGGAAAAAAATAAATAAAATGACAAATGTTGCCTTGCCAGCTAACCCAAATAAAAATAAGTTAAGGTAAAAATAGCTAAAAAGAATAAATAAAACAAATAAATTGTAAAATTAAAAGATTATTCAAAATATAAATGAACGTTATAATAGTATAAAAACCCTTTTGACTGTCAGACAGCAGCAAAACATGATGACAATGTACTCAAAACTGAACATTTGATAATCTCCAAATAATATACAAAAGACTGTAACAAACATGAATTTTCTGATTTGCTGAACCAATCAATTCTGTCATGCTTCCTGGTCTGTGTATGGGTATTAATATATATATAAAAAAGTAGGTTTGTATGGCACATGGTCTTCGTAGGGTCAATTCCACTATTAATACTTCAACATTAATTCTGTACTTTATGAAATTGGAAAAGAGTCCATTGCATGCTGATAACACTGGGATCAGTGTTTGTCCAGCGGTCAGATGATGATCTGAGAACAGCTTCATGTGTTCAGGGGCCGTGTGTTTCTCTATGGATCCTCAGATCTGATGATAAAATGGCTCAGAAAACCAATGCATTTTTCATGCTCATTCTCATGAGAGACAGCAAAAACAGAAACATTTGCAGCGTGATCATCTCAAACACACAAACAGATCAGAGGAGTTTAGAGGAACGTTCAGGTTTAGTGTTTGTGTCCTGCTGCCGATTACCACAGAAAAGCAGCTCATCCCATCCCTCAGTCGAGAAACACAAACAGGTTATGTGTTCAGTGACGCATTTACAGCTGAGACTAAAGTTAAACATCATATGTGACAGCACGAGGCGTTTCTGAGCTTCAGAGGAGGGAAAGATTTCCAGGGAATAATCATGAAATATAGAGCATGAGTCGTATGGCATCGTCTGTTTCTTCTCGACAGTCATTGCATGAAAATAGTTGGTTGAAGACATATTTTGTTTTTCAGAAAAAAAAAAACTCAAAGTGCACTTAAGCATACTTTCAAAAGAGTAGAGAAATAATATACTTAAAAATAATATACTTAAGTGTGAACTGAACGTTTTTTTTAAAGCATGTTAATAACAAATGTTTAAATTTAACATCTAAACAAATTAAACATAAAAAGTATACCTCATTCAAACATAGAATTTAAAACTCATTGCGAGACTGTCTCACTTTATGTCACTTAAGTGGCCTTTATTTCATTCATATTATATAATCTGCACTTTTTTCAAATACAGGTACATCTAAAACAATTTGAATATCATGAAAAATGTCAATATTTTTTGTCACTCATTTCAGAAAGTGAAACCCATATATTATATAGATTCATTACACAAAGTGAAATTTTCAAGCCTTTATTTCTTGAAATTTTGATGATTATGGCTTACAGATAATGAAAACCCAAAATTCAAATGTCAGGCTTCTCAAAAATATGTTCATGTCTATGCACTCAATACTTGGTTGGGCCTCCTTTTGCATGAATTACTGCATCAGTGCAGCGTGGCATGGAGGCAATCAGCCTGTGGCACTGCTCAGGTGTAATGGAAGCCCAGGTTGCTTTGATAGCGGCCTTCAGGTCATCTGCATTGTTGGGTCTGGTGTCTCTCATCTTCCTCTTGACAATACCTCGTAGATTCTCTATGGGGTTCAGGTCAGGCGAGTTTGCTGGCCAATCAAGCACAGTAACACCATGGTCACTGAACCAGCTTTTGGTAGCTTTGGCAGTGTGGGCAGGTGCCAAGTCCTGCTGGAAAATTAAATCAGCATCTCCATAAAGCTTGTCAGCAGAAGGAAGCATGAAGTGCTCTAAAATCTCCTGGTAGATGGCTGCGTTGACTGTGGACTTCAGAAAACACAGTGGACCAACACCAGCAGATGACATGCAGCCCAAATCATCTCTGACTGTGGAAACTTCACACTGGACTTCAAGCAACATGGATTCTGTGTCTCTCCACTCTTCCTCCAGACTCTGGGACCTTGATCTCCAAAAGCTCTCACAAGTGTCGCGGTCATCCCTGTTTTTTGTGCACCTTTTCCTACTCAATATCTTCCTTCCAGTCAACTTTGCATTTAATATGCTTTGATACAGCACTCTGTGAACAGCCACAGCTTTCAGTAATGACCCTCTGTGACTTATGCTCTTTGTGGAGGACGTCAATGTTCGTCTTCTGGATCATTGCCAAAGTCAGCAGTCGTCTCCATTATTGTGTTTCAAAGAACAAGAGATACCCGGAATTTATACTGTAGAGATGGTCGTTTATTGAAACTCAAATATAAATATTCTAATATTTTGAGAGACTGATTTTTGACTTTCATGAGCTGTAAGCTCTAATCATCAAAATTACAACAAAAAACTTTTGAAATGTTTTACTTTACATGTAATGAATCTAAAATATATGAAAGTTTCACTTTTTGAAATGTTACAAGAAAAATGTACTTTTTTTACGATATTCTAATTTTTTTAAATGTACCTGTATACTTCACGCTCATGATGACAGAATAATCATGTTTGGTGTGCTATTTCTTTAGTAAGTCACAGGAAGTAAAGCATACAGTTTTTTTGTTTGTTTTTTCTTGACGGGTTTCTGAAATGATCCTGTAATAAACACTCGTCTGTTCTGACAAGAGCTGCAGAGAGTTTCTGAGCAAATGGTTATGATTTATTCACTCGGAAACACGCGGCGATGTGTCCTCCATCCAGAGACGGAGAGAGCGAGACAGTCGGAGAGACAGACAGTGTGTGTTTATGTGAGTAATGATGCTGTGTTGTGATGTGTTATTCATTGAGTCTGATGATGAATGACTCCCTTCAACACCAGATAGAAGAGTCAAAGTAAAATTACATTTCCCAGCGTGACACACACCCCCCTCACGACAGAGGGACGCAGATCAGGTCTGTTACTATAATAACTCACGTTAATTCTGATCCGCTCTGAACTCAGGACTGCCGGAGTCTCAGATCATCACTGACTGTCACTCATCTCTGATTGGCCCACCTACCATCTGGAGAGCAAGAATTCCGTCGTTCCGAACATGTAAGACCTTCGTTCATCTTCAGAACACAAATTAAGATATTTTTGATGAAATCCGAGAGCCGAGATCCCAAAGCTGAATGTAAACAACTCATTTACATTCAGCTTTCAGATCTTTGCTCTCGGATTTCATCAAAAATATCTTAATTATATATGAGTAAATATCTTAAAGGAAAGCATGCACATGTCACAATGACTATTTTGCCAAAGTCTTGATCGCGGTAGAACCCTTGCTGTCTATGAAGGGTCAGAGAGCTCTCAGATTTAATCAAAAATATCTTAATTCGTGTTCCGAAGATGAACAAAGGATATTTACACTTTATTTTAAGGTGTCCTTGTTACAGTGTAATTATACTTTTAAGTACTGATTAATATTAATTAACTACATGTACTTATATGGTTAGGCTTAGGATTAGGGTTTGGTTTAGGGTCACTTGTATTTAATTATGCATAATTTATTTTTATTATAATATTAAGTACATGTAACATGCGTACCAAGGACACCTTAAAATAAACTGTTAGCCAAAGGTCTTATGGGTTTGGAATGATATGAGGGTGAGTAATTAATGACATCGTTTTCATTCTTGGGTGAACTGTCCCTTTAACTGCACTGAATGTGCACTTGTAGTGTATTTCAAATATTAAAATACATGTTTACAAACCTGTACTTGGAGATAATACAATAGTAATGAAATGAAAGGCCACTTAAGTGACTTAAGAGAGTCACTTTACAACTGCTCCAAACACACTTAAGTACACTTTTAAGAAGTGCAATTTTGTAATAAATTCAAATGACAAGTTTTACTTAAGTACATGTGTTGACTAACATACTAAAGCACATGCAAAGCACTTGATTATAATTTTAACTATAGTGTGTTATTCGACTTTACATTTGACTAATTTATATATTTTAAATGCATTAAATTACACTACATTTACATATGTATGTAAATACATGGTTACATTATAAATGTCATTGAAGTATATTTTAGTTTATCATAAATGCTTGTCAGTACAACCAGCAAATCAACTGTATTTTAAAGACAATATAATTATGAAATTGCATATAAACGTACTTAAATCCCGCTTAAGTGGGTCAAAAACACTCTAATGTTCAGCTAATTGCATTGAATATCACTTTGAACTATAATGCATTTAATTAACATGCCGTTCTCAGAAAGTGTCAGAAAACATTACATTCAGTTCAAACTATATGTTCAGTATGTTTGGATTTCCAAAATAATTACTCATGACACAAAGTGTGCTTCTTTTTCACAAGGACAGATAGATCTGTGAAATAATCTTAATTACAGAATCTCTGCCATCAATGGCCGATCTAATAATGCGGTGGATGTGTAAGAAAAGAGTGTGTCTTCCGGGGTCAAAGGTCACATCAGACATGAAAGTGTGGTCATTAATTCGCTCAGCCCTTGACCTCAGTGTCTGTCACCCTTTAAAGACTGAATGCAGGCTAATGACGCCTCGAGAGCATTGAGATAAAGAAAACATCATGCTGCTGATGTCGAAGGGCATATAAACCTGTGTGTGTGTGCTTTCAGCTGAATCTCTGAATAATCCTGTGTTTCTGCTGAGAGAGGACCGTGCGAACGGAAGCAGGAGTTTTCAGGAATCTGCATTCTGTGCTCCTCTGGGATGAAGAGTTCTCCGGCGTACAATACAGATTTTACAGCAGATGTTTTTATCTCTATTTAAAGCAAGTGTTTGAGATGCGCTCAGGCTCTAGTCTTTAGGAGATCTGCTCTCAGTTTTAACAGAATAAATGTGTGGCTTTTTCCGCAAGAATGAGCAAAAAACTATTTATCTGAAGGCATATGGCTTGATGATACAGGGTTCTCACTTCTTCAGGATGAGGCACACGAACACACGCTTACAAAAATTCATTTTAATACAGACCTCCTGACACTGATGTCATCTACAGATCGAATTATTGGTTTTAAAACTCAGATTTATGAGCTGTTAAAACATGAACTCATCTGTTAATTGGTTGTGTAAAAACCCAGCATTTTTTTAACTATTATTATCAGGATGTCATTTTTCATGCTGTTTTAATTTGCACTCCTGCAAAACACTTCTTTACAGTTCTTTATATATATATATATATATATATATCCGTAGTTTATTTTATTTTCACTCCTTTGTTCTCTGTCTGCTGGTGAGCAACAGAAACACATAATAAACAGAAATCACAGAGGAAATCCGTCTAAAAGTCTCAGTTGTGTGACTGGGAGGAAAGCAGTGGGTGTTCAGATGCACAAATGAACCACAAAAATAATAAAAAAGAGAATAAATTCAAGACAAATTCTGACAAAGATGTCTGAAAGTTGAAAATTGTGAGGCTTTGTGGAAACGGGGCCCTTTTTCTGCTCCAACATTGAAAGAGCATCTAAAGCAGGCTTCCCCAATTTTTTCTTTAGCTCCAACCCTGATCAAACTCACCTACCTGTGATTCTCTAATGATCCTGAAGACTCTGATTAGCAGCTCAGGTGTGTTTGATTAGGGTTAGAGATAAACTCTGCAGGAGTGGGCCGATTTGAGGACGCCTGATCTTAAGGTTATGTGTGACCGTACAGACCAGACCAGAGAGGTTTAACAGTTACTGGGTTTCCAGGCCATTGCTAAAACGTCAGTAGTGGTGATTAGCGAGATGCTAGGTGCTTGCTAATGTGTTGTACATAGCTGCCAGGGCATTGTTAAGAAGTTTCCTGAGTTCTGCTAGTTGTTTTCTGGGGTCACTCAGCTTAAAGTCCTTTAACTCACTGCAGAGGATGTATTCTATACTATACTTGTTTCTTGCTTCAGTCAGTGTCTAAACATACAGTCAGCAATCTTGTGACCATGAGGAACTTAATGAGCGGACTGTTTCTGCACCATGCAAAAATTGTACCTTTCGGGGTATAACAACTTCCCCTAGGGCAGTACCCTTAAAGGGACGACTTTGTACCTTGCTTACCCCTGAAAGGTACATATTAGTTTCTTAGAGTAGCATTACTTGCCCTTATGGTGCTATTTTGAACATTTAGGAGTAAAAAAATTACAAAGATGACCCTCTGAGGATACTGCCCCAGTGACAAGGTGTTGTAACTCTTAAAGGTAAAGCTTTTGCACATTTATTCTGAGAGTATACACAAAATATGCAGAAGGCAAGCTGCTCAGGAGTAAGGTACTACAGCCTCTCTTGCATAGGCGCAATCGGAAAAACCCACCACTGCTGAAGCAAACCAAACTAAACCATGTCTTTAATAGTTTGGCATGAGACCCAAAGAGGAACTACACAGAACATTGCATCAGAGCAGGTGAACAAGCAAATAAAGAGTCTCGGGACCAGATGACATCCATCCCCTCACCTGTTTAACACGAGTCTCTCTCTGATGAGAGTCCCTGAGCTCAAGAAAACATCTGGGCCCGGATTCACTAAACATCTTAAGGCTCAAAGTAGCTCATAGCTCGCCGATTTAGGACAAAATCTTAAAAATAAAGGCCGTGTCAATCTTAAATTTTTGCTCTAAGAGTATTTCACAAAGCGTTTTAGTGCAGTGAATTTTGATTTAGTTTTAGTCATAGTCTTTTGACTAAAATGCCATTTAGTTTGTCATATTTTAGTTATCTGAATTGGTTTTAGTTTTAGTCTAGTTTTAATCGACTAAATATGATATGATTTTAGTCGACTGATTCTACATTAAATTTAGTCGGCTAAAATCTAATGGTTTAGTTACAGTGCATTTATTAAGCATTTCTCTAAAATTTCCAAACTCATTATATAGGTTTGATATTGTTTTTTTTTGTTGTTTTTCTATCATGATAGACTGCAATTTAACTGCGGTGATACACAGCATGCCTTTGTTAAAATGAAATAAAACCACTTCTCATGAAGAACAAGAACATGGTCTTCTTTTTAATGAAATACTAAAGGTTATATGGGCTAATTATGCATTCTTTATAACAACTTGTTTAACATATTCTTCATTCTTTCAAGCAGACATATTTATTTCTGTAAATAAATTTAGATTCATCTTTAGGACTACTAAAGTTTTTCAGTCAAGAGCAGTGAGTGATTATATGCCTTTCTTTTATCGCTTGATTAACATCAGTGACTCGGACAATAGCAACTAAATTAGGCTGCTATCCCTTTAAAACCAAATGCACGGTGAATGGATGCAATGTACTGATACACGTTTCCCCACTGTTTACATTCACAGCTGTGTTTACGCGAATACTCATAGAAATTGACATTTCGACCTAATTTTGTGTGTATTTCTCTGTTCATGCGACGTGAAAGAGCAATCACGTGCTGGGAGACGTGCTTTCTGTGTGTGTATGCTTGTGTCTGCGGTCAGAAAACCGGTCTGAATTGAGTTCTCTCTTGCGTCGGCAGATTTATGCATATGTCTGCTCTCCTCTTACTCCCACATATTGACATTTTTGAATGTTTAATGCGCCGTGCAGCAAGTGTATTTTAGCTTATGTCCCGCCGGTTCATATGAATCTCTTCCCAAATCGTCTCGTTTTTATTCGCTGACAAAAATGTCAATAGATTTACGTCATAATTTTTGTCATTCAAAAAGAGTTTTCGTTTGTTATCGTCTAGTTGTTGTGTGAAAAAAATGTTGTTGACGAAACTAATGATGAAAATTATTCGCCAACGAAATTAACACTGTTTTAGCGCTAAAACTAGCTCCTAAATCTGTGAAAGGTTGGGAGCAGTGACGAGGACTCCTAAGTCACAAACTATCCTAAAATAGCTGTTGCCAGCAATCTGTCTTGGAACATAAACATTTTAGAAACATTTGACAGTGATGAGCTTTTAAAGAGGTATCACCTTTGGTTTGGAGGTTATCCCTACTCCACATTTTCCTTTGATTATATCCTTATTTTCATTTTTCTTTTTTTATTCAAATTCTTTTTTTATTTGATCTTTTACTGTATTTCATGATGTCACTTTGGTCCGTGTAAGCTGAATTTAAAAGTGCTCTATACATAAAATGTACTTGCTTGCTTACTTCATTAACCAGTTGGGCAAGAAGTAACAGGTGTTCTTGCGTCCAGTTTGGTTTTCTTTTACATTTGCATGTCTTACTATCAGCCATGATTATTCTACTCTTTTAATTAAAAGGCTGTTTATATGCATATTCACTAAATGTTTATGAGAAGCATACCTATAAGAGGCTGACAATTAGCTGAACATATGACACTTACATTTTATAATAATTCTTTGAATGTGGCAACATTTTTAAACCTTTATTTGAATTTGGCAACATAATATTGCATTCTACAATATTTTTATGAATAAATATCTGACAGAGACTATCAGCCAATCACTGTGGGCATATAAGCATGCTGACATCATCCACAGCAACAAGGTAAACCCCGCCCCCTTACTCTGAGCTTAAGAATTCTCTCTATTCCTTGGTAAAATAAAAATTGTCTCAGCACCGTTGTGAATAGGTTTTAAGCAAAAACTCTTAGCTAAAACCTTTTACTGCTCTTTAGGGGAAATCTTAGTGGTAAGATAACATGTTTTTTGAATATGAGCCCTGGTCTTGGTGTCAAAAAGAGGGTCCACCTCCATCCCTAATGATGGAGGACTAGTACCACAGACTCTTCATATCTTTAAGCCTCTGGTCTAGCCCACCAAATCTCCTACTGGAGCCCAGAATCAAGCTGCATTGTCTGGGATCTAAATGCTGCCAAAACTGTCACCTGGACATGGTGACAGAACTGAGAGGACTGTTGACTGACTTCTGCAGAAAGAGATGCAGGTGGACACTTCCATGATCTGACGAATCGCACGCCGCCTGACAGGCAGACCACAGATTGTGCGACTGCAGTGTTTCTGAGCAGGTGGAGAGTAGCACAAGTGACAGCTCAGGTCATTCCATGTGTGCCGCAAGATGCTTCGTAAGTTTTACCAGTCTGGGAGTGGGGCTGTGTCTCAGAACTGAGCTGACTCGCTGTCTGCTGCCTGCATGAAGCTCTGAGATGGTAATCAGAAGATTGTTTTAAGATTCCTGCAAAAAGCAAGCATGGGAGATATCACCATTGCAATATTTGGTTTTGCCTTTTGTGTAACAGTTATATAGACAAATAATTCATATAGAGTGCTTAAATATTGGGACCCCAAAGCAGCAAGTTTTGTGTCGCTAAGCAACAAACATAGAGGCTCTCCTTCCTGCTCAAAGCAATCTGTATCACTCAGATTTACTCCAGGTTTTCTGATTCCTGCTCACCAATCACTAGTGAGAGAAACCCTGTCCCAAATGGCACCCTATGTCTTTGCAACCAACACTTTCACTTTTTAGGAGCTTTGATTGTCAGTTAGATGTTGCCACACTATAGGCTTGGCAGAAGCGTGCATTGAGAGTGCACAGAGGGTGCATATGAGCATCATTAATGACAAATAGGACACTCTACAGCAGGGGTTCCCGACCACAATCCTGGAGTCCCCCCTTCACCGCATGTTTTCAATGTGTCCTTAATCAGACACACCTGATTCAGATCATCAGCTCATTAGCAGAGACTCCAAAACCTGAAATGGGTAGACAGAGGAGAGATGCGAATTGTGCAGTTTTGCGGGGCTCCAGGAACAAGGCTGGGAACCACTGCTCTATGGTCTTGTGCAATTATTGGACACGGGTCTGTGGTGACCAAGTCCCAAGTCCACAAGAGCACATGAAGTGTGATGTTTGGGACAGGTCCCAAGTAATCATAGAGTCGGAAGAAACACTGACACAACGACTTTCAAAAAAACCTTTCTCCAAGCAAAACTTCCACACCACTAACACTAAATTCCAATTTTAACACGATTAAGACAATACTCTGATTAAGAATCTGCCATGTAAACAGATTTTTGATTACCTTGATCCAGCTAAAGCCATACTGGAAGTAGACACAAATCGAACTAAGACGTGGAGTATTCCTATTTTAGTCGCATTATAGATATGTACACACATTAATCATGCTGTTACCGCCGTGTAGGACTTTTGCGACAGGATAAACACACAGCAGTGGTCATCTGTTTGACAGCAAACAAAAGAGCATGGCTTCAACAACACTGTCGTCTGTTTGCATGTATGGCATGGCAAATAATTAACTGCACATGAAGCTTTCATAAATTAAAAAATGAAAAACTTGAAAACGTTGGATAGGGCTTCCTGGGGATGTAATGACTTGCCAATAATCATATAACATGTAAAACAGGAACATAAAAGGAATATTCTAAATTATCACAATTTTGTCTTATTCAGGTAATGTAAATAAGGTAAATAATTAGATGATGTACTGATGTCCATGTAAACACACCCACTGTCTGATCTGGAACAATGTGAAGGCTGACAAAGTGAAGACATAAAACCAGTGAAATGTTACATTGCTGTTGGGATAAATATCAGAACTCTTGGGTCGCTGCTCGACCAAATCAGATTAGACAATCAGTGGACTAATGGCGTGTTCACACCAGACGCGAAGCGAATATGTGAATGGCTTCACTTGCTCTAGATTACTCGCGCGAATAAAAACATAGCTCGATCAACCATGGTGGAGATAACTACACAACAGCACAACCCAAATATTCAAATTTGTGCAACGCATGTAAAAAGAAAAAAAGGGCAAATTCCGACTTTGCTATGACAATCTGGCGCTTCTGAATCAGCGACTGTAAGTATGTTTTGTTATTAGTTCAAGTATTTGCTATTGACTGTACAAATGTGGAGTTTTGCGCATAACGCGTCATGTGTGTGTGTGTGTGTGAGGGGAACAGGGTCACATCACAGTGGAGTGTACAGCCCGTCAGAAATCGTCTTAACCGCGGCTTGTATGCAAATACATACGAGCATCATCACTGTGTCTGTCACTGTTCCCCTCTCGGGCTTGAACTGATGGTAAAACTAATTTAAAAGCTGAAGCTCGTGATTATGGTAAGGGGCGTTACATTTCCGACACGCGGTTGTGGTGTTCGGCCAATCACAATGCACTGGGTCAGCTGGCCAATCAGAGCAGACTGCGCTTGTCAGAAGGAGGGGCTTTGTAGAAAACGACGCATTTGAGAGAGGCGGGGCATAGAGGACCTACAATAATGTACAGTATTTGAAAAATAATGTGCTTTTTGAACATTAAAGCATGTCAACATATTCTGTTACACCATATACACAAAATAGTGATCTTTAAAATAGCATCATATGACTTCTTTAAAATAAAACTACTCCAGTAAAGTATACTTGAAAAATGTACTGAAGTATGATAACATAGTACAACTACTTTGTTACTGTCCACCACTGTTAAGACCTACAACTTCAGACATCCTTAGAAGGATGAAGTCGATGAACAAGCTGGGTCTGACCTAGACCCTCTGGAGGAAGAGTCTGTGGAGGAGACTAATGGACAGTGGCAGTGTCTCTCACACAGTTTTGAGCCACAGGTTGTTGATCCATCCTCGGTGTCTCCGACAGACGTTCATTCCTGCCCAATATCTGTATCTGTCCGGATACAGGCCTCTATCTCTTCATATCTTATCCTGTCTGTTTCCTCCATAGTGAGAACAGGACTGCTGATGGCACCACTGCCAGAGGACACTCATGAATAAAGCTCATGGGATCTGCTCTGAACCCAAACCCCCTGAGCACTGATGATGGCTCCAAATGATCATGTGTGTTTCCTCAAACTCATTCATAGTCATCTACTCCAAAGTACGCCAAACTTCACATAATCACACAACCCATTGGGACTCTAGGTCTTGCACTCAAGTGAGGAAGAGCAGGCCAAGATTATCTCACTCTGTTGCGTCTGAGTCATCGCGCAGTGTGGAGTTATTTCATGGGATGGGTGGAGTCATCTTAGCTAGTGGGTGGAGTTATCTCAGCTGGGGAGCGTGTGTGGAGTGTAGAGAACATATGGGCAGGATGTTGGTGTGTCATAGGAGAGAGAGACACAGAGAGTGAGAGAGAGAGAGAGACAGGTAGCAGTTGTGTTTAATTAGTCTCATCAGAGCAAAGGTGGAGCAGGTGAATGGAAACATGACTATCCGCGTCTGCCGTCCTCACACACTTTCTGATTCCCTCGTTGTTCATCCTTGTTTCTTTCTATCGCTCATTCCTCATTATTTCACTCTGCAAGTTGAGTCGAGGAGAGCAGATGGTCGATCACACAGTGAGGCCAGCCTGCCATCCACCTCCACCCCCCAGTTTCAGTTTTAATGTGCTTTATTAGCATGACAAATAACAGTACATTCATACTGCCACAGCAGATGCAGCTTAGCTGCTGACAATGAAAACCAACAAGAAAAAATAACATTAGCGATGAGAAAAGAGCTCAGACAACTATAATGTATCAGCACTAATAATAATGCTCATAATTAAGTGACAGATACACACTGATCAGCAGCGCTGGGAAGACGTGCATGACGTCATCAGATGACACAGGGAGCGAGTAACCCATTGCTTGTTTCACAAGTTCATCTGCTCATCCTGTCCTGACAAATGTGGCTCGCTGTTCTAGAAGGAGGGGCTCAGTCCTGTGATTGGGCTCCAGCTCTGAGCAAACACCCCAGACTACAGAACCGGACAGAATGAGGTGCTGCAGCTTAGAACAGAGACGGGCTGCTGGAAAAGCCATCGCTGCTGCTTACATACACTTGTGATGATGATTGACAGACTGACAATATTTTGACTTCTAAATACTATTTGTCTGTTAGCTGATTTACTTGTCGGTCACAAGAATGTACTGTATTTGACAAATATTGATTTACATTTTTTTCAGCAAATATTCATATGCATTATTAATTACTTAACATTGCGTAATTAATTAGAATTGTTTTCAGCTTACAGTCTTGATAATATTTATTTTTTAACAATCTAACATTTAAGTGTGTAATACATATGTGTCAGGATGTGTCATATGTAAATAAAAAATATGTTGTTATTATCTTTTGGTTTTAAGATGAAAATGTAAAGATAATCTCATGATGTTCCTTGCCATAGGATTCAACCTGAAGATCCTCAACAGCTTGTGGCAGCATTTTGTTTCATTATGTAATTTCATTTAATTATTTGTTCTTTCTGTCTGCATATATGATAGATAGATAGATAGATAGATAGATAGATAGATAGATAGATAGATAGATAGATAGATAGATAGATAGATAGATAGATAGATAGATGCTATCACTTTCAGTTATGCTTTCACTTTAATGTTTATTTTTATGACAAATATTTGGCTTGCCAATTTTAATTAACTGAAAGGAATAACACAAAATAAAACTAAAATCAAAGTACAACAACAGTGGCGAGTCAAATAAAGTATGAAAATGGACTGGGCAAAAAAAAAAAAAAAAACTAATTAAACAATAAATAAGGGGTTTATGTGCTTATAGCTTTCCATGCAGTCATTTACTGTGTGTAATATGAGGTAATTAATAATCATTATATATATAAAGAAAGAAAGAAAGAAAATGCTGTTAAAACAGTTTTAGATGGCGTTTAGTTTAGATGTTGCACAGTGTGTGAGCTACTCATTTACACTCCACAGAGAAAAATAGAAACACACACATGCATATTTATGATGGAAGTGAAGGTCCTGAAAACAGCAAGTAGGTCAAATCACCTGTCACTACATCCCAATATAAACTGTGTGTGTGTGTGTGTGTGTGTGTGTGTGAGTGAGTGAGTGAGTGAGTGAGAGAGTGAGAGAGAGAGAGAGAGGCTGCTGCTCAACAGAATGACATATAACTGCACAAAATGAGTGTGCGGTATGAGAGTAACACACACACACACACACACACACACACAGAGTGAAATATCCAGACTGTGGCGTTTTAACAGTCAGAACAAATTGAGCTCAAACGCGAACGCGTTCATTTCACCGCTCGTTTAAACACATTTAAAGAGATGCTCGCAGACTCAGCCGAGACTTTCACAAACGCTGCACATCTCAAACTCAGAAACATCAACCTTCTCTCCGTTTGCATGAACATCTGAGCCGTTAGCAGCTCTTCCCCTACAAATATTTTCCATTTGAGTTTATATCTTTCCGCTTCAAGCTTTAAACAGCCCAGCGCTCCGAGCAGAGCCGTGTGCGTTATCCACGGAGAGAACATGCCTTATCCCGATCCACGAGCCCAATCACACACACACACACACACACAGAGAGAGAGAGAGAGAGAGTCCCAAATCCCACTGTTCTGTAAGCCGCCGCTTTACAAAAAAATAAATAAATAAATAATAAAAAAAAAACACATCAAACCGGAGAGAACGGATCAACTACAGTCCAGACGCGCGCAGCAACACTAGAACACAGCATCAATCACAGACACTGCTGAATAAAGTCTGAGGATGATGAAGATGAAGGTGTGGAGCAGCAGCTGCCTTTAATTAAGAGTGCTTGCTGATTGAGCTCATTAAGTAAACAGAAATAATTAATTCCCATCACAAAGCACACGAGACACTGAGGAGAACAGATTCGACTGAGATCAGCAAAAACCATCCTCAAGAGTTCAGGATGACCACAAACTCCCTCAAACACACAACGAGCACAATTCATCAAACCTCTGGCCGTTTTAATGATATGCTACACACGGGAACTAAATAAAAGTCATGCATTTTTAGAATTTGGAATAAATAAATAATGCATGTAGTTTGATGATCATCCAGATGAGAACGACCCCAGACACAGGTTCTGACAGAATGATCTCACTTCTGGAGACACATTTGTCCCAAATTATAAACACACACACACACACACACACACACACACACAAACACACACAAACTTGGACCAGAGACTGGAGTTTGTGTCCCAACAAAGCTTTTCTGCCTGATCAGACATTTTTCATCATCATCATCAGAGACCCAGAAATCCCATGACCAGCAGCACCACTGACCCAGAACACACACACACACACCTGAGATGTAAGTTTGTGCTCATCTCACACTCGCAGCGGCTGATTTGTGTCTCACTACAGCCTTTCTGACATTTTCATCAGCATCATCATCATCATCATCACAAGAGACACAGAAATCCCACAACAACAACAAACCTGAAACACACACACACACTTCCTGCACACATGTCTGGTTCACACACACACACTGAGAGTTTCTGCACAAATGTCCCGATCACACACACACACACACACACTGGGAGTTTCTGCACAAATGTCCCGATCACACACACACACACACACACACACACACACTGAGAGTTTCTACACAAATGTCCCGATCAAACACACACACACACTTACAGAGAGTGAAAGTATCTGTACTTACTCCAAACGCTGAAGATCACAAAGCACTGACTGAAACACACGAGAGAAACACACAATCATCAGTAGGGCACGAGGAAGATGGGGAGGATGAAGATGAAAGCAGGATAAAGACTCACCCAAAAGCCTTCAGAGTAGCGCTGAAGATCCGGAGGAAGGTTTTATGTCTTTCTGTCACTCCAGCCAGAAACAGCCGCGATGAGGAGGATGAGGATGAAGAGCGTCTTATTCCACACACTGACAATCAGCCGCGATCAGCCGCGCGTCCGACGCACGCGAGCATCACAGAGAAACGCGCCCGCGCGGAGAGAAGATACCTGACTTTGTGTGTGTGCGCGCGCGAGAGAGACTGACGCGCGCACCTGCAGTTCCGCCGCGCGCCGCATCCCCGATCAAACACCTCCATCTATGGACCATGAGATCTCATATGGACCGAGCAATTGATTTGATCTTTATCTGTTTAGAAGAACAGAAGCGAAACCAGCTCTGTTTATTTCAGAACGTAACGCTTAAAAAACGAATAGCGATTACTAAAGCTCGAGATCGGTCTGCTAATGTCCTCGTTAAGTTATGAAAATGTTGGCTCTCTGAATTTTATTTATTTTTGCATTTTTATCTTGGCTATACAAACGTTAAGGGAACGCTCCATTGAATCATTTTGCAAACATTATGGGAACGTTACTTTGAATGTTCTCTCAACGTTCTGAAACATTTAAATAATGATCCCTCACGTACGTCTCTAAGACGTCTGATCACTTTATCTGGAAACATCTGACAGACGTCTGTAAGATGTAAGTTTTACATGCATTCTAAATCATAAACATCTTAAAGACATCTAATAAACATCTATTTGACATCTGATTGGAAACGCTCTGTAGATGTATTGCAGGTAAGCAAACGCTCTAAAAATGCGTCTTGCAGATGTTATACAGACGTCTCAGTGATGTATGTGTGCAATCAGGGCTAACAACAAGTGTCGGTGTCTCACTATGATTTTATAGACATGTACAAGATGTTCTGCATCTAAAAGTATTTAGTAATCATTCAGTGTAAAGTGAGGCGGTTTAAAGCGCGCTCGCAGCTGTGATGATGACGCTTCTCATTGTGTTTCACAGATGAGGTGAAGATTCAGCAGTGTCTAAAATAGAAAACAATGAAAGGGCAGTTTTTACCTCACACACCTGCAGAAGGGCCTCAGCACAGCGTGTGTGTGTGTGTGTGTGTGTGACTCGTCAAGTCAGCCGGTAACACACACACACAGATGGACATGTCACTTACCGTTAGCGTCTGAAGAGACAGCAGAATAATGTCAGACAGACAGAGACGGCTCATTTCTTTCTCTATTAATGACGTGTGCATTATATTGTGTTTGAATGTGAGTCAGAGTCTCTTTTTTTTTTTTTTTAAAGGACCCTGACAAAGAGTTTTAATTGAACGCGAGTCCAGGAAGTGAACATCTGATTCCAGTGTGGCTCGTTTGGCTTTATTCGCTGCTCTACAACTCCAACACATGACTGCAAGGCCGGTTTAAATTTAGAAAGAGCTCAGGAAGCAGAGAGAAATACAGTTACAGTGTCTGGCATGCTGGAGATGGGCTGTGTTTGGCTGCAGGGCAGCAGCTCCTGAACAAACAGCAGACACAGCGTCAGATCACATGTGCTCCAGCTCCCAGCATCCTCTCTGGTCACTCCTGTCCCTCTCCTCATTCACCTGGATACAGACCTGTGAAACTCTGTCCTGAGCCACGAATGCCTCGTTGTGTCTTGAATCTGGGTCACGCGTAAGAAGGGAAATATTCAGCTGCACGAATTTAATAAACCACTGCTGGGTTTCGTCTCCTTTGTCATCATCTCGGCTTATTATTTGCGTTAAAAATCTAACTGAAGTAACTGGAGCTCGCACTCTCACAGAAACAGCACATTCATGAGATCTGTGACTGAAATCTGCAGATGACTTTACTGTTTCAGACGTCTGTGTCGTTTATAATCACCTGCAGCAGGATATCAGACACTAGACCAGACAGCAGCTTAAAAGCTACCATGAAACCCTGTTTACAAGCCACTGAACTTCCTTAATGTGACGCACTTCAGGAAACATGATTAAGTGCAATGACTTGTTAGAATGTGTTTTTGACATCTTTATATTCATTTCATAATGACTTTGAAATGTAGTTAAAGTACTGCTGAATGTACTGACAAGCATTTATGATGATCATTTCTGTTGAAACTTGTCATGTAGTATTTTAATACATCTGCAAATGTGCAATTTAGTACATTTAAATATATTATCTTTAAATGTAAAATTAAACGATGATCAAGTACTTTACATGTGTTCATCAAAATCAGTGTACTTCTTTAAACAAGACAAAACAATTAAATCACAATGATTTAAAATGTACATTTAGAAAAAATCTGTAAAATATTATTATTTTTTCTTTTTTTCTGTAAAACATTTAATAACAATTTCTGTAAAATGATTGTTTTTGCACTTTATTTCAATTAAGATATTTTACTTTATTTATTTATTTTTTGTTTGGTTTGGCAGCTATAGCTGCCAGTCATTCAACCATTTTTTAATTATTATTATTTTTTTTAAAGTGTGTGTTTAGAAACACAGTCAAGGAAGTGTCTCTGTTTTAATCACTTGAGTGGCCTTTTACTTTATTGAATATTACTGAAATAAAAGGCCACTTAAGTAACTTGAGTACACTTTAATCTGTATTTTTTATATACTTTTTAAGTGCACTACAAGTGTACATTTAATACAATCAAACACATTTTTTTTCACAAGGGCTGAATGCAAATTTACTAAAAGAGTGCCTAAATTCGCTTTTTGGCTAATGGTTGACACTGAAGTCTGTGCTGCTTAAGTGAAGTCAGTGAAAAGCAACCGTGTATCAGAAAAGGAACAAGTCATTTCAGTCAAATCACTGGGAAAACACTGCGCCTTCCTTCACTGACAAAGTTTTGCTCCCAGAGGTAGCAGCAGTTGCCAGAAAACACCTGATCTGCTGCCGACGTACTTTGCATCTGAAAATATCCACATTGTTAAATGACATTCTGTGAAGTTTGTCTAGCAACCATTAGTCGCTTGCCAATTAAAATCTCTAATGACTTAATGCTTAGAAGTCTGTCTCTTTCTGTGGCAGCGTTCTGTGAATACTGAACAAACACCTGCGCTCTGAAGCGCCATCAGGATTCTAGCGGCTTCCACGCAGTCTTAATTGTGGAGGCTTCACATGCCGAACGCTTCTCAACTAAACATTTATATTCCCAGCCTTCTCCTGCTCTCTCCGAGACGCCATCACGCTCTTTCTCTTGGCTTTGAGAGCCAGATCGTCCTGACCCATTTCTCTGTGTTTACACATCATATGCATATCTGAACCGAGATATTAAAAAAACAATGGTTGGAATGTGAGCTAAGCAAAGCACGTCTCGCTCACCGATAAATCATTAAAACGGATTGAGTAAATAAATCTGAGGGTTATTCAGGATTTCCTCTCAGATGTTTGATCAGATGTACTGGACAAACGTATAGAGATTATACAAGCAGAGCAGCCAACACGGCGCGTTTACTGAGAATATAATGTTGATCAGTGGGTTCAGAAATCTGTCTGTTTTGGATATTTGCCTGTGTGAGTAGAGTTGGTCTCTATAGGAACCTTCTGGACATACATTGGTTTAGATGAGGAACATCGGAGGAGAAAATCCTGGATGTTCTTTGGTGCCAAACTGATTTCTTGTGAGTGATAATTTAACCTTGTTACCCTGAAAAAAATAAATAAATAAAAAATCATAAGTGACAAGGTTGTCAATTCAGTTGAGTCTCAAACTGCAGTTTGAAAAGATTCCAACCTCATATTAAACAATTGTAAAAGATAAAAGCTCTTAGAACCTGACCTCCTGAGGTTCACATCTAAGCAGCTCCTTCAGTGTTTTTGACATATGTTATTTCACAATTACTTCTACTGTATTTGATATATGGTTTAAGTATGTACTCACTAACATTTACAATCAACTACAATCTAATCTATTTAAACTCTAATTTATATTGAAACGTCTGTCTTATAAATGAAATACATTTAAATGCATTTAAAATAGATTAGCTATTAAACTCTTGTGAAACAAATGTCAAATTTAAAAGTTCATAAAACATTTAGTTGACCTCCTGAGGTTCAGGATCAACATTTTCTAAGCAGCTCCTTCAGGCTCTCTTTTGTACTCACTCAGAGATTCACCTGTACAGACCCTCTAGAGAATGACAGGCACCACCCTATCAGTCTCAGCATCTCATCCTTTCCGTTCTCTTCAGTAGTAAGTACAGCACTCAGACTGTGGGCCTTGACTCGGACTGTCCCGTCTGCCCTCAAATCCTTCCAATGTTAGAAAGTCCTAAAATGCACCCTTGAGAACTAGCTGCTGACTTCATTCACTTAATGGAACTGCTGTCATATCTTCAACAGCCTCTACATGACTATCTGTACAAATATAAAACTAATGTCTAACTATATATGTATATATATATATAAGGGGTGTAACGGTTCACAAAATTCACGGTTCGATTCGATACGATACAGTGGTGTCACGGTTCGGTATGTTTTCGATACAGCAAAAAATAAGAAATGCCAGATACATTTTCTTGATTTTTACACATTTTATATTTATTAAAACAATTTTTTTTTACTTTGAACAATGATGGAGCTATACTTGACCCATACTCGGGGGTGTCGTTTTAGCAGCATATAAAACAAAATGAGCTCCGCTTTGAAGTATTCCAGCTGATGTAGCCCATTGGCATGTAGTAGATTAATCTTTTACAATACGTTTAAATTGATTTTTAACTTTCATGGGCATTTTTTACCTTTATAAAGCCTTTTCTTCTTCTTTCTAAAAGTGTGCATCACCGTTTGAGCAATCCGCTAATCTAAAGTGTAAACTACTCATCAGTTGTAAATGTGTTACAAACTTTATGGTTTCCAGTTGTGTGTGCGTAATATATATACACACTCAATCAACCTGTAACCGGAAGGTTTGTAACACATTTAAAACTGATGAGTAGTTTACACTTTAGATTAGGAGATGATTTATAATGTTTATTGAGATAATAGTACAATGTTAACATTTCAATGATTTATAAGTGATTAATAATATAATATATTAACTAGTAACCTAACTAAACTATTAACCATTAAGGATTTGTTTGAGTATTTCAAGATACTATTTTTTAAAGATAACTGTTGACAGATTTGTAAATTGTTAGCATATTACGTAATCATTTGTGAATGTATAGTCATGTTTTGTAAATGATTAGTTCATCATTAACTAATCATGTATAAATGACTTATAACAGAACATTATCATAAAGTGTTACCGATACTTTAAATGAGAAATTAAAACCGCCAGCAGGTGGCAGCAAGTCAGTGTTAATGAGTGAGTGATTGCGATTTAACAGACGATTCATTCAGGAACCAAACACTGTCGTGTTGCTCAGAGACGCAAAACTGTGCTGTGGCTGTGTTTGGATTTATTTTTGTTGGCGAAATTGAGCAAAAACAGGCAATATGCTGTCTTAAACATAAGTATTAATTAACTTCTTGCTTATTAAACTGTTGTAAATATCATTTGTAATCATGCTGATTTTTGGAGAGAAAAAACAACACTCTTCTATTTCATATAGATATTGATTAACTACATGAAATTCTGCCCCGTATTTAGAATTTTGTGATCATTATAAATGCATTTGAAAGAATGCGCACACGCACTAGTCTAGCCTAAATATTCTGTAATAGGATTAGTCCAATGAATCGTTTGGTTTGTAATGCGTACCGAAACCGGTTCAATACGAATGCGTGTATCGTTACAAACCTAAAAAAAAAATAATAAAAAAAAAATATATATAATTATTATATATATATATATATATATATATATATATATATATATATATATATATATATATATATATATATATATATATATATATATATATATATATCAGCGTTTTTGGAGCATTTAATTGCAATGAACAAGCAATTACATATCCAAAACATTCACATTTTTATTTTCCTTTTTTTTAAAGTATGCTAAAGTGTAGTTCTTTTTCACAAGGATTACCAGGATCAAGTAAAGCAGATTAATCTCAGCAAGAGAGCGCCCTGTTTTCTTTTCAATATGAAGTCTTCAGTCCACGACTCCAGCAGCAGAGCTCTTGCCGAGTTGCCACTCGATGTTCCTGAGGATAACTGTAGGCTGTTACACTAGGGAAACAAAGAATAGATCTGCCAGCATCACAGTCAACAAAAATAGTCCCTATTCACAGTGGGAAAAAAGAAGAAAAATAACATGAAACTGAACTCAACTCAAAATCTAACAGCAAAATCCAGACTAAACTAAGGATTAAGAAATGCAATTAATTCAGGAAAGTCACTAACCAGTGCAGTGATTATTTTCAAAAGCCCTCAGCAGGCATAACATATACAGTAGAACAGCACATGAGACTATCACCCCAACACTTTCACGTGATCATCTCAGTGTGCTTTCTGTAACTCACAGGTCAAGTGCACAGGATTTCTTCCTTTAACCTCCCACAGGGTCACATACAGGTGCTCCCCATGCTCAGGATGCAGGAGGCCAACCTCGATTGCATATCAGGCTCTGGTTGGTTTTCAGCCCTTTAACATCCAAACAGTTTTAGGGCATTATGATGTAAGACCATATGTTTGCTGCGTGAATATCCATAGACTTACCCGATTCCACTTGACAGCCTGGTAGGTCAATGTAGGACTAAACCTGGTGTTTGGCAGAGACTAACCTGTTCTACAGCCCCTCTTTCTAGGGTAGTGCTTCTGAACCCTGGCCCTGGAGCCTTGGAGCCCTGCAGCACTGTACATTTGAGATGTTTCCATTATCTAACACCTGATTCAACTCACCAGGGCTGCATTTCCAAAAAGCATCGTAAGCCTAAGTTGATCATTGGTTTCAATGTGTCTACGATGTAGTTAAGCTTACGATGCTTTTGGGAAACGTAGCCCAGATCAGTTGAGACTGCAAGGCTTGAGTTGAGTGTCTGATGAGGGCAATGGTTCCCAACCCTTTTCCATCACCCCACCTGTCATCCATGACCCCGTCCTTTTGACTTTGACCACTGCCGTTGCCATGTGACCCCTCTCTTTGCATTGTAAGCCCCTCTTTTGACCCTACCCTTCACCTTCTGGGATTCTCCTTCATTTTTGACCCTATATTTTGCTTTGTGACCCCTCTTTTTGACCTTTGACAACTGCCTTTGACCCTACACTTCACCTCTTAGGATCCCTCTTTTTACACACTTCATCCATGACCCCATCCTTTGCTTAGTGACCACTTCTACTTCCATGTGACCCGTTTTTTTGACCATAGTCCCCATCACTTTTTGGCCTTGTGACCCCTGACTTTGACCCACCCTTCTTCTGTGACCCCATCCTCTTTTTTTTGTTTCACCCTTTTTATGGCCTTTGACCACTGATTTTACCTTTTGAGCTCATCTTTTGCACTGTGACCTGTCTTTTTCACCTTTGACCACTTCCTTTGCCCTGTCACCCTTCTGTTTTGACCATTGACATCTACCTTTACCCTCTGACCCCCTCCTTTGCTTTGTGACCAATATCTGTGACTCCTAATTTTAACTCCTCAGACTCCCCCTTCCTCTTCTGCTTTCTTTAACTTATACCCCTATCTATTGCAGTGACCCTTATTCTGATCCCGTGACCCCACCCTTCTCCTCCTGTGATCCCAGCCCGGACCATCCCCTCATTGAGAATTCTCGAGAAGAACCTGAGCTCTCTGCATTTCTCCTGTTTATCCAAGTTTCCTGCAACACCTACACGCCTCGTTATCTGTCATTCAGTCTCAGTTTCGGAGCTTTATTTGAGAGTTTGGACAGACTGATGCAATGAATTTCCTCTGCTGCGATTCTCTGCAGTGTGTTTCCTCTGAGGAGCCTTCAGGTAAATCTGTAACCCTCCACCTGTCTACTGCAGCCTGGAGCACAGATGGGGGCTAAAACCACACACACATTCACAGAAAACTCCAAAAATAATACAAAGACACTTAAAAACTGTATTACAAAACATATTGTTGAGAGTCAGATGGTGGTTATATTTGAGTATTGCACTGATTCGGTGCAACATTTTCAGAATCTCTACTAAAACTGTTGTTTCTGTCAGATTTTGGTGAATTCGGGACAGATGACTAATTGCTGCCTACATTGGTAACACTTTAGAATACTGATCCTTTGTTAATGAATTACTAGGAACAAGTCACTAATGCACTATTAACATTGTAGTAACTATTACCTAACAAGAAACTCTGATTATTGATTTAGTAAGTATTAGCGCTCAGTTGAAACTAGTAGTTCACTATTAGCTAATCAATAACTAATCAATAAATACTTTTTTTATATATCCTGGAGAACTACTAAGAACTACTGTATACAGGTTCATAATTAATGTGAATTAATGTATAATTAACTCTAAAAAGAAAAACATGGTAACCCACCAATGACTCAAGAATTATCAAATTATTTTAAAGGAACTACTAATTACTTGGATCAGTTTTCTAAAGTGAAAAGCATCATAACTCCCTAATATTGACTGACTTCATTTTAAGCTTTTGAGATATATGTGAGGTTTTGGATAGTAATGACTCACGTGTTACTACATCCTTCTGAAAAATCAGTTTTCTAAAGTGAAGATCACAGTAACCCACTAGTAATGATTTAAGTGTTACCAAATTTAGCAAAATGAATTACTAACCAAAACCTTGGTAATTTGGTAATACTTGAGTCATTACTAGTGGGTCACCATGACCTTCACTTTAGAATTAATTATACATTATGTATTATTCATATTAATTATGAACCTGTAGACAGTACTTCTTAGTAGTTCTTGGGGAGGTATGAAAAAATAATAGTTACTGATTAGCTAATAGTGAACTACCACATTCAGCTAAGCACTATTACCTACTATTTCATTAATCAGAGTTTCCTGTTAGTTACTAATAGTTACTCGAGTGCTAATATTGCGTTACTCATGTGTTCTTCATTAATGATGGAACAGTATTCTAAAGTGTTACCCCTACATTTAATCAGTAATCCAATCCAATCACTGCCGTGTGAAGGCAATGTGACCTGACTACTTTGCATTACTTCGGGTAACATCAAGATCACATATGCAAATAAAGACAAGAAAATGCATCTCAAGTAGATGAGTTCAATTGTAAAACCTCTGTTTACTTTGGTAGTGCATGATTCTGACCTTAGCGTGAATGATTAATCAGTATGTTATTGAACTGTATTTTTCTTTTTAAAAATTGAAATCTTGCTCTTCCTCCGTAACAGCTTTCCAGATGCTCTGACATCTTTTAGGCCTTGCCCAAAGACAAATGTTAACAAATAACAAATAGGGCATTTTTCACATTCCTGGGGTTCTCAGAAGCAGAAGTCATTAGTACTGGGTACATTTCTATAGTGATGAACAGATGCTGCTCGCTCTTCAAAAATAAAAGTCAAATGAAAACCATTTTGGGTTCCCCATTTTTCAGCAGAATTGGCTGAGGTGACATGTACTGTCTGTTTATCTATTTTCCTTGAATCTATTGCTGCTAAACGCAGTAGTGCCACATGTCTGGACGGCAATATGCATATGTTAATTAATCACGCAAATGTCATACTCGATGCCCTTGATGTCTTGACTATTCAGTATGAAGCAGACAGCTTAACAAAGACCCTATTTCTACGGTTTGTTTTCTCAGATTTTGACACAATCACTGAGTTTGGATTTATCAGAAGTTCTGCTGGGTTTCAGAGGAGAACGAGGAAGCCATATGTTTCTAACAGAAGCGATGGATCACAAGCCTCTGGCGGTTCGGTGTTGTTCTGTCTCTGGACGGTGTTGAGCTGGACCGGGCCGAGGGATCTGTGGTCATTAGGTGGCATGTGTTGGAGAGTTCGTCCTGCTGCTCGTAAGCTGGTTATTAATTAGCTGTCAGGTGAAACTCTGAGGTGTGCGGAACAGATGGAGCGGGTGCGTCTCTGAGGACAGACAACACACACACACCTGCCCTGACACTGACCAGAATCACCAGACACACACTCACACACACACATCTTCATATTTTGTAATAGAAAATTAAAATGAAATCTGGTAGAGAATGTTCATTGTCCCTCATTAAAAAGTGAACAGATAAATAGCTGCCAGGGTGTTCTGAGTATTTTTACACATTGGTATGTGGTCGCTAGGGTGTCGCTATGTGGCTGCCAAAGATCTTCTGAGTGGTTGCTAGGGTATTGCTATGTAGTTGCTAGGGGATTGCCCTGCTAATAGGGAACATCCTCAGAACTTTGGCAAATAATTCTGGCATGATTCTCTCAAAGTTATGAGTGACCGTTCTTCCAGTAATGTTCATAAGATGTTCATTCAAAGTTATCTGGTCTTTAATTACATTCTCTTTCTAATTGGACATTCATATAAGGTTTTATTTATTTTTTATGTTACTACTTGTTTAACGAACATAAATAGAATATTCATAAATAACATTTTCATGTTTGCAGAATTATACAATTAAATGTTCCATTAACATTTGTATAAAGAAGAAAAAAAAAGTTTTAAAAATACTTGATCACTTGATCGTGCCTCGTTGGTGCTTCCTCGGGGCCAACGGCTAGGGTTTTTTGGCCCGACAGAAACCTTGGGCCAAAGCAGGCCAGCTGGGGCTAGAGGAGTGGTTATGAACAAAGCGTCAGTGCCGCGGATCGTTTCATAAAGTTAACCGCTATAACACCAGCATTAAAGACTTTTAGACGGGATCCAATGTGGATTATGATCACCATACAAGGCAGAAATATGTATAAGCGATGCAAAAGACTATGCACATTAGCCATTAGCAAACATGGTAAATATGACCGCTTGAAGAAATCAGACGTCAGCTTCTCATTCTCTGTCACAATCGTGTATTTATTTATTAACATATTTTATCTGTCATAAGTCTCGTCTCGTTTACACTCTGCGTATGTCATAAAAATAGTCTATAATAAAGTTTTTTGTTCAGGAGCTCCTCTTCTACTCAGGCCGTATTTTTGATGGAAAAAAATATAGAAATTATAATTATTTCTAAATCTGATGTATACTGTGGCTACAAATAAACAGAACCAGACTCGACTGAATAAGCAGGGCACGTGCCCTTTTTGTGAAATAAGTTTCATACCGCTTTATTTATGTGTGACTAATTTTCAATCCTGATAAATTAATTCATTATGATCAATGTATCACTTATCATTATAAAACATTGATGCTTCTGGATTTAAATCTTTAACAAAGCATGCAAACAAACGATCGCTTTTATCATGTTCGTTTTGTGATCGCGCTAGTTCCAAATACTTATTTCTGATTAGTTCTGATAACTTCTCTCTGTCGGTGAAATGATGGAGTCGCATGACGTTGTTCCAGAGAGGCGTGTAAAGGGTGGGTTTTAGTGAAGCGCCGCGGAGCAGACGGTGGAAACGCATCGTGATTTTGGGCTCGGTGCTACAGGTCTGAGGCTATTAGCCCGGCCGGTCCGTTTAAAGCACTGGCTCGCACTGACCTGACAGTGGAAAAGAGGCTAATGATTGGTGAAATTCTGCATACGTCACCAGAGAGAAGATCCAGATCTGACAGTTAGATTTAACATGACGAGGGCCAGACATTTTTAAAAACGAAACCTGCACAGATGAATGACTTGTATGTTTGCTAAGGGTTGCAGTGATTTTCTGAGTGTTTACAAGGTGCTTACTTTGTGTCTGGTTTGAAAATAGTCCCTCATCAAAGCTCGGTTATCAGAGAAACCAACGCCAATAATTCAACACAAATGAATGAATAAAGAATGAACTGAATGTGTTCTAAGCTCAGATTCATTGCTGCACTTCTAATCCAGCTCATGAACAGTCGCTCCGGGTTTTCCCGCTCTGAAGGTCACGTCAGGCCCCAGGTGAGCGATGCTTTACATTTCCTGGATATTGTGCTAACATCAGATTTTCTGCAGACTGATCAATTTAAGGGGATATTTTTGAAACTCAATACGGAGCTGAATGCTGATGTCCATAGAAAACTGTGTTAATGTTGAATAATTAAAGCCCACGTTTGTGGATAACAAGTCTGGGAAAGGAAAATGATTCCCATCCCATGAAATCCCTCTGGTTTTCATATGTAATGCAATGAGACGTTCACACACAGATGCAGCGTTCGGAAAGGCTTTCTTCACAGATATGAAAGCAGGTTTTGCTCAGTTAGAGCTGAATGGAGCGTGTCCGCTGACGTCGGCTCTCTGCCGTCCGATTCTGATTCCACTGGAGACTCAAATGGAGTCTCTCCAACATTATTCCATCATCTTACCCTGCAGGAGCTCAACCATCTCATCACATCCCAGAATTATCATTCACTATGCCTTTCACAGTAAAACATCTCAGGGTTTATCCCACAGAAATGGGCATGTTTTTTAGCTTAACGGCTTCTCTCTTTTCTTGAGCATGATCGTAAGGCTTAAGGAAAGCAATACTAAAATGTCCTTTAACAGTGCACTCTTTCCTGTCAGAAATGACAAAACGAGACGTTTAACGGAATATGTTTGATACCCATATGACTTTCTTCTATGAAGCACAGAATTAAACATGAAAGAGTCTTTGAGCTGCCGCTTTCCAAACAGCGACAGTTCAATGCAACTGATTAGTGCAAAAAACATCATAAAAAACACTGAAAAACTATCAAAAACAGCCGGATTGCTTTGTGTGAGGAACAGATACCATTTTAAGGCATAATT